>NC_068941.1:33939112-34242142 GCF_026419915.1 Harpia harpyja | reverse complement strand
GAGTTACCACAAGCACCCTTCACATTTTCCAAGACAAGACTGTAGCCCTCTCTGCTCTCTGAAAGACTGAGGGGGAAAAAAGCCCTGTCCTCAGGAGAGGCGGGCATCTGCTGGCCTTCCTTGGAGCCCTGAGAGGACACCCTGGAAACAAGAGTGATTCCAGATCTTTAAAAATAAAAACAAACAATTGTGTTTCCCAAGGACTAGCCTGTGCAGTGTTACCGTAATATTTTGCATCAGAACCAAAACTCAGGCAGGGTGACATCTGATTGTTCACTTCTTACTTTTATTCTCCAATTTTGCTTCTTTCCTTGCTCGTGAGTGTTTAAACACTCCTTGCATGAGTGTTTAAAAATAATTTTGCAGTTGTTAGACAGGATACCTCCTGATATCTTAAAGAGTACCAACAGTCCATGGACCAAAGTCTGAGAAACACCTTGAATAAGATTCCCTACTCTGATGTCTATTTATTCACCCTGAGATGCAAAGCACCTACTGTGTCCCAGGCTTCTAGGTTTCTCTCTCTGAGACCTAGGTCTCAAGCACTGCAGTGCCTGAAGGCATTTAGGCTGTTTCTCTGGTCTAGCTCTACAACCATCACAAAAGAGTTTTCAGCCCCAAACCTATGCCAGTATTACTTACTTCTGCCTCCCCCAGGAGCACCAGAACTTTCTCAGGCATATTTTGGAACGATTAAGTACGTCTGACCTGATCACAGTTTGATGATGTTCTGAAATACTATAAATGCATTAGGGAACCACGCTACTGATGCTGTCCTTCCTAGCAGCAGTTCACTTTTTCACATTCTATAGTAACCTATAAAACTCCTGCCCTGCCTTTTTGGGACTGAATTGAGAATTTTGGCGAGAGACAGGCTGTCTTCCATTCTCCTGCAGACAGCTAAATAAAGCCAAAACAGACGTGCAGACCTTTGCGAAGATTCACACAGCTGTAGTCATACTTTGTATCAACAGAGATTTTACCAACCGGTTCTCTGTTCAGGTCTGCTGCAGATCCCTGTGATTATCAGTGCCACCTCCTGGTACAGAAACGTACTGAGATCCAGCCATGAAGGAATGGTAGGATGAAGAAACACAAAATATCCCAATCCTCACTTCCTGCTCAATTTTTGCTGTTCTCTACAGCATTTTATAAACAGGTATTTATTTTATATATAATCAAAAAGTTTAATATTCTTGTAGCTATAAGTGAATGAAAGGGCAGGGGAGCTGTCAAAGGCAAGAGGTTACTATAGATTTTCCTTTCCAGGTGTGCTGGTTTGGGCTGGGGTAGAGTTAATTTTCTTCATAGTAGCTAGTATGGGGCTCTGCTTTGAATATGTGCTGGAAACAGTGTGGATAACACAGTGATATTTTCGTTACTGCTGAGCAGTAAGCAGTGCTTACACAGAGCCAAGGCCTTTTCTGCTTCTCACCCCACCCCACCAGCGAGGAGGCTGGGGGGGCACAAGAAGTTGGGAGGGGACATAGCTGGGACAGCTGACCCCAACTGACCCAAGGGATATCCCAGACCATATGACATTGTGCTCAGCAGATAAAGCTGGGGGAAGAAGAAGGAAGCGGGGGACGTTCGGAGTGATGGCGTTTGTCTTCCCAAGTAACCATTCCGCGTGATGGAGCCCTGCTTTCCTGGAGATGGCTGAACACCTGCCTGCCGATGGGAAGTGGTGAATGAATTCCTTGTTTTGCTTTGCTTGCGTGCGCGGCTTTTGCCTGACCTATTAAACTGTCTTTATCTCAACCCATGATTTTTCTCACTTTCACCCTTCTGATTCTCTCCCCCATCCCACTGGGGGGAGTGAGCGAGTGGCTGTGTGGGGCTTAATTGCCGTCTGGCGTTAAACCATGACACCAAGATATCCATAACAAAGCTAAACCCAAAACAGATATATGCTCGTCAAACCAGCTGAAGCTGAACAAGAGAAAGCTTGGGAGTTTAAAGTTTTATTCAGAAATGTCTGCATTCAGTGCAGGACTGAGGAAATTCTTCTTGCAGCATTCATGAACCTTGGATACAAACCCTGAGATTTTGACTGAAGATTAGAAATCGGGGGTTTTCAATGTCCCCACAGCTCAGGTATACAATTTACACTGATTTATCCAGGCAAATGAAAGGGAAGAGGCAAGGCTACAGGTTAGGACACAGCTGCTGGCAGGAGGCAGAAGAACAGGACTCTGCTCAGGGCTCTGCCAATTTTTGTTCTCAAAGTGACCAAAGATGTGCCGTTTCTTCCGGTAGCAAGTCAGATGTTGTCCTCAGCTACTGTCTATTTCAGTACCCTTACCACCCTCAAGCAAAAGCCCTTGAGCAGTTATTCCTGAGCCCCCCCACGGGCACTGCTTGCCACCTGGGCTGGGTCACACTTTTGCCAGCCTATTTACAGAAACCAACTCCCAAAAATGCAGGTGAGGGGGAAAACTGACATATATCCAACAAAAGCAAACAATCTCAAAGGTTGAAGCACAGAATCTATTTTTTCAGCACTACCTTCCCATCTCTTCTCCGTCCATCTTGTGCAGAGCCTCACAGTAAGAGAAATCACAGCCTCAGGTCTGAAAAAGCAGCGGTCCTCTCCCTGTGCCCCTGTATTAAATAAATTTTTGCTAGTGCTGGGGTACTAAAAGGGCCTAAAAGGCAGCAGAGCAGGCAGCCTCTCGCTCCAGGAGAGGGCAGTGAAACACGGCTCAACTTGGCCAGGAAAGAGCAAATGCACCTTGACCTGCTCAGCAATGCCCCCTTAGTCAACTCAAATGCTGACCTTGGTGGCACAAACCCAGGCAGATTCAACAGGAGTTGTCATGAGTGGGGTTTCACGTGTCACAAGCTCCATAAATTGATTTGGGTCACTATTTCCTAGGAAAAAAATTATGCAACCGCTCACTTGCTCTCTGTCCACGGAGAGGAAAAAAATGTCATTAGGAGGCGGTGTGCACTTGCACTTAGGTTAATAAGTCTCATTTGTTCTGCCAGTGTAGAGGGAGGCAGAACCAATGGAAGAACTTGTAATTCTCCTTTATAATTAAGGTAATGTGCTGCGCCGGCCCTCAATCATATTTTTGGATGCTGCAGTGTCCATGACACATCTAGGAGAGACCACAGCTGTGATTAAACATTTTTGATAACCCATAAATATAACATTAGTTGCCTTGGTTAGGTTTCTGATAACATCATTCATTTCAGATCATTCAATTAGTGCAGACAAAGGGGCTCTTTCCAGGAGACATAATGTCATTGTCTCTGGAAAGGAACGTACTTCCCAATGACTGTTTATCACTCTGTAATTACAGTGCTGTAGCAGCCGTACTCTATATTACAAGGAGTCCTTTTTGTGCCCAAGGATCCAGCAGTTCTTTGTTTTAATTTATTTTCCTTTTAAATACCTCCCGCTATTTAAGCAATAATTCCCTGTAAATCAATTGTTAGCAGCAGTTAATGACTGGTTGGTTAATTAATAGCTGAAAGCAAAGCTGAGGGTGTTCGCCGCTCTAACAAACCAGCAGACATTAACTGTGGGATTATTGCTAACGTACCCTATAATCAATGACTTCTCACAATGACGGGGTAGCCTATGTATCATTTAAAGAAGGGACCAGCTGGGTTGCAATAGGTGGTGGCATTAGGAAAAATAGTCACTGACTTGTGGGTTGAGCCACATGTCCCTAAGCAGGCAGCAGGGTAACAGTGTTGGTACAAACACGGCTTGGTTGTAGGGTCTGGGTAGGGTCCCCCCACCGACTTTGGGGAGATACTTTTGCGACCTTCTTTTACAGCGGTACAGCTTTGGCCGCAGCCTGATGCGACCTGGGAGGGATGGTGTGTGGGAGCACGTGCCAGGCGCTATGGGTGAAGTTTGCAAAGCCTGTGCTTTCCTCACAGCGAAGAGAGCACTCACACACGGGACAGGCTGCACGGGCGCTGCAAAACCCAGCGTGGGATGGCTGCGGCAGAGACGGGGCTGTCCCTGTGCTCCCCCAGCAGCCTCTGCCACAGCGGTTTTGGCTCAGAGTCCTGCAGACCGCTCAGACTCACATGGGGGTCAGCAGGACCCCAACTACTGAAATTGGGAGCTGCACCCTTGCCAGCAACACAATAAAAAAGCCTTGGGTTTTTGCCTGTGACTGGATCTGATTATTCAGAGTATTTAGGGGTGTCTGTTCTGCTGGAGAGCTGCATTAAGATGTTTTTAATGCAACAGTCTGCTCTGCTGCTCTCTCCAAGGACTGATTCTCAGATAATCTCTTTTCACAACATTCTCAATTAATATTTATATAAGCCTGTTTTGTCTCTTATCTTCCACGAAATAAGGTTTGGAGTGATGCTGCCATGGAGAAAGAAGGAGAGTCTAAAGCAGGCAGTAATTGATGTTCACAAAGAGAGTATGTGTAATGGACCAGCTGGCTTATTATGAACTAAAATACTGCAGTATCTTCAATACAGAGGATGGTAACGGAGAATAAATGTTGACATTTTCATGGTGAGCAATGCAAGACCATCAAATCAAACAATTTCTGGCATATAGTCAAAGCAACATTAAAATGGAAACTCAAGCGATAAGAACATTTTTACATTTTTTTTTTCCTGAGTAGAAATGTGCAGCTGTAGGAAACCTCATGGCATGAGTTCCCCACACTGACACAGAGCCAGGGGTTCCCAACAAGCACTGTCTGACTTGTCTTAAGGAAAAAAAAACCAGCAAGGAGCATCCTTGCATGGCTGCGCCAGCTCTTCTCACCCTGACTTTGAGCGGTAAATCAAGATAATTTCTGCTTGTTATCCCCTCCATGACGAAAGAGAACAATTGCTCACTGTCTCGTTCACAGCCCCTACCTCTACACTGGACGTCTGCTGCCATGTTATTCTCTCAGCCTTCACTTGTCTGAAGTGAACAAACCCAATTCCCTCAGCATCGCCTCACAGTTCATGCTTCCTGGCACCTTACATTCTGACTGCTTTCCCTGGATTTTCTCCTCTTTCTCTTCATCTGCAGGAAAAGGTGGCACCTGCAACTGGATGCAGTACCATGGGTGAAGCCAAGAAAGGAAAATAATTGTTGGCTGTGTCTCAAGGATGATGCTCCTGTTCCTATAACCCAGAACATTTTATTCACGATTCCCTGTAATCCTCAAGTCTTTTACAAACACGCTGCTCCCTGCTTATTTTTCTTCCCCCCACATAAAGTCTCTGTATCTCTCTTTCCCAGGCACAGCACTTTGGATGGTTCCTGATGGACTTCCATTTAAATATTTGGGAGTCATTTCTCCAAGCTGTGAAGATTGTTTCAAATTCAGATCCTGGCCTCCTAGGACTTGCAGCATCTCCTGATTGTGTGATCCACAGGCTGGGTTTGTTTGCTTGTTGTTCAGTCGTCAATAAAAACTATTTAATAGAACTGGGTATAAGACAAACTGCTGAATGACCTACTTGAAATATCCTCCCTGACAGTGATCCAGCACTAGCTGTTGCTGCGGAGCGATTTTTCAACAGGCTATGCACCTATGCCATTGTAATTATATCTATACCGTATTCTTTAGCCTGTCATATACATCAAAGAGCGTTACTAAAAATCAAGCACTACTGCATTTGCTGCTTCCTCTTTATTCACTAGACATGCTACTGTGACAAAGAAGGAAATTAGATTGATTTGACATCAACCATTCTTGACAAGCCTAGGTTTTCCTTTTTTTTTTTTTTTTTTCCATCACCATATCAGCTGGCTACTTGCAAATTGATTGTTTAATGATTTGTTCCTGAATCTTTTAAGGCCCTAAGTTAGATTGACAGGTCTGTAATTCCCTGGGTCCTCCTTTTCCTCTCTTTAAAATATAATACACTGTGTTGGCCCTTCTCTTGTCTTCAGGGACCTCCTTTCTCCTCTGTGAGTTCTTAAAGATAATCACTAATGGCTCAGCAATTGCTTCAGACAGCGCCTTAAGTACTCTGGGGTGAATTCCATCAGGCCCCGCTGACTGGAGTACATCCATCTTATCTAAATATTCTTTAATCTATTCCCCTCCCCTTCCAGTCTGTACTTCTGCCTTCTTGTAAAAATTAAGTTTAAACAACTAGTTGTGTCCCCTGGTGACTGATACACTTCATAATTCAAAGCGATTAAACATTCTTCAATATATCCTTTAATATTTACCAAGGTTTATATTTCCATTCTCCACATTACAATTCTAAAAAAACCAAGCTCATCAACGCCTATTCACTGGCTGCTAAACTGAGACACGACTCTTAAGGACAGATTCATGGCTGAGGATGGAGCGGAAAGAGGAAATGTGACTAAAACATTGTGTTTTTTCAATCAGAACTTCAACATCCACTGACAGACCTGTGCTGATCACAACAACAGGTTCTTATTTCTCCCCAAGTTGTTCCTAAAATATAACTAGCACCTTCACATCTGAGAATGCACCTGCGGCAGTGTCCATGAGCCAAGACCTCCCCGTAATGAACAACTATGGTACTTTGAATTTGGGAAACTGCTAGGGCTGTTGTTTAGACTCTAAATTACAACATACTAAGCCCATGTGTTGGGTTTTTTTGGTTGGGGGGGGTGTGTTTTTTTAAATAAAACATCAAGATCTGCCAAAAGTCATGGCGGGTTTTCCATGTAAGTACTATGTGGAGGTCCACTTCCTTTGCTCTATCAACCACCTGATGCTGTAGTACCCAGTGGGAAGATAACTTCGGTTTCCACCTGTGATAGCCATACAGAACAATCTTTACTGCTATCTTTAATAAAGTCTTTTTTTGCCCACCTTTCTCCTCAGCAGTTCACAATCATTAGAGCTGAGTGACAGTGCTTGCATACCAAGGCGCTCTCTAAAGCAGGGTGTTTGTCCAGTCAACACTCTCAGGTTTGTTTTCATTGTTAGTTTGAGGGCTTTCTGCCAGAATAAAAGATATTTCATAACAGCAATTACTTTTTAAAGGTCTGTAGGTTTAAGCCCCACCCCATTCCTAACAAGTCAAAATGATTGCAAGAAATCAGCTTTTAAATGAAGAGCACTTGGCTCAAGTGAGTTTGACAAAAAGCTAGCAAGAAGCAGGAGAAAGCTGGAGAACCAGTGAAGACGCTCTCCTGTCCTCCCTGTCTCCTCCACATGCCCAAGTCTCACAATGCACACTTTCTATTTGACCCTGCTAAGCCTGGATGACCAGGCAGCATTGTTCGTGGCTTGAAACCCTGCTCAGAACTCTCATATGAGAATTTACCCACAGCGACCCCCATATTTGTGACTCATCTGCAAGCATCCTCTTTACCTGATGCTGGATACGAAGAGTATATTAGGGTATGAGTTAGGATAGGGTACGGGGCTGCTCACTTCCTTGTCTTCTCTGTGTCTAGGGGAATATTTTGTATTTGTCCTCAAGCCCTTCTACTCCTTAGTTTCATGCATATGGTTAAGGCTTAAAACTCAAGGTCCAGCTATGCCAAAGTTTGAATTTCAGTGTATCGCTACAAGTAATTGCCACATGTTTCTGAAACAAGGCAGCCCAAAAAATCTAGGATAAAGCTTGTGATGGCTCTGAGTAAGTGTTCTCATTTGAAGGGATCTGCCTCTGGAAATGCACATTTGGAGGACATTGGTAAAACAAAAATTTAATCTGTTTTCCAAAAAGCTTTTCCTCTACAGAAAGAATGACATTGACGTTTGAAAGGAGAGCTGGTTTGAGAATTTTCTAACTACTTTTTTCATCAAAAGAGTACGATGAGTCAAAACTGACCCTTTTTGCAGTAATGTATTGGTTTTGATGAAACTCTCACTGGCAGCATTGCTGAGATCTAGAACAGAAATTACATGAAATTCAAGAAGGGCAGAGGTGCACCACAGAGCTGGCAATTGCCGGTTGGAAGGACTTTCACCCAAGACACAAGATACTCCCATTTGCACTTATAATTATCCACATCCTATATGAATACAATGATCATCAGACCTACCTTCTGACAGACAGGTTTTCAAAACCCCCACAATAGGCTAACTCACTGCAACTCAAATCAAAATAGATGGGAAATTCTCATGTCTGGGATACTGTCCTATGGAAAACTCAACTTTTGAGCAATATTTGAAAGAATTAACTACCAGATACAACTTTCCCATAATGCCTCAGACTTACTTTCTCATTTCCTTCTTGGTCTGGAAACAGCACAGTTGGGTTCCTCAGCTGGGACAGTTGGCTGACATCTGTTCTCTGCTGCTTGCGTGGAACAATTACTATGTTCATCTGTGTTTTCTGGATTTGGAAAAATCATATAAAGGAGTCATTTTTGTCTCATGAATCTTCTATACCTCATCTGATATATAAACATAAATGCTGCTTAAATGGACCTTTTCTCTGAGCTTTACTGCCATCCTCCTTTCTTACCCCATCCTTGTTCTTTCCACTATTTTTTTCAGAAATTTTACTTTGAAGGACCCTCATCAGTCTAAAAATGTTCATTTTTTTAGATTGAAGAATCTGTCCAACCTACACTCAGGTTATTATCTCTGGATTTTGCATTTTTATAATCTATTTGAGGATGACTGCATTTTCATGCCTAATTTTAAACTCCTACTTGTAATTTTGTCTTCTGTTATAAAACCCCCTTCATAACTCCTTGAGTGAGAAGATGATAAACAATATGCTCTCTCATTGCCATCTTCGTCAAAGTTCGGTAACTCAGCAGGCCAACTTCAGCAGTAAGCTTCAGCTTGTGAATTTTCCAGTTCTTGAAGCACTGGAGGAGCCAAGACTATAAATCAGTTTAACAATCGCTTGATAACAACCTATCAAACTGACAGGTTGGCCTTAACCAAATGTTGAGTCAGTTTAGAAGCATTCATGATTTTTTCCCTTGTCTAGAATAGCAGTAAACCTTTGAATCGAGGTTTTCACGATAAGTATCAGTAGCAAAATCAAGTAAATCTCACCAGAAATAGGAACTTCTCATTGTTTATTAATATCTTTAGAGAGCATTGTTATTTCTGGGAAAGCAGAGTTGCCCATGGAGCTTTGCTCCCCACCAAAGACTGCCTAGACAGGCCCCTTATCTTCTCTGCATGAATTTGCTCATCAGCAAGAGAGGGTAAAACTTGACTATTCTCATTGTCTTGGGTAAACAGCGCTGCTTTAGTGATTTTTAATGCTATACTTCCAGTCCTTAGGAACGCTAAATTTTCCAGTAGAATAAAGTCCCTACTACTGCGTGAAAGATTCAGAGCTTCCCACTGAGCTGCCTAACAACTGTTTGAAAAAAAGGGGGGGGGGGGATTCACTGTTATCTTTATTGGGAGGAAGAAAGCATAGCTCTTGGATCAAGCAGCTGTCCATGGCATCCAATTATTTGTTTTCATTGCACAAAAGAAAAAAAAAACCTAAAAGAAAATTAGCTACATTGATTTGCGCATTGATTGCTGGCTGGGGTTTCATTTTGGGTTGCCCCTGGGACTGCAGCATCAGCAGGAGTGGTTACTTAGTCATGAACGTGCTACACAGCAAGTAACCGGATCTACACAGCAAGTAACCGGATCGCTCCGTGTGAGGAGCAGCTTTTTTCTGGTCTTTTGGTTTTGCAAGGAGGAAACCCGGCTCCCCCTAATCACAGGCTGCCATGGCAGAGGACACATAACTCACTCCTACAGCACATGAGCTACTACAGCATTTATTATATGGCTCCCCAGGATGAAAAGAGCCTGTAGATCTTGTCTGTGGGATCTTGGAAATTAATATTATCCAAAATACAATTGTAGCAGATCACCTTAACACTGCTTTTTAAGCTTCTTTGAAACCAGGACATTTTTAACTGTGTCTTGGGGAAGAAAAAAAAAAAAAACCAAAAACAACCTATCTATGATGGGCTCCTGATTACAAAACCCTTATTACAATATGGTTGCATATTAAAGCTGTAATCATGCTTAGCTTTCCCTTGTGCCAGAAGCCCTATAATGGGGGGATAATGCCCTTTCTCAAGTAGTAGTTATACAAAAACATACTAAAAAAATACAGTCTAATAAGTCCTCGGGAGGAAAGGAACAATTCTGGGTCAAGCCAGAAGAAAACATTACAGCAGGCCAGAAAGCCACAGTTAGCTCGTATGCTGGTCACTGTTTTCAGCCAGAAAATAGCAGTAAACAATCTCTCCTAATTTAAAAGTTATTTCCCTGAAAGTCAGTTTGTTACTGTTTGCAAAACATACTGTAATTAGCCACTGATACAGAAAAACAGTGAGTGTCAGAATGTAGTATCTCAAGCTAATCATCAGTGATTAGTTGCACCTGAGGAAAAATCTGAATTCCTATGCAAATTCTTATGTTTGATTAAAATGACTTTAAAATACAAATTCTAATGCAAAGTCAACATTTTTTCAACATGTTAATTTTGACTGAAACAAAATGTTTCAGTTGTGTATGTTGAGGCAAATCAAAATATGTTGCTTTGTCTCCCTTTGAAATGAAATATTATTTCTGCATGGCCTAATGGTGCCTCCCCGAGTTGTGGTTTCCATGTTCTCCACACCCTCTCCTACAGTGGATCTTCCCATGCAAAATGTATTTCCTATGGTGCAGCTTAGGCCTCAGATAAAGAAACTTATGGTAGGTTAATTCTCACCAGGAGGCTGCTCAGCCCCCCCAAAAATGAGGGCACTTGCAGGACTGCAGGATACAGTTAAACCGGCCTGCTGCGTGTACCATTTTCTTTCAAGATGGACAGGTACAGCACAGTTTGTGGAGCTGCAGTAAGGGAAAACTGGCCACACAACATGCATCACTCAGAAAGCATTTTGGGGGCAGTACAGGTCAATGCTGAACTCACTCAAAATACAGTGTTTTGTTTCTGTGGTACAAACTTGAAGGTTTCAGTCTAATCCCACAGCAAATGGAAGATTTCCTTTGCATTTTCCTTTCTGGAAAATCAGAACTCTTCCTTTGTAAAAGTTTGATTGTGGAAGAACTAAATTTTGACATGAAATTCCTAACAAGCAGTATTTGCAAGCAAGTGATGGGACTGCATGAGCCTAACAGCTGCTACTCAACTGTTAAAATATCCAGTAACAGATTAGCAATTTTTTGTAATTGGAACCATAATATCAAGCACAAGAAGGCTAAACCGATGGCAGACAGCAGACCGACGTGGTACCGCCTCACAGTCCCTCCTTCATAAAATAAAGATTTTTTTTGCCTTCAGGTGAATCCCTTTCCCTTGAAATATTGACACTCCTTGGGACCCTCCTTGGCTCTCTTAGACATCCACAGTGACATCCCACTCCCCCAGCACTGCATCGCTCTTACAGAAGACCTCGCAGCCAGCGTGCTGAGGCTAAATAACACTATTGTCTTTTCTAAGGTAGCCTCTGCCCTGGAGTCTGAAGCAGTATTTTTCCACTTTACGAGGTGCACACGGTGCATTGCCTACAGCAGCTTGTTGGAACATCCTGTCCCCGGGGATGGAGATGCTCAGAGGGTAGGTCCTTGTGCTACCCCACCCGTTCCTCCTCTTCCTCCCCACCCGGCTGAGCGGAGTTGAGGGACCGCCACGGTGAAACGGGGGGCTGCGGTGTAGGCATAGCACCGCTGTGCCTTGGCACTGCATTATCCTCCAAATTGAAAGGAAAATAAACAAGAGTAGCACAGCATATCTTAATCTTCACTGCTGGTATTGACAGCTTTACTCAATTTTAGTCAGCTATCGAGTAATCGGAATGAATTAAGCAGCAGAAGGAAGGACTGTGCCAGGATCCAATAAAGCAGTGGGCACTGGAGCACTTCAGGGAGTCACTGCACATCTCCCTCTCTTCAGCATCCCCCCGGGCTCCCCACCATGGCCGTCAGACAGCTTCTCTGGGCAGCTCTAGTCCACAAGGAAACCGGCTCCTCCTGCCACACCTATCATCGGGTTTCAGAAACAGCTGTCAGTCCAGCTTGTCTCTGCAGGACGGTTATGCAGGCATGCCTGCCTGTCTTTATCTGCTTTGAAGAGTCTCATAAGAAGGCTTGAAATTGTTATTAACTCCCAGCAAGTCCCTCTCGCACCTTTAACCAAGAGCGCCACTTGCACTTGGTCAGCGCTCCCAATCCTTCCTGTGCTCCACCAGCTGCGACGGACATGGCGGGACGTATGGTTTCTTTGGAAGGCCAGAGGCAATTTCTCCTTTATACGTCCCAGAGGAAAGGAACAGCGTCAGAAACACTTCACTCCGTGTTTGCACTTCTCAAAAAATTACTAGCTGCTTTCAAAGGACTTCAGTCTTGAAGGTCATCTCAGTTGCAGCCTTCACATATGGAGGGACTGGATATTGGCTGCAATAAGGAGGGGCTTTTTATTAATGCTTAGGACCTCCCTGTGGTCAGAGATTGACTTTCAGCTCCCAATTCTGTGTTTTGCACATCGTGCAAGCCATGAGGGTATCTACAAATGCAAACTCCCAAGCATGTCATTAGGGCACGAATTAGGACAGCTCTCGTGAAACCTCTGCCTTCAACTGTGTTTTACCACTGCCATTAAACTGTCGCACATGGGCTGTAATCTGCAGTAATTCCATCTAACTGCACATACAAGGCAAACAGTTAATGGCTCCTTCATAAATCCTGACAGTTGAGTGGTAAGGAGGCTACAGACACAGACTCTGCTAATTCAGTCGAGAGCAAACCTTCTTTTTTACAACACTAATAAGTAACTATTTCCCTGGGAACGGGACTGAAAACACACAACAGAAAAGGCCCATGGCAGGCTAGAAGAGGACATCTAAAGGAAAGTGAGTTTCAGCGCAAGGCAGTTGTTCCTCATGGCTGCGGTATCTTCCCTGACGCAGCGCGATCCTGGCCCACGTTAACTTTGGTTAGAAAATAGATTTAGCCAGATTATTGTCAAATTTATCCTGAAAGGGATGGAAAACACTTCTGAAAAATCTGAAGAACATGCAAACAGCCTCTGATATGGATCATTATAAAACCACCCTGGTCCAAGACCCTAGGTTTTTTTTTTTTTTCTCCAACCGTTGTTTGCCTCCTCCTACCTGAAACACCCCCACCCCTCGGCAACTCCCTCTTGAAGCTCTTTGCAACATCTTGAGAAATTCAAATGCCTGCTCTTAGAGGAAAATAGTTTCTAATTAAACATACCGTGTGGGTGTGAATGAAGCTGGGCCCACTCCTTGCCTCGCTGATGTCAACAGAAAAATGTTTTTCTTTTTTACTGCAAGCGTCAGCAGAGGCAGGGGTGATGGGGCGTTGCTCATAAATGCAGTTTTGAAGGAACAGAGGTTCGTTGGTACCAATGACTAACACGGCTTTTCTTTAGGTTTGGTGAAAGAGCTTGAAGTTTCCTAAATTTCTGACTTAGGGTCCAGGCTTGACTGGGAGGGTGTGCACCAGAGGGCCAGGAGAGCCTTGCCGGAGGTCAGAGCGTGCCCGACAGGCAACAGCTAGCCAAGAAGCTGGGTTGTTCATGTAAACATTAGCTACTTACGGGTCCACTCTGGATGCTAGCATTAGAGCAGAGAATCTTAAAAACCTTCCTCTGCATCACATCAGAGCACAATTTTGTGGGTTTTGAATCAAATTTAAGTATTCAGGGAATGCTACACAGAGTTTTTGTGGCAAAATAGGTTATTTTGCCAACTGAAAATCTACCTAAATCATTATCAGATATATCCCTTTGTTGATCTGAGGACTGAGTTCTAAAGATAATCCTATATTTCCTCATTTTTCTCTTTCTGTTATAATCCTTCCACAGAAACATCTGAAAAAGAAAAGAAAGCATTGTAAGTGCAGACAGATAGACACAAGTCTCAGCAACGTCACAACATAATACAGAAAGGTGAAGATAGAGCACATTTTCCTTTCGTCTAGGTGGCAATCCCCCCAGGCCAGAGCAGCTGTAGATTGTGTTCAAGCTCCTGATGATTTGATCTCCACCTCGTCCCCTCATCTTTCACACAAGCAGCACAACAGCATTTTGACCAGTGTGGTTGTAGGTTACGTTTGGTAGTAACTCCTCAGAAAATACCTATTTGGAAAACTGCAGGAGAGAAGATAATGAGCTGAAAGTTTTGCCTGACACCGCTAGGAACTGCATGGTTTATTTGTTTGAGATAACTGAGCTTTACAACAGCACAATGGATCCTGGTGGTGTTAGAAGTGAGGTTCTGCCTCTACTCCAGATAAGCCTCCTGCACTGTATGCATGAAAAACTGCATGCGCTGATGGATTATAGCACCTCATATTCCATTTAAATTGTTATGAACACTCTAGTTATTTTTACAACAGTAGCTGGTAAAGTTAGGGCCTGTGTGAAATAGGAAGAAATGAGAAATTTGTTATATTTCAGTAACACAAAATTACAGTTTCCTTGTAGAACTACACAGACTCTCAGAAAAAAAAAAAAAAAAAAAAAATCAGTAGCTGATCTCCAGAGGTCCATCCAGTCCTATATGCTCATCAAAGTTCATATTCTTGCACCTAACAATACATTTTCCTTCAGAGCTTAGCTTGTCTGGAGATGAGAAGAAGTGATCTGGTTTTTCATTTTGATGAGGCTAGCACTTCTCAAAGTTCACCTATGAATAAAGTTGGCAGGGAGACATATATCTAGCTGATTCAGAAGGCACATTTGTGTCAAAGTCCATCTCTTCTGATTTTCACTGAAGGGCTTCAATATGCTATGGTACTTCACAAGATTGAAATAAATGCATTTCATAGCTCTCATCTCCCCCAACTCCCACCTTGCCTATAACGACATTTCCAACCTTTTTTTGCAGAAATACCCGAGGTTGCTTTTGTTTTTCTTAACACAAGACTCAGGGCAATTTGAAGACTTCTCTCTTGGACTTGTTTCCCCACAAGCCATAGCTCATCAGCATGGCAGCATCTCCCCCACAGAAGAGCAGCTCTGGGGCCTTTCAGGTGCTGAGATTCCCAGTGGAAGAGAGTGGTGCCAAGACAGTATTTTCTTGCAATAATTATGCTTTTTTTTTCCCCCTCAAATGTAAACATGTCACATCAGTTGCTCTGATTTAAGGCTTAGCTGGGTTTGGGGGAAGAAAAAAATGTGTCTTCCCTTGTCTGTAATGGACACTATGGCTAAATTTTTTAATTATCACAGGATATACTTAGGCACTTTAAATAAAAACCCTGCAAATGAGAGACTAATCACCTTCAGGAATACCACTGAATTGTGGCTCCAGCTGTTTTAACTTCCTACTCAGCCCCTTGAAGGAGTGATTAAAGCCAAAGTCTGAGTGATTTAGATGCAAGGCTTAAAGGTATTCCCTCCCCCAGCTGCCACCCTAGCAAACATTATTTTTCTTGCAGGAAAGGCAGCAGACCAAGCTGCGTGACCATCCTTTAGCCACCCTGGTTCACAGTCCTGATGTGATGCAAACCAGTGATTGGTGGTTTTATACTATGTTGGTGGTGCCTAAAACGTAGGTACATTTTCTTCACCCGACCTGGGGTGGGGGGCAAAGTAGGGTCAGACAGCCAGGAGATGCTGAAGGGAAATCTGCCAGAGGTTCTGGTAAAACTTCAGGTGGAAAGCACTAGCCCTGAACTGCATGTTCTCATTAAACTAAACAGGGAAACCCTTCTCCTTTCTAGCCCCTGTGCAACACAAGGGGACCTCCAGAAGGGGTGAGTGTCAGGGGCAAACCCTCAGGTTCTCTCAGCAGCCACCAACATGGTTGTCGGTCTGCTAGACCCAATTACCTGCACTTACGTGGCATTTCATACTGACTTGAACTCCACAGTATATAATGTTCGTGACATTAATACTTATTAGAGTAAGTTGAAGGATACAAGTGGAATAAAATAAATTTTTTACTAGAAGAATTTTTTTTTCCATGCATAAGGGTGAGCCTTACATACAGCACAGAAATGCTGTAATGATATACGAGAAAGGGGCAAAGCTATTGATAGCAAAGGACAACAGTTTTTTACGTTAACTGAACAGTATTATTCCTCAGACTTATTTAAAACTGAACCAGTTCCATCTGGCTTCAGGAATCTTCCAATACCACGTTTCTGTATCACACCAGGAAAGATTTGCTGTGCCCCTGGGACAGGAGCTGGACTCCTACAGATGTCATGTAGGAAAGCAGAATAATGAGTATAATGGGACAAACAAGAGAGAGAAAAAGAACAGAGGCATTCTCCAACCCCTGCTCTTTTTCTTTTTTTTTTTTTTTTTTTTAAACTAAATTTGAATTTTACTTACATAAAAGCGTGGAACAGATCTCATTTCACCTCCAATTTCTGTGACCTTGTCACAGCAGAATGGCTGGGCTTTGCTTATTTGCTGTGTTCAGTCAGTGTAGGACATAACGAGTACTAGAAATCCCATGCATGAACTTGGGGGTCTGGAGGTTGAAATACCAGATTAATCTTGCCAGTTCAAGCATTTCAAATAATGACTAGAGTTGCTGGATTCTTATTCAGCTTAAACTTCAAGGGGATGACTACTGGCTCACCACACTAACACCAGCGTTGCAGGATGACACACGTGCTGCATAGAAAACAGGTCCTCACCCCACTCCCCATATGTCCAAGCTACTCCCAACCCGAGATGCAATCTGTCAGGCTGATCCAAGAGAAGGAATTTGTCCTGAGTACAGATGTTTCTTTGTCTCTTCAGTAGAAGAGAAATTCCTTTTTTTTTTTTCCCCTGAAAACTGTTTTATTTCCTAAAAAACATGGAGGTCTGGAGTGGGGATATTTCAGAGCCTGAGTAATACAGATTGCCATGCAAAAGCATCCAGGCCTCTTGAGAGGTTTTGAAGACCGCAGGCTTGCTGTCAGTGCTAGCCCAAAACCAACCACACAAAGTGCTGCTGAAGAACATGAAGTTTCTGTGGTCCCGCGGTGAATTTAAAGTGGAAGAAGGGTCTGGGGAGAGGAAAGAAATTACAAAATGGCAGCAGCTTGTCAGTTGTGAGAGCTCTACCTGAGGATGCTTAAGTGACCCTCAGGTAAGCCTGATTTCCTGAAAGCAAAGAAGGGCATGGAGACAGAGAGGATGTAAGGAACCAGCAGACGAATGGGGGCTAGTCCCTGTCCCTGTTTCTGTATCCCAAGAAAACACAAGGAGATCTTTCACTGGGACTCAGTACCATGCCTTATTATTTCTTATTCTAGCAAAAGTTTTATCATGTCAGCACAATGATTTGTGGTATACAACACTCAAAATTTTGATCTGATAAGATAGCCCAAATATCACAGTGGTGATTTGATTTAAAGTAGCATAAAACAGAGAGAAAACCCACTCATGAATCAGTTCATTTTTCTCTACCCAGAGCCCCTTTTTTTGCTGCCCTGATTTTCCCAGAGGATGCAGCACACACGCACAGATGTATGTCATTGTACCCCTCATGCCAGGTGTCAGCTTTGTAAGATGACATTTACCACCCTGCGTAGCTGCCCAGTGCAAAACTGCTGCATCACGTACAGCCCCCCACTTAAGCCTTCTGGGACTGAAGCTATTCATGGTTTTTCCACTGAAATGCTGGAGGGGAATGAAATTCAACTCTGGCAGAGAGTCTCTCTCTTTCGGCATTAGTCCTTCCCAGTTTGTAGCTTCCTGCTCTCTCTTTTTCCCCTCTCTATGGGGGAAAAATAGCCCCCAAAACTTACACGTAAGTTTAGCCGTTGAGTAACATTTCGCAGCTTGCTACGGGTTTCAGAGAATGACTCAAAGAGCCTATTAATCTGCTTTTCAGATTTTGTAGGTTTAAAAAAGAAATGTCTAGCAAATCCTACAATCCTTCTACTGAGCCCTGCTGGTCGTGTTCCTCTCAGAGGCAAGTCTTTCTGTTCCTCTCCTCGGCTGGAAACCCACCACCTTCTCCATCTTAATTTAGATTTTACTTCTGACAGAGCAACATGAGATGCACCACAGCTTCCTCAAGGGGCTGCATGCTGGTCCTCATGAACAGCAGCAGAGAGTGAAATCTCCAGCAAGAGTGCGGGACGAGCTCTATGCAGTGTCGGATGGAGGTGTGCTCCCTCCCTCGCACAGACCCCTTGGGTTTCTCAATTTCCTTTGTTCAAGCTCAGGACCAGCACAGCCTTATTTTAGCTCAGGCTCCCCTGTCAAATCTAGACTAAGCAAATGCAGAGGGTTCATCCAGTTTTGAAATGAACTTAATTGTACTTTAGAGATAGAAGAGGGGCAAAAAAACCCCGAGCCTGTGAGCCTCTGAAAAACGCTGATTAAATATAACTTGGTCCATAGTGATTTGTTGCCATCTCTTGACAAAGCACATCTGGTACTGCACCTTCCACTGAATTTCATTCCTATTGTAGCTGAACTTGGGGGAAGTGACAGGGGAAGGATACTAATATATCTTGGGGCTGAGAGAGAGCTGTTTTTCAAGTGAGACAGAAGCAATGAGTGTTTTGAACACCTCATACTTCAGTGAAATCCAATTTTCTGTCACAGGTTTCACACTGAAGCAAGAATGCACTTGGAAGTCCGAGTCTGGGATGCTAAGTGGCATCTATAAACTGCATAGGAGATGAATGCTTTCTGTGCCTTTGTTGTTTGCAGATGGTCTGCAGCAGAAGCGAGCATTAGCCGTTGGTGCAAGGCTTTGCGCTCAGAGGGCTTTGCCGAGAATCCAAATTGCAGCTTACCGTTCCCTGCAAAGGCTGAAGAAAACGTCTGTGAATTCCCATGCTCAAGCAGCTCAGGAATAATGCATGCCTTCAAAGAGTTTGAGAAGATAGGGCATCTCTGCAGAGACAACAGCTCATGAAGGCAGGCTCGACCTTCTGCTGATGTAAGCTCTGGCCAGCAAATTTCTGCATTTAACCCTTGGAGAGTGCCCCCCATGCCACGTCTGCTTGCAAGCTCCAGTTGACCCTGAGGGAGACAGGCGTGGGTGAGAGCCAAGGGGTGGATGGGGGGAGCCCACATTGATGGGTTACAAACTTGGATTGTTTGGGATGGGACAGCAGCCTGCAATCTTTTGACCAGATTTGTCCTGGCAAAGAACATGATAATAACAGCCCTCTTAAAAGGATAAAGGCAAATCCAACACTGAGGTTGGTGGGATCTCTGAATTCTTTGCAGCTGAATCACAGCAAAGCTATCAACCA
The DNA here is from genome assembly GCF_026419915.1 of Harpia harpyja. Classification (NCBI taxonomy): domain Eukaryota; kingdom Metazoa; phylum Chordata; class Aves; order Accipitriformes; family Accipitridae; genus Harpia; species Harpia harpyja. The sequence goes on along the minus strand of NC_068941.1, from coordinate 34,223,048 downwards.
TAAGGGTAGTTCCTAAGGATTATGTGACAAACATGCCGGCCTTGCAGTACAACAAACCTACAGCTATTTATTATTTCCTGGCTGTTCTGTGGGCGCAAGACCACAGTGGCAGCAGCAAGATGCTGCCACCCGGGCTTCTCAAATCCGACACCCTGAAAGCATTAGTGGAAGGACTCCCATTGCCCTCCCATTGAGGGCAGTTCCTTAAGGCAGAGGTCTCTGCTTCTTGGACCAAAATATTTCATTAGCTTCAGCTGAATTAGATATAGCTAAACCCTCGGATTTTGTCCAGAAGAAGTAATATTCATTCTATCTCCTGCCCAATGCACCAGTATAAACAAATTAGAGATACACTTTAAGCATGTCATAAACCACTCCTGGCTAAAATGTATGCAGTCTTAATAGCACTGCATTTAGAATAAACTCCCAAGTGAGATAAACACGGTTAGAAAATAAGGCTTTTGCTCTCCTGGAAACAAAATATATTCTTTTGTCACTACTAAATAATGAGAACATTAGTAAAAAACATCAGGAAACATTTAATAGGCCATAAGCAGAGGGTTTACTGAAAAGAATACATAACAGCAAATTTTTTCTGTCCGGGGGAGAAGAACTTGGGAGAAGCCATGCCATGCCAGAGACCAGCGCATGGCCCTGGTTGTCACTTCTGCCTCCCCACCCCAGGAACAGGAACCATGTACAAGGACAAAAGCCTGTTTCTTAAAATAGGGTCAGTGACCTGAATGCAGGAGCTGCTGGAGCTTGAAGCTTTGTTTTATTAATCAGTTTTCATGCATTTAGTTGAGGATTAGCATAGGCTGCCAGCTTTATCAGCATTAATTTAGAGTACCTTGAGGTATTGAGGACAGAACTGTCTGCTGCTCATATAATGTCAGCACATAACCCCCACTCCCCGCCTGCTAAGGATTAAGAAACCATTAGGCCAAAATGAACCCTTCAGATATGCACTGCTTGTTACGGCTTTGCAGTCACAGTGGAGGGGAAAGGGAAACACGGTGAAAGCAGCACTGGCAGGTTACTTTGTGGCCAGAGGACGGCCAGGGCTGCGGCAGCGGAGCTGAGCAGCAAGCCCTGTGCATGTATGCTGTTGTAGTCCTGTCCCCCCCAAAGCAAAACTGATGCCTCCACAAGAGAGCACAACCTCCTAACAGCGCAGAGGCCCCCAAAGCTCATTACCAGAAGCATCACACCTTTAAAGAACAAAGCTAAAAAAATAACTGGGAAAGATGAGAGATGTGTCCTTTGGGCTGTGGTACACAAGCTCAGAAAGTGCCCGTGCAGCTCGTTCCCCCGTGGCTTACTTACCTACTGGCTGGCTAAGCACCTTGTGTCAAAGCAAGTCCAGCAAACCTGAAGGGGCATTCACTCCCCTTCTGTCCCACTAGTACTTCCGAGGAATTTTTTGCCATTGCAAAGATTTCCATACTGTAGCAATCTGCATGGACCCTAGAAACCATCTCAGGGGCAGAAAGCACCACAGGACAGTTTGCCTACAGCCTGAAATAGTCAGCTGCAGCTGTAACAACATAGCAATTAACACCTCCCTCGTTGAGCAATTAATGGTTCTCTATTTCAGAAGGACACCTGGGCCTAAATCTGCTAGAAGAGCTGAACATCTCCACTCATCACCTAAATCCAAGGAGGCCTGAATCGGCAACCACCACCTGCATTTGCAAACATCTCCTCCTGCCTAAATCCAGGCAGCAGGTCAGATGTTAGCAAAAAGTCTGCAGGAAACCTCTGGCACCATTTGAGCAGTCCAAATATCTGTGCAGTGCAACTACCTAGTCTCAATCTAAAGCACCTGTCTCCCCTTGGGCTTGTTGGATGTGCCAGAAATATTGTCAGGTGTCTTCAAGCAGAAGGGCTGGGAACCGCCATCAGATCAGAGGGACAATTTGGGCTCTGGGGGTGACTGAGCACCCACAGAGGCCTCTTTCTGCCAGAGCACATGGCAGACCTGGAAGAGTGACTGTACTCTTGCGTTCGTCTGTAGTATGCTCGGCATTTCCTCTGGGATGCAATTATGAGATGAGAATGAATTAAATTCAGAGGTAGGTGCACCACCTGCGCAGTAACATTGATGCCCTACCATAAAAGAAACGACAAAAATCTCTAGAAAGGTGGGACGAGGAGTACATAATTAAAAAGTAGCTATGGTTTGTCAAAACCAGGTTTCTTTAGACCCAAGCCCTACTTGATCCAAGAGTCTTTTTGCCAACACTGAAGCAGAGAATAAAGAGCTACCTTGGGCCTGGCGAATTTCTCAGCTGAAAACCACAGTCCTACAGACACCAGAGTTTTATCTCATGCATCCACATAGCTTGGGATCTCCCACAGCAGCTGCGTTCCCCACTGACCCCTGCCGGAGACTACAGCCCTCCCAGAGCAGCAGCCTCCCACCATATCCGAGTTAAAACCAGTTGATCAATCTGCCCAGAAGCTGTTGCTGCTTCGGCTTCTTTGGATGGAAAGAGGTTCAAGAGGACCTACCTGATCCCCTGCGCTGGGGGGTCAGAGGTGGCAGTCATGGCCTGTGAGGGACAGCAGCCTCTTCAACCAGCACCGCAGCAGCTGGAAAAAACCATAAGATAAAGCTGTGAACTAGGAGATATTTTCCCATGCTGGTGTACCTTCTTGGCTGGTCGTGCCCAGGGCCAGCGCATCTGGGCTGCCTACTTCTCAGGGACTTCTTATGAGAGGGTGCTGGGCATTGGTACTGCTTGTAGATTTTGGCACATCTGTCAGAGAAATGGCTCCTGGAGTCATGACTGTGACTTTGTACTGATCTTAGAAGTGAGGGAAGGCATCTACTGATTTACTGTTTAAGTCTAAGAAAAAAGCTCCCTTGACATAATTGTTCATCACACCTGTGGAAAGAGTATGTTATGCAGTGTTGGTCAGACTGGTCTCTGGCAGGAGGGGACTGCTACTGACAGGAATGAACCAGCAGGTACTTAATGTGTTTATTAGTGTTTTGTACAGGCACATGGGATTGTAGACATCCGCCTTCATCAGTGCTTGAACAACAGAAGTTGTGTTGCAGAAAGACACTGAAGTTCTTCAGGAGTAATTGTTGCAGAGGTATACACAGTACTAAAGTACAAGGGCTATCTCCAAACCCTCAGACCACATAAGGAAACTAGTTGTCCTGAAAAACATGTGGCCAACAAACCAGGCACTTTATAGGGCTGGGACCCAAGTTAATGCAGCTTCTGAATTGCAGCTGGGTCCACTCCGTCTGGTTCAGGACATGGGTAGTGGCCTGTGCACCTGCACTTAACAGTGTCATCATGCCCTGGGAGAGGCACCGTTGACTTAGAGCAGTGACAGTGCCCAGTGCTCAGCAGCAAATAAGGTCTTCTCAGGGATAAGCTTCCTATTAATTGTTTCTTTTAAGTCCCATCTGGGGAGGCTGCCATGAAATCCAGCAAGAGATTAAGACGATTGCTCTCATGCCACCTTGTGTGATTCACCAGAGAGACGGGAGCACAGCAGTATGGAGAAGATAATTACTCTTTTGTGAGTATGTGCCTGGTTTCTGTTTGTTTAAGTGTCTGGTTCTCAGCCATTGTATTCAATCTTATTTTTAATGTCTTAAAACTTGTACAGCATGGAGAAGTTTGTACCTCAATAGGAGCTTTCATAATACAGTGAAATACAACCATAAATGGCAGAAGCACATGTTGCTCCCTGGCATTTACGTATAGTGCTCTTCTCTTGCCTCATTAATTTTGTAAGCATTTGGGTTTGCTAGAAAACAGTGTAATTTATACTAAATCAGTAAAACAAGCAAGCTGAAATGCAAACATACTGAAACCACTCTTCCACATTGCATGTTGCTGTAGACAGAAGACTGGTTGCTTGAGGGAGGGAGAGCTGGAGAGGCTGCCGAGGCTGTGCTGTTTCACTGACAAACATCTCACTGGACACATACCAAGGAGAGTTGCGGGCAGGGAAATGACTACAAAACAGGGGCTGCAGTGGTGACACAGGGATGCTGTGGGCAGAAGCACAGCCACCCGCAGTCTGAGATGTATGCTCACCCGTGGCTCCAGACGTTGAATAGCGGTGTGCAATACCCTGTCTCTGGTACGCTTTCTTCTTTCTGTATTTTTTTTCCCCCCACGTGTTCAAGCAGTTCAAATCTGAGGAAAGAAAAAGGCCAGCCTGTTTTGCTTTGTGGGCTCTATTCCTACGGGATGCTGCTCCTTAAAGAGCACAGCTGCATCGCTGTGAGGCAAACAAGCCCGCCCACCAGGGTTCAAGTTTGTTCTCCATGGGTGGCCAAAAATACACCCAAAAAACTCCCTAACCTCACAGATAAATTACCAACAGGGACGTAGCACTTCCACGCTCTCCACTTGCTTGTTCTGCATAAACACGAGAATTTTATTTTTCTTTCTCTTTGCCGTATGCATTTTTAACCAGCTGCCTATCATTCCAGTTTCAGAAAATATTGCTTGGAAAAAAAAGAGGGTGCAAAGAAACTTTGCTTTTTACTGCAGGACAAATACATTATCAGGTGTAATCCAGAGGCCTAGTCCCCTTGGTCCACCAAGAAGGACATTTCCAGTCTTTACAGATTTGTTTTCATATTTCCTTTGACCAAAGAGATCACTAAAATCAGTATGTATTGATAAAGTCCATTCAGCCCACTATCCACTATTCCCCTGGGAATGACAGTAATGACTACTAGGGAAGGACTTAAAGGAAATAAGAAAGACTATACCCATAGGTAATCCTACCTGTTCAGCTTCCTCATGTGGAGGTTGCCATTCACGTTACCGTGTTTGCTTCTGATGGGCAGTCAACACAATATGGCTTCTGAGCAGGAAAAGTAGATTTTGGAAAGAAAAGTCTTCAGCATTATTGAACACAGACTCTTTTTTTATTTTTTTTCCCCTCTCTTTTTTACAAACAGCTCAGCTAGCAGCGTGTTTAGCTTTCTTAGCTAGAGGACACAGGTGGGCTTCTCTGCACCACAGGTCAGAAGTGCTAGGTAGCGATGAGAGGCTCTGCAGAGAACTGATGGACATTGCAAGTCAGTTGGCTCTGCATTACTCTCTGAGAATTCCTAATTTCCCAATTTCTAAAAGCAGGAAGGGATAACGATGCCATAATTACCTTGGAAAGGCATAAAAAAGCTTAATGAAGTAATGTTTGTCGAGCACTGGAGGGTCCTCGGGTGTCGTGAGTGCTTTTGTGGCGTTACTCTATCCAGTGCTGGTCCTTCACAAAATTACAGAAACCAAGGGCAAAATTTAAAAGTGACTATTTCCACAGACCTCAGGTTCCTGACTTTGCAGGCTGCAGCCCAAAGGCACCCCCCAAGCCTGCTTGCTCGAGCCTGCTCTGAGGTAGTTAATATTTGCTAGGTGTTGAAATGCTCAGACACATTTCACCCTGAGGTATTTAGAGCCATGATCTGTGGGGGCGAATGAAAGGGACGTACTAGGAAACACATTAGAGTTCTTCCTGTGATCTTGTGATTCTCTCCCTTAACATTTTTGCACAGCTTCAAGCCAATGATTAACTTTCCATTAGCAAAATAAGGGCTATAAATGACTGGGGGAACTTGCTGGGCGTGCTCCTGAAGTAACGGTTCGGGCTGAGCTGGCTCCTGCACCGCTCTGGCGCTGATGCATAGTGGGAGCGCGGAGGCTATAAAGCGTGCTATTACTGCAGTTAAAAGCCAGGCAAAACTTTAGCTCGAGGGAGCACAAAGACTGGGCTTTTTTTTTTTTTTCCTCCGCAGTAACCGATCAACCAGATTAGGCAAGGCTGGAGTCAGCTGCCTGTGCGGCAGCCTGGCTACCCACGGGGCACGAGCCGGCAGCCCGGTGGCAGTCTGCCTCCCCAAGGTGCAAGGAGCTCAGATGACATCCCACAGAGTCCCTCAAGCCAAGCAAGAACAAGGACCCTCAGGTGGAAGAGAAGGGAGTTTTGCAAAACCGCCTCCCCAACCCAACAAAGAAAACCCCCAAAATAAAACAAAACAAAACAAAAACCCAACCGGGAAGATAAGAGCTATGGAGGGTCCTGAGATGGTGGTGGCTGTGGCTGACCACCATGGGTGGGAGCGGGGGGATGGCAGGGCATTGAGCCGATGCTCCGGCGTGGCAGGGAGGGGGATGGTGCAAGTCGATGGCGCGCAGAGAGCGACTGCGTGGTTTACACCCTCTGCTGATGCTGACCGTGGTGGTCTTGGCAGCCTCTGGGATGGTGAGCAACGTGGAGGGATGACACAGGCGGTGTGTCCCCCATGTGCCGTGGTTTGGTGACCAACTGATCTCGGCTTTCAGCAGCTGCTAAAAATACGGGGAGCAGCAGTATGTACAGTAAAGCTCAGTGTTTTTCCACTTGTGTTCAGCCACACTGTTGCTCAGCTTCTGCGTTAGGGCCCTGGATACAACGGGTGGCACTTAAATAAAATTGCTCACAGGAGTAAATGCTAGTAGGTGAGGATAAGGATGGCAGAATCAGGTTCTTAACGATCTTGATAGAGACTGTAAGCAGCCTGAAGAGAAGCCTAATTCAGATGCCTCGGTATGCAGCCTTTTTTATTACACCCACAAACCACCCACAACCTCCAAATTGCTATTCTTTAGAAACACCCTGCAGCATTTTCTGGTTTCCAATATAGAGCAGTGCTGTAGGCTTAGCTGCTGGATTTGTGCATGCACATGCAAAAATAACTAATGGAGAGCTTGATCAGACAGCAGGATCTTTTCTCAAATGACACATTTTAGTATTAAAGGAAATGTATTCTGTTATCCTGCTAGCATGGAATAATGAAACTGTAGCCTTTCCTTCCCAGCTTTTTTCCCTTCCTCTCCTTTGAGTCTTGCAAAGCAGAAATGATCCCTGGCTTGTAGGCTGCAGCAACCCACAGGAGCTTTGAGAACAGTGTCAGAAACCCACAAACCCGTGCCGTTAATTGGGGACTGGATCGCTGGTGACACTTTAGAGAGCCAGGCTGCCATTTCAAAGTAGCAAGGTACTCTGCAGGTGCCAAAGCCTGACATTTCGTAGCAGAGGGAGGAGGGTCCTGTACCGCTGAGAAATGTTAGTTTGGCAGCTTTGTCAAGCAGACCACTGTCTGGGAGATCAAATCCCTCTTCCTGCAGGTCTGTGCCTGTAATCTCTGTCCCTCCGCACCTCCGAGGAGACACACGGCTGTCGCAAGGAGCGATGAACGCGCCGCTTCCATGTTTTCCTTGTAAGACGTGCATGCTGTTATTCAAATCCCCGGCTTGGCACTGCTGCCCGTATTGTCCAGTTGCTGTAACTCTGAAATGAGAAGACTAGAGGAAAACAAGATGAGGCTGATATTTAGGCCGCCCCGTGAACTGCTGTTTTGTTTCTTGGGCAACTGGGCTTTTGTTTTAATTGCAATCTCAATTTAAGGCACAGGAGGGAAGAAGATTGAGGGGAAAAAAAAAAAACCAAACTAGTTTTCTTCCCTTTTTCACTGTTGGGTGTGGTTTAAGAACAAAATCTTCCCAGAGAGCTATTGTAATCATAAATAAATCTAAAAGGAAAAAGAAAAGAAAAGCCATGCTCCTACTAACAACTCCTGGCTTTTAAACACACTTTAAAAATATTTCAGTGTTCTTATCTTCCTATTCATTTCAGATCTCCGTATTACCCGTTGTAACCACAATCCACACACAGACCTGTAATGCCTTTTACTCCAGAAGCTGCAAAGCGTTAAAGCCTCCAGAGATATCAGAGGTAGGGAAGTATTGCTGGTCCTTTTTCCAGGCAGAGAAACACCTCCCGCCAGCCTTGCCCTCTCTCTCCCGGCGCTGCATTCTTCAGCGGTCGGTATTTGCAGGAAATCATGTTCTCTCCTGTATTCCCCCCATCCAGAGTTGTCATGGCAAGCCACCGACACTGGCCTCCCAATCCATCTGTAAGGCCATGTGCCAGAACAACACCTCCTCAGTGTGATGCACACCCATCTCCAACACATGAACCATCACATTTAGCCTTGCCTACTGCTGCTTTCTGCTGTCTGGTGCGCCCCAAGGAATGCCTGCCATTATATCTTAAATAGCAACCACTCCTTTTCTGCAATGCCCTGGTGCTGTAAATCACAGGGCAGCCAGCTGCACCACAGTTTATCTGCTGTCTTTGCTCTGGGTAGATTAGATTATTCTGTGGGCAAAAGTGCGGTGCAGTGACTGGGAATTCGCTTATGCCCTTATGTTAGAAATTACTTTAGAGTTGTAACTCCACATTTATTAGCCTTCCCAGCAAAGGAAATCTGCTGGCATGAAATGCAACTTGCACTCTTTAATACAAACTCGTCAAAACACGAGCATAAGAAGCTCCTCAGCTTAAGCTACCTCTCAAATAAAGCTCCCTCCAAGGCTGCCCCTAGACTGCCTCCTCCTTTCTTCCCAGCTCTTCTCCAACAAGAGCAACCCCTGCCAGCCCTGCAGCAGGAGAAAATCCCTGCCATCCTCTCGCAGACAGTTTTCCCAGTGCAACTCACTCCTACATGTATAATTTGGTTTCTTGCCTTGCTAATGATTCCACAAGCTATCTCAGAGGCCAGCCACAAGAAGCTGATGTCTCTGCAACCTGAGAATTGTTTGAAGCTTGCAGAAAGGTACTGTGCTCTCCTAGCAACCAAAGTTGTAAAATAATGTAATCATATCCAAAATAATGCGATAAAAGATTATATGATGCTTGTATCGGGTTGTTATGGCAACTCAAATAAGCTTAAATGCATGTATCCGGCATTTCAAACAACCCAATTGTATGCGAAGTTACATTTCTAATTAATCCCATTCAGTTTACCGTCATCTCCATTCATTCATGCTACTACAGGGCTGTTGTTAGGTCTTAGTTTCATGGCCTTTACCCTGCTCCTGCCTGACCTAGTTTCTATTTTGTTTTCATCTTTCTTTTCTTTGACCCTGCTGATGTAAAACTGTTATTTCATCCCTGCATGTTTGAGTCAATAGGGATTTGCATTTCAATGCATCATCTGTAACCTGGTCTTATTTCATTTTCCTTTCTAAACAACTTTGTTGCTTTGGGAAATGTTCTGAGGTGGTAGGATTTATTTAACTCCTTCCCCCTCCACGTATTTGATGAATAACCAAAACAGCACTCCCAAGAGATGAAAATACCTGACCAAAGCCTGAGCAAGGACAACCCATCATCTCAGCCATGCTGGCAGCAGCCAGGAAAAGCAAGCCACCCCAGAGAGGGCACACCACAGGCAGATGCTGCAGACTCATCCACGCTGGCTGAATCCAGCACCCTCTCACCGATTTCAGCTTACGCCTACCAAAATAGTGGCCAATTTCTCAAGAAAATAATTTGCCTTTCTCCCAAACTCCCAATTCTTAGCACAAGACACACTTTAAAAAAATCATTTTCCACGTCTTTTGATTCCTCCCTTTTGAGACTGAACAAAACTCTAATTTCCATAGAGTGCCATCCTGAAATCAGCCCATCTCTTGTAATAGTCCCAGTGGGCTTATGTGGGGAACTAATTGTTTTCTGGATCAGGGTTTTATTCTCCGGTTCATTCCTGAGCTGTGATTTTTGAAGCGATTCAAAAAGATACAATATTTAAACTGATACCTCTGTTAAAATTCAGGGGTTTGTGCGCTTTCTAAATTCTCTCTTTCCCCCCTTCCCCATCCTTGCTGCATGTGGGGACGGTGACGATTGCCGGGGGCTCGGTCTAGCCCTGTGCCCGAGCTGTGGGTAAGAGGGTATAAACCACCCTGAAAAACCCAGCGTCCCCAGGCTGCCCCTGCCGAAGACGCCAAAGCAGCAAGGCAGGAGGCGGCCGCGCCGGCAAAAGAGGAGCAGCCCTTTCCCCGCCTGGGAGCCAATGCAGAGGAAGGTGGTTAATGATCTTTTCCCTCCGGTTTTCCATTACCTGCCTCCGTGCTGACGGCACGACCCGCATCCCAGGTGCCTCCCCATGCACTTAGGGGTTTTTTTACCTGCTAACCACTCACCTGAAGCAGCACTAATGTGCCAGTGAAAGCTTTGCCACTTTCAATATCTCGAAGGGAGAAAAAAACCCAAAGCAAAACAGCAGTCAAGAGGGTGGAAAGAAGGGAATGGGGATGATGAATAACCTCAGCTGCCTCTGCAGAAGTGTATCTGGAGCAGGAACAGAGAGGCACCAGCTGCCTGGCCACTTCTCTGCCCGCTCGGGAGGAGAACCCAGCTATACAGCCCAGACGTAACCCACTACTCTGCAGGATGCCTCCAGCAGCACCCGTTTTCCCCATCTGGTGAAATATTTGGGGCAAACACTGTGCACTTCACGGGACAGCTCCAGGCTTTTCCCCACACAATTGTAGGATCAGGCCAAAACAAAGATAACCAAGCCCAGAAAGTGCTGCGTGGAAACCAGCCATAGTAATGGGCTAAGCCTAAAAGCATCAGAGCTGTTTGCTGTGTAAGCCTAACACGCTGCCTAGTTTTAGCCCTTCAGGTATGTTTATTTCTAGGCTGCAGAAAATTTCCCAGAGGGCATGTGCAAAATAATGGGGGAAAAAAGCCTTATGAAAATGTCATTTATCCAGCTTTTATTTCTTCTTTTTTTGCACGATGATGAAAATAAGAGTGGTAACGTCCTTTCTTTGAAGATATGAGTAGCTCTTTGGATGCACTAAAAATGCTTTTGTGAAAGAGTTAGTACTATAGGGTTTTTAAAATAGTACGCTCTATCACCAAATTACTGGTGATAGCAGTAGCAGCATGCTTAATATTCCTAAAGTTTACCCCTAAACTTCTAGCTTCCAGCACAACTTGGGGACTAGAAAAATTGGTTTAATTTGTCTCTGATACTCTACTAAGACCCAGGGAAATGCGTGACAGAGCGATGCTGTGTATATCATATGTTTCACACCAACTGTATCATCCTTCTGCACTTACAATCTCTACCAATTAACCCTGGGCTGCAATATCTTTCCTCCATCTGAGTATGATGTGAAGAACCATCCCACTAGGTTCAATGGGAGCAGCCAATACATGATGGCAACATTGAAAGACATAAAGTATATCACAAGGTAGGCATTGCATCACACGGGTACATATTTTGAAACCAAAGACCTGGAGCTCTAATTCCCTGAACATGTGCTGAATGCACAGTATGCGCAGCAGATGACGTTTGCTTATTTTTTGTCTTGTTTGAGTGCCTCTAAACAGGACATACGGTAGCCAGAGGATTATGCTATTTTATCTGGCCTCATCATGCTCCCTCAAAACCAATTACTTTTGTGGATTACATAAAACATGTAATTTCTTCATAAAATTAAAAGTAGTCACTGGGAGGCCAACATTTCCTTTTACCCTTCTGTCGCTCCCACTCCTGTTTCTGGTTTTACAAAGTCACCTTTAACTGATTTCCCTCCCATCCCACTGAAGTCCCTAGAAATTAAACATACTCCTATACGCTTTACTCAGCATACCCAGAAACTTTGCTTTCTCATTGCCATAGGGTGCAGAGATCACTGGTAGTCAACTGTTGCATTTTTCAACTGGGGATGGGGAAAGTGACAATACTAGATATTGAGATGCTCCTCACTGAGTCCCGCCTCACTTTGATGGGGCCATCACATGAACTGGCTGGAGGGGCTCAGCTGTGGGTGAAGGAAGGAGATTTGTGATCATGAGAGGTCATGGAAGAAGTCAGCATCCCTATGGGCTGGGTGAGCAGAGAGATACAAGGGGATCTGAGGGTCCCAAAGCGAAGAGGTCTGGAGTCAGCTCTGCAGAGTGGCTGGCACGGCCTGTGAAATTCACCTGGAAATTAAGAGTGCTGGAGCCTCCTTGAAATTAAGCCTCTCGGTGTCTCCCACCAGACATCCGGAAATGCAGATCTTTAATTTAGGAGATGCTTTGGAAATGCAACATAGAGGACGGCAGAGAAGTTCGTGTGTCGGAGAAGGTTGTGGGCTTTGGGGGAAGGAAAAGACTTTCAGAGTAAGCGATACAGCACTGAGGAGCTGGAGATTTGGAGAGAAAGGTCAGTAAGACCAGCTGAGCTGGGAGACCAGGGCAACACGGACTTGTGAGCCATGAAAACGGCGACAGCGGATGAAGCACCCAGAGCAAATGAAGCTTCCCAGAGGAGGGGCAGTGCAGTTCTCAGGAAGTATTTTTCCACCGATCTCTTACCCAGCCCCTCTCTCTCACACTTCTACTACAGAAAGGCTTGAAGAATTTGACGATAGGATAAAGTAAATTAAAAAGTAATATTTAATGAAATATAAAGACAAAGACTTTGCATGCATAATTATGCTCTTGAGAGAATCAATCTTTGGATTTGCTAGAAAGACCCATTAGCATGCATAAAGCCGTTTTCTAAGAGGAAAGAAAAATCAAATTCCACGTGTCAGGAGAAAGAACTCATGGGTTTTTTAATTTTTACTTTTGCCACTTTCAGACAAAATTTCAAGTTCATGTTTATTAGGAATTTAACTAAAGGGGGATACCTGCATGTGAATTTAATCTTCTGATAGGTCTGGTTTGCTGCCAAGAAAAATACCAAAACCAGTCTATAATTTTATTTTCTCATATATAAACACTAAAGTGAAAAAAGGGAAAAATATCTGTTATCTTTGCCTCCTTAGAGCTCTCAAACTTCGTTTGAAAGTCCAAAATCTCTGAGCACTTAATAATAATAATAATAATGGTGGTGATATGTAAAGGGTTGGAGAAGTTTCATACAAAACCGTCTCGTGCTAGTTGCTGATCCCTTTGAGGCTCTTTGTGTGGCTTCATCAGAGTGACTTACGCCAGCAGTACAAGAGTGGATCATTTATAAAGCTTGTATAGATGATGTATTCAGAAAGTGTTTTGTGTTCTGGTTGATAAACGTTGATTGTATGCAAAATGGCATACAGCAACTCATCATACATCTTCTTGCAAGGTAGTTATAGCCATTCAGGTAGGAAGACCGTTTATCTGGATATTTCTAAGCTACTCTTACAAGCATTTTAAGCACTTTATTTAAGAAATGAGCAAGGTACTATTTGTCCAATTGTTACAAAAATTAATAAAAGATGCAAATCTAGTCATCTGCATGAAGAAAATGGGAAGCTAGGAAAGGCTGTTTCTAATCCAAATCCCTGTGCCAACTCCCTGTGCAGCAGCGAGGAAATTATTTTCTCTGTTCTCAGCCCCAGTTTTCCCCCTCTAGTGCTAATGCTAATTATACCTGCTTCACTGAGGTTTTGTAACAAACAGCCTGCGTGTGAAAACTACTTTGATGCAAGCAAGCGCCAAGTTTTAGTAATAAACATATGGTGAATGACATTTCGTCTGGATTTATGCAGTAGAAGAGTTTATTTAAATCAGATTTGGAAACCGATAGCGAGTCAGAGAAACACTGCGCTGTTTCTCAATCAATAAATAAATACTTGCTTGTACCCCTTGCTCTAAATACCCAAAAGCCTGGCTCTGCTCCAGGCATTAGGCAGACGGCGTGCTCAGATTTTTTGCCCTTAGCTTCAGTTTTTCGAGCTCATCGTCCTCCCTGTCTATGCATGGGTTTAAGGGGAGAGGGGGCAGGTGGGAAAGTGGTGGGACCATCCAGGGCAGCGTTCCAGCACCCATGAGCCAGGGGAACACCCTCGCACAGGGAGCATTTTATAGGCAAAGAGCACCTAGAGAGGAAGATGGACTGAATCTAGATGCAGCCATCCCTAAAACTAGGCAGAGATGGAAATATGTTTTTTTAACTTTTTCCAGTAGCCAGGCTACTCTGGCCAGAAACACCCTGAAATAACATCATACCTGGCATCTGTAATCCAGAACTTCAAACTACTATATGGATTACATTAGTGCACTTCAAGACTCTTTATCTTAAAAGGCAGTCACTGACTTGGTCAATTTACAGTCTTAAATTATTTACTAATGCCTATTCATCAAAGTAGTAGAAGGAGGAGGAAAGGAGATTAAATCCTGACACAGACATAACTCTGCATTGACCCTGTGCAAAATGGTAAGCACACGGAGGTTTTCAGCAGTGTGAAGAGCTCAGCCCCCAAATGCTTTGTTTTAATTGCAAACCTCCAAAGCGGCGAACCAGTTTTCTTTCATTCTTTGCTCTGAAAACTGATTTTTCATTTTCCCAGGCTGACTTTGTGGCTGAGATCTCAGCCCTGTGAGGACCCAGTTGCCTCTCATGAGACCAGGAGCCCCCTGCCCTGTGCGCACACCCTCCCGCAACTGCAAACCCTTGCAAACGCTTTCCTGACGGCTTCGCAGGCACACTATAAACACTCAGCAGAAATTGCTTTCGTTCTTTTGTTAATATTTAATGTAAAATTTTAATCTTGAAAGAGAAGGACCTTTTGATTCAGAGGCAAAACTAAAACGATTTTCGTATTAAGGCTCTCAATTACTTCTTCCCAAATAAGTGTTTCCATATGGACAATTGTATGACAAGTGGGATAGAGCTGTTTCTGCTTCCTTCAGAGGCAGCTGCTGACAATTTTCATAATACAGGATGGATTCCTTCACTTCAGCCCCAGATTAACTTTCCAAGATATGTACATTTTATTTTCCCCCCAATCTTAAATTACCAACACCACAATCCCACTGGAGAAATGAGAAACCAAGGTTATAAAAATGTTTCATTTTCCTAATAGTTTTAATTACCATGTATTTTTAAAAACCTGTGATTTCTCACGTCACTGTGGGATAGCTGTTCTAATTTGAGTGGTGACAATGTACGTGGGTATGGAATTAAATTTAAATCTTTCATGGTTACTAACAGCTAGCAAAGGGCCCTGTATGATCTCCAGTGGGAGACCTGCTCCTCCACTTCTTCTACCCCTTATTTTCTTCTCTGGCACCACACAAGAGAATGATGGCTAGGTGTAAGGCTTAGAGTAGCAAGTCGAGTAACCTGTTGTCTCTTCTGTCGGGGATGTCAGTCTCCTAGAGGAGCTGAGGCAGATCCCAGCACTAGACTGACTTCCCTCCTGACACAGCTAAGACAGACCCAATACTACTTGCCACTGAACTCATTTTATTTTCTTATTCCCTTCACAAGCTTTTGCAATTTAGTGGGATGCTTTGTTTGCCAGCAGTGACAGCTGAACAGGTCTGTCCTCAGGATCCTCCGATGGCTGGCTTCCTCAATATGTGCAGTCTTGTTTTTCCTTCCTTTTCTCTAGCAAAATGGTAAAAAGTGTCAGCAATACTCTGAATCCCTCCAGTAACACAAAACAACACTGGAGTTTATCTGTGTGGAGAAGATCACTGAAATTTCTGTTTCCATTTCAGGTTCCTGGCCAGTGCATTGGACATCTTCAGCATCTATGCTTGGAAACCACTTTAAGACCCTGAAGGATTTTCTCATATGTGAATTTTGTCATCAAGTCTGTGTTAAATGGCCACCAACTGTACTTACTTTTTACGATGTTGTCTGAAGGGACAGATGCCTTGAGATCTCATAATCTCATAGCTTAGCCAGACTCAACATTGCTCATTAGAAATCCACAGGAGCTTCCACATCTTCTTGGGCACCCTTATGGATCTTCTGGTCCACAACACACTGTGTTATCCGCCACTCCTTGAAAAAAAAAACCAAAAACGAGAGAAGACAGACATCAACATTTTCAGCATTTCTTGGGGTTTGCTTTTACATATCCCTTATTTTATGTACTTTTGGGGATCAAAAGCCAGGTTGCTTAGTAGGGTCTTGCTGTTTCCCAGGCATTGCCTCATCCCTTGGAGGGTACCTGTCCTCCCAGGCTTTCCCCTTTCACCACCCTGCACAAGATAACCCTGATGCTTTGCTCTGGGGCCTCTCTTTCCATGGCTAGCTTTTCCTATCTCAAAATTTAAATGGCATCTCAGTGCCTGAACCTGACCAGTTCTTCTAGCTAGGCTCTGGAAACCACAGTCACACACACATCATCCTTGGACCTCTTTATCTGGCCGTGGGACTTCTCTTGATTAAAAGATTAGAGCGCCACACGGTGAGCTTGACCCAGCTACGCTGTGGGCCTTTTTGATATTTTTCTTCTGTGCCTCATTCTTCAGCCTTGCTTTCTGTAGTTTGAAGCACGCAGACACAAGAGGTGGCTTCATGGTGTTACTCAGGATGGGACATATCCTGGAGGACACTTCTCCTATCAGACAGAGAAGGGGAATCAAACCACCAGCAGCGTCCATCACAAAGGCCATTCTCTGGGTTTCATGAGTCTCAGCCAAGAGCAGGCGGTTTAGGCAAGTTTGTCGCTACCCAGTGTGCCAAAATTTGAAACCCCCAGTGATTGCAGAAGGGACCTGAGAGTACCAAAGGTCTGGGCTGTCGAAGTGGAAGGATCTCCCTTAAGAAAAGTCATGCTAACAAAACAGCCTTGCTCCTTATCTACTGCAGCCTGAATGAGAACACCAAACAGCTTTCCTTTCATGAGCAGGACGATCACACTGCCATGCCTCCTTTTTTGGTCTGGTCTTAACATTTATGAATGCACCCAAGCCTATGGGGGCAATTGGCATCATCCCAAAGCACAGAGCAGGCAGTCCCACCCACAGCATGCACCAGCATCCCAGCTCTTGGGCACGCAGCTGAATAACCTTTCTATGCATAGAAGACTAACACAGAAAAATAAAAGCCAAAAAACAAGATAAGTAGCAAAATAACAGAATAAATTACTATGTAATATAAACACATCCATAAATTACAGGGATAATGCTTTTTAAATTATCACTTCATAGCTGATCTATTTCTGCATTAGAGACAATATTTTATAATCTATATGAATTGTGCTGCTTAACAGATGCTACCTTTTCTAATTCCCCATCAGAAAACTAAAATGCTGATCCAGATGACACAGCTGGTTAACATAAGTATTGTATTTGCAGATTTCCAAGAAAACTGTCAGGAGGAATTGAAAAAATGTTTGGTTTATTATTTATAAGAAACACTAGCTTTCCAATGCCAGCTAATTCACTTAAGATGCTATACCAATGTGCTAGGTTCAGCTGAGCAAGGGATTTCCAGTTTTGCACAATTATGGCTTTGGCAGCTAATACTGCTTGCAGCAGGGTTTTTTCCTTGGGTTGGTTGTTTTTTTTTTTTCATGCAAGTTAGCTAAATCCTTGAGTTTCTTCGTATGCCCTGGAATATTAATCTGCAGGTTTCAAGGCAAATTTGTTTTCTTTTCAATCATGTTAACTCTCTCTTGAACGCAAACCCAGGAATATTTAACTGCTTGGAAACGCCCAGATCACACTGCTGGATGTGTGTGTGTGGTCTGTCCTGCGTGGCGAGACCTGTGGGACCAGATGATCACAGATAGGAGGATGAGGAAGAGAGAGAGGATGGGGGGAGGATGAAGGCAGCAGGAGAAGAAGTGTTGGGTTTGCAGTGCCTGTGATGGCGTAGAAACCCTTCAAACCATATCCCGTAGTGGCACAGCTGAAGCGAGGGCAACCTCGCCCGTGCTGCCGGGCAATGGGAAAAGAGGGAGCCTGGAAAGTGAGAAGTGACATTTTCTTGCGTTGAACACTGCAGAAGGGTCAGCCATGAGCACATTTTTAATACCTAATGGAAGACAGGTAATTAGTAACAACTTTAATGATCATAAATATTGGTATTTTCAGCCCTCCAAGATTTTCCGCTGTGGAAAGGGTAACTGCTGGTGTCAAAGATTGGAGGGATTTCTGCTCTTTGCTCCTCCATCTCCAGCTGAAAAACCTAAGCACCGACTTTCATTTCTCTCCGCTAACACCTTTCTTCTCTGAAAAGACAAAGGCTGATGGAGAAGTAACGATCTAATACTTCCCAATGGACTTTCTTCTGAAGATTAAAAAAAAAAAAAAGAACAAGGAAATACCCTTAATTTTCAAACGCAGGCTGACTTTTTTTCTCTCTTCATATTTTATTCATTGCACAGCACTCAGAAGCTTCACTTTCGGCTTCACCTCGGGCTGTCTGGGCAGCGGCACATCTCCTGGCGGCACGGACCCAGTGGCTGCAGGGAGGAGAGGCCGGCACAAGGAGAGATCAGAGATGGAGACGCTGCTGTTATGAACCAAACGGGTGAACTGAAGGCAACGGATTCCCCTTCCCATGCAGAGGGGTGGGGAGGATGTCTTAGGGCTACAGGCTGGCAGACGTCACAGCTCCTCCACGTTCCTGCAGGGAAATGTGCCCAGGGAAAACTTTGAGACAGTTGATAGGAAACATCAGCTTCATGCACCTGCGTGCCCAGACATCCCTGGTGATCTCTAAAATGAGAGCAGGTATTTACATGAACTGTGGTCAGAACTTTTGGGATTAAATTAATCCCTGTGCAGACCAGTTTATACAGCCATTAGGAGGCATCAGGCCTCAGAGGGCATCAGAGGCAACAGAGGCAGCCGGGTACCAGCTCCCAGTCTGCCTCTGAAGCCAGTGTGGAGGCAGAAATGGAAACGGGCACCACCAGCACATCCCTAAGGTGTGCCGGCTCCCAAAGCTGCTGTGTGGCATAGCTTTTCCACAGCTCCCTGCTAAAGAAATGGACTGCTTCCACAAGAGCTACCAGGCATGGGGGGGTGGGGGGGTGGAAAAAGCCCTGTTAGCCCCAGAAACCTTGTGAAGGGCTGGCTGTGCTCCCCGACAGAGAGGCGGGGAGCAGGCGCTGTCCCACAGAGAGCACCTCAGGAACGCACGGTCTCCCCTCATCCACCAGCCGCTTGGGCTGACGTGACCTCGTGCGCGAGTGCTGCGAGCAGTTGCCGGGGCTCTGTCTCACCAGAGGTTGGATGAAATTAATTAAACCTTAGGTATTTCTCTGGTTACTACATTAGGCCATCGCCAGCCAAAGGGAGGAGCCAGGAGAAGCAAGTGCGGCATGACGGGAGCCAGGGAGCCAAAAAACCCTGCATAAATTTTCGCGGCAATTAACTCTGTCTGGGAAAGGCCGCAGCAGTGCGGCTGCGGGCGTCCTAACGAGGCACTGCTTTCTTATTAATAATTCACAGATTTCACCAGTGTGAGGTCTAGCTGCTCAACGGCTAAATGAAATCAGCTCCCTCCTGGATGTCCCAGCCAGGGAGGGTGCAGGGGGGACCAGGTCTGTGGAGGGGCCCGGGGCAGAGCCGATGGGCAGACACATGGCTGGTCTACGTAGCGGGGACTCCTGAGGAGAGACAGGGGAACTTGCAGGAGGAGCACGTTAAGGACACATGCCTTCCCTGCCTCCAGGCATCTGTTCCTAATTTGTCCCCCAAGAGGCTGCCCTGCTGCTGCAGGGTTTCCCGGGCCACCTACCTCTGCCCGAAGAGCCACGTCGCAAAGCTTTGTTTCCATTTGAAACCATCTCCTGCCCTTCAGGCTGTCAAAAAACCAAAACCAAGCACCCCCCCCCCCAACCTCCAAAACCTGAAACAAAGCAAAAAAAACCCCCAACACACCGGGAAGAGAAAACCTGCCGGCAGCTGGGCACTGTGCAACTGCTTTGAACCATGCCAGGGCAATGGGCTCAAGGAGAGGATGCAGAGCTCAGCCAGCCAAATTTGCAAGCCAGAGCATTAAGCAGGGGAAACACCCGTGGCCCTGTTTTGTGTATCGTTTGCTTGATTTTTCGTTGGGCTGAGGCAGCCTACTGAGGGACCTTGAGCCAGAAAGAAAAGTGAATAAAACCAGTCACGGGCGACTTGCTGCAGGGAGCCTAAACTGACTGAAATGGTGGATCGGATAAGAGGCCAGAAAGCTTTATTAATTAATTGACTGGCAGCAGGAACCACATCAGGCAGCACCAGCCCCTGCCTGTATCCGCTGCCGGCTCCCTCCTGCTGGCCACACTGGCCAAGGGTACATGGGGAGGAGGGAAAGGGAGCGTCCTGTCAGTGCACGTGTCCGCCACTGCTTCCCCGCGCCTCATGCTCCCGTTATCAAGGCCTGCGTCCCCCACGCAGAGGCAAACCAGGTGCCTTCGTATTTGTTTTTAACGAAGGATATGACTGTACAGTCCATCAGCACATGAATGCAAAGAGAGCCTGGAATTTAAAAAACGAGCTTTTATGATATGGTCATCATAAAAGCAAACATCTCTGCCGGTGCATGCTCTGTGCACCGCACCGTGCTTCCCCAGGCATCGCGGCAGCAGCCGCCTGTCCTGCCGTGCAGCCAGCACCAGCCCTGAAAAACTCCTTTTGCCCCCATGGGGTTGGGGTGGACACACCACCACGACCATGCAGACATCCCCCTAAAAGCACGGCAGCAAGACCCCCAACGCTGGCAGATTTTGGGTCACTGCAGCGGTGCGAATGGTGGAGAGCAAGCACTGCCACCAGCCAAACCCTGAGCCAGCCAGGCTTCAACAAATCACTGCCAATAACTTGCAATCTCCCTGGAAAGACACTGGTGGGCTTTGCAAAGAGTGGGACCCAGATTTACAGTGATGACAGGCCTTTTCATTTATTTATTTATCTTCACCTCCCTCCCCAGTTCTGTGTCCAAACAGTCCTGGGTTGTAATTAGCAGTGTGCTGCTTTCCCACCACTTACAAAAGCGCAGAGGAAACCAGAACGCAGTGGGCAGGGAAACACAAGCGGGATTACATACCAACGTAAATCATTCCGAGGGTGTAGGACCGGGAACAATTTTATTTTTCACATTTCACTCAGTATTTAAAAAGCACAACCACCTCCAAGCTCCAAAAGACACCTCATCTCCTCCATTGTGAAATAGAAACCAGGGTGATGTGTGGTTCCCATCCTCCAGCCTCCCTCCCTCCCACCAAATTCCTCCCTGCCCCCTTGGATGCCACCAGCTACAGCTCAGCCCTGGCCCCACATGCCCCACGCTTGGCCGTGCGCCTCAGATCGACCTGGAGACCAGACCCAGCACAGAAGCTGGTGGTCCTGCAAGGGGCACATGCCAATGGAGGATGTCTCCAATGGCTTTATACCATCTGAATAATTCCTGTTGCTGGCCTCTCTCTCTCTCTCTCTCTCTCTCTCTCTGTGATTTTTCATCTGCAAAATTGGTGTGCCTGGCCCCTCTTTCCTCTCCCCGTTTTTCCAGAGAGTAGCTGCCCATTGCAGGGCTGCCCCACAGTCTTCCTTCCTCCCTCTCTGCCTTTGCTTCTAGGTTTGTTATGTATTAGCTGCAATGGCTTCTGGAAGTTTTGCAGCATTGTATTTCTCGTCCCTTGCCCTTTTTTCCTCCCCATGCCTCATACCTCAAATATAAGCTATTTGTCCTTTTTCAGGAAATCTGATATTAGGAAGGTTTCGGCTGCTCCAAGAGGCCAGGAAGCTCTGGGAGGCAGGTTGGGCAGGAGCTGTGACCTCTGCCGTATTCCCTTCTCTTCCTCCTTTGCTGTGAGGCCGAGGGGGACCCTCACCTCTCACCCTCTCCCTCTGTGCTCCAGCTCCATCTCATCCCACGTGTACCTCCCACAGCTTGCAGAGACACGTGTGTGGCTCCCGCTGAGCTGCCTCACCAGCTCCAAAACCTGAAGGGAGCTTTTTGTCGGTGGGGGTTGGACCCTGATATCCTGCCCCACGCTACGGGGAGCCTCACACTGAAGTCGGTTGGCGGGTGTGGGGGGAGCCCAGAAGCTGCATGCACGGAGGAGAGGGGTCTCACCAACCAGTCCAGAATGATGTTTTTCTATCTTTATGATTTATAGCATTAGGAACAAAAGGTCCTGGTTATTTTCCTAATTCTCTTTGAGACCAAAGTCTCTTTGGGACTGCTGGAGTGGACCAACGGGGCAGAGCGGGTGCGTGGTCCTCATGTGGCTGTCCCCGGCATGGCACAGCTGGGACCGGAGTCGGGAAAGCCCAGGCTGCTGCAGGGAGCTGGGGGCACCACGGCCTCACGTCCTACTGCTCCAACACCCCCCAGCTCAGCGTGGAGGCCATGCAGATGGGCAGGCGGCACAGAAAAGCTCTCACCTCCTGCAAGCAAACGCCACCCCCGTGCTCGGGAGGGACAAGCATCACGGGGACCGTGGGGTGGCCGGCCTGTGACCCTCCCGTCTCTCCTCAGTGGGAGGCTACCTCACACAGACTGATGGACGCATGCACAGCAACTGCTGCGACTTCACACACATCGCTGCATTCCACACCACAGCTCTCACCGAAAGGTGCAGGCAAAGGTCTGGCAAACACAGGTTTCCTTAGCCCGTGCCTGACTCTTATTAGATTCCTACGCTAAACCCAGGAGGGTGTCTGGGGCTCTTGCATGTAATTACAAGGCTGATAATTCTATCAGGTGTAATCTCACCCTACCTCTGTTCAGCCCCACACAGATAAGCATTGGAACAGCTACATCGCTTTAAGGGAGAAGGAATCCAGCCATATCAAGTAGTGAAAACGCTGCAAATCCCACCCAACACTTGTGAGGTAAATACAGTCCAGCCTCTTAGCAGCTGCAGCGCAGGGTCCCAGAGCCAGACTGCA
Source organism: Harpia harpyja (assembly GCF_026419915.1). Lineage (NCBI taxonomy): Eukaryota > Metazoa > Chordata > Aves > Accipitriformes > Accipitridae > Harpia > Harpia harpyja. The sequence continues at coordinate 34,200,617 of NC_068941.1, read as the reverse complement.
CGTCCCGGGGAGCACCCGGGGCGCTGGGGAAGGCAAAAATCAGAAACCCATAATTAAGGCCACCACCGGTTCAGGGGGTTCACCCACCAGCGCAAACGCTTTCTCTTCTGGTGAGCCCCAACAGCAGGTTTCTAGTGTCGGCAGGGACCCTGCACGCACCTCAGCGGTTAACGTACATGCAATTTTGGGCATCACAGGCCATATTTAGAAAGCCCCACTGTCACCATGGCAACAGGTTTCGCTTACACATAGCGATGCACAGGCACCTGTGCTTCAAACCTGCGCATGGAGAAAAGCGGTGATGCTGTGAGCTCCTCACTGTGGGGTTGCGTAGCTGCTCGCCAATAGTTCACCCTTTCTGGATATTTTTGCTGGACATTTGAATGAATCACCTGGCATGGAAATGGAGGAGAAGAAAGGAATTCCCATTCTCTCTTTCTTCCCAGGAGGTGCAGTTCAGTTCAGAGAGGGTGTCTGTAGAGACCCGCTGGAAGGATGTACCTTGCAAGACTCTGTCACTCTGAGCTGCACTCTGAGAAACTGCAGCTTTCCAGGAGGGAAAGGGGAGAGGGCTGCGGGAGGCGGCAGGCAGCCGTGCAGCCACAAACCACCCTGCACATCGCTAGGGATGGCAGCAGATTTTGAAGAGGACGAGGTCCTCACCGATGGCCTGGGAGGCTGGGGCATCAGCAGGAGGCTTTGGATGGGGTGGAAGAGAGCAGGGCTGAATTTAAAGCATGACTTATATCGCTTAAACAAATTATTCCCTGTGTCGTCCATCACTCCTGTGTAACATGAAGTGGCTTTACAGGACGGAAAGAGAGGTCACATGTATTTCATGCTGGGTTTTTTCCCCTTGTTTTCTTTGCATTGAGGAGGACTCGTGTCCTGCCAGGGAGCCCGCGGGAAGGGAGGGAAGGCAGGAGAGCTCCCTAGGGAAGCGACAAGGCATGCTGCTGGCTCAAGGAAGGGGCCATGTCCAACAGCAACACTCAGCTTCCCACCAAGCTTTTCATCTACAATTTTGAAGCCATCGCATCCCACAGTCCCCAGCAGCCGTTACAGGTGTATCTGCTGCAATCCACTGATGGAGCAACAGCTTGCCTGTAAATGGGCAAGCCCGCCCCGCAAGAGTCGTGCCAAAGGGTTTAGTACCCAAGCCAATTACAAAACCCCAGGGTTTTATTCTAACAACATACAAATGCTCACATGAGCATAACTTAATTTAATTTTCAGTGCTCAGCAGAATATATTTTTCATTGCACCTCAGCTGCGGCCCAGAGATAAATGATGTGTTTAGTCTTTTGACAATTTTGCTAAAGCTTCGTTCCCAGCTGATCTCTTTCAAACGATCTGTATTTCAGGGATTTTTACCCTTAATTAATCTTGGTGATAATAAGAAAAAAAATAAAATGGAGTTTTGGAAAAAATGTATTTTCTGCTATTAAAATCATACTTTCTCCCATTCCTCTCTCCTTTCCCTCCACTCCCCCAGCCTTGGCCTTTCCCTGCCCTTGCAAACAGGCAATACCCCAGACCTCTCTAGTATATGTGATACTGCAGGAGACTGGAAATATTTCTGAGCCAGGAAATAATGACAGTTATTCCATTAGATACAAAGGTTTTCCTCCACAAGCTTCACTAAAGAAGCATTACACAGTTAATAATATTACCTAAAACTCCCTACCAGCTCTAAATGGCCCAGATACCCTTTTGTCCTGTTGCTCCAGGCTGTATTGCTCTCTTCTCCTAAGAATGCTTTGGCAAAGCATGCCAAACTGCATAGGATATATTCACCATAATAAACGTGCTCTTGTCATCCTAATGTAAATGCCAGCAACTGACCAGGCAGCCCTGCCGGACTCCTGCAGGTCCGGGTTTTCTGCAAATACGTGCAGCATGCTCCGAGCAGGCGAGCCCCCAGCCCAGCTGCTGGCTTCAGCTCCTCCGTAGCGCATGCCCACCTATACAGAGTCATCTCTAGCCTATTGCTTCAGCTGAAGGAAGTGGGGTATTGGACAGGCAAGGCTGCCGGGCCAGGAACAGCAAGAAAAATAACAATAATGTTACCCAGACACGTGCTTTTCAGCTCAAAAGGGCTGTTTGCTGGGCTGTGCTCTGGTTGCTGAGAAATTTTGGCTCAGTGAGCTCCAGCTATCCCTCCTGGCCCTGGTTCCTGCAGACACGGTGCCGTGGGGTTTGCACTCACCGGTGCTAGCAGCGGGGACAGGCTGCAGCTGCTATCGGTGCTGGTGCTTGCGTTCCCCGGCTGAGAGGTTTTTGCTGCTGGTTTTAAGCCGTCGCTGGGTCCCCTCTGTGCTCCAGCTTTCCCGGAGAGGGGGTAGAAAGTCCCTCTGTCCTTCTAAGAAAGGGCAGTGAAGAAACCCAGAGGAAGGGCCAGATTAGGCATATGGACACAGGAAGGGGGGAAAAAGGCAGACATGGCAGCATCCTACTTTTGTATCTTGTCTCTTGATGCCTGTGGTATAACGAGGCAGGTCCAATCTAAAATGCTGAAAAAAGATCATATTCTCTCCCCCAAACACCCATGCTAGTTAACATACGTATCTATATCTATGTATCTATCTCCTTGCAGGCAGAGCCTGGGCTGACGCTACATTCACACTGCTTATGAAGCCCTGAGGAGCTGGGAGAAATTTCAACACACTAGATACAAAGGTTAAGTTGGGTTAACTGTGTTTAGAAACAGCAATAAAAGCACAACCCATAGGAAGAGGAAAAAGATAAAGTATTTCTATAGATAGTTTTACCTAAACCTTCATGCTCTTGGACTGGCACAGGAGCAAAGATGTCAAAGACCAGCCCAGCAAGAAATCCCGGGTGGTGCAGAATAACTGTGCGCTCTATAACTACTGCGTGGGTATCTTTATCTTAATGGCTATCTATATCTTAATAGAATAATTTACTGTAGATCCCATAGCACATATTTTCACTCATTATGGAAGACTGCCACAGAGGTACTCGTTCACAAGGCTCTTGAGTTTTGGAGACGCCACATGATGGCTTAGATGATTTAACAGAAAACACATCATTTAGGAGCTGCCAGCCCAGCCGCTCCGGGAACCGTGGCCGGGAAGCTGGGTTGAATTGGGACTGCGATCACAGATATCATTCCCCCCTTTCCACTTCAGGAAGCTGAAGACACATCCCCAGGGAGCCTGAGCTGGGCACGCCTGCTTTTACACCCCTTTGGGAGGGCTGCCCAGCTCTCGCCCAGTGTTTCTGGCAGGGAGCCTTGCAGGCTCGTGCCCCAGTCCTTCCCGAGCATGGGAAACGAGCCCCATCCGTGGCACAGAAAGCCTGCTCTGTGGGCACAGCTGGGGCATTTTCCTCCAGCTTTGGGGCAGAAAGGGAGTGTTTAGCACTCAGGGTGGGCGGCCCCACCAGCGTTGCTTCAGACCCTGTCCTCAGGTCCCTGCCCCAGGCCCTCCTTGCCCATCACCCCTAAGTCTCAGCCCTCCCAGAAGCCATCTGCTCTGACTCAGGGGCTGGACGGCATCTCCTTGCGTGGGCTCTGACAGCTCAGTGCTGCTTCCCGGGCAGCTGAGCCCTCCCCAAGCCCCCCTGGCAGCAGCGGGGCTTTCTGGGGACAGGAATCCCTGCACCCTCCCCAAAGCCCGCGTGAGTCATCGAGCTGTTAGAGACGGGAGGTTATTTCTGGATTTAACTTTCTGGACTGAGGGAAACACTGCCGTGTCAGCACCCAGCTGTGCTTTTAAGAGGTGCGTTGTTTGGCAAGTCTTGCAAATCTATTTCCATACGAAAGCACACGCATGAATCACTCCTTATAAGAAAAAGCTGTGGAGGTGAAAGGGCCAAGAGAAAGTCTTTGCTGGGAGATAGCGAAGGCAAAACTGACCATTATTTTTTTCTCTGCTGTAACTAAAATAGCCACACAGAGATGGAAAAGACCAGGAGAAGCCCCCCTTCTCCCCTCATCCAGAGCTGATCCCTCTGCTGCTTTTCCCCACCAGCTCCTCAGGAAAGATCAGTGCTATCACTTACTCATGCCAACTTACTTCTGGGGCAACGTCAGCGCTTCTCACTTCATGTGTAAAAGCTTTTGCTCCCAATATTATTTCCTCATGTCCTAAAAGAAAAAAATAATTGCCTTATTCTCCTGCCAAGTTACCCTCTCCCCACAAATATCAGTGTTTTCCTAACACTACCTAGTCCCAAGGAACACTCCTAACTAGGAACAAAAAACTCAAGCTGGTGACCTGCTGGTGATGCTCCTGCACTCAGGGCCAGTCTCCGTGGAATTCATCAAGTTTTATTCTGGTTTTTGCGAGCAGCAGCTGCCTGGACACATGGGCATCTAGATCCAGGCACGGTGGAGGTAATGGCAGCAGCATGGGGAACTGAGGCGAGGATACCCCCAAGGTCACACAGAGGTGTGATCCTGGTGCAGCCAGGCTGCAGTGGGCACTCTGCCCATCTGTGCCTTCCCCACGCGTGGAGGTGGGTGCTGCAAACCAGGGCTGGCAGTGGCTTTCGTTCGCCCGGCAGGCAGACAGCTGGCAGCGCCCTTGGGGATCTGGAAAAGGAACCAGTGGCAAAACAGTGGCTATGATAAAGCAAAAGAACAAGGGAGAGAGGAGGAAAAGGGACAAGGGGGGAAGAAAGCAGAGAGGAAAGAAACAGGAAGAGAAATTTGTGGAAGGGAGCTCCCTCCAGCAGCGATCCCCCTCCTAGTAATCCTGATTCCCCCCCAGTAATCCTAGTCTCCCACTGAAAGCTGGTGAGGGTGCATAGAGAGATGGATGCAAAAGGGAAGGGGAGAACAACTTACAATGCCACAAGCCTTTCTTGCTCAGCTAAATTTCTATCTGCTACCTCTGAGGAACCTTTTCACGACCCAGAACTTCCTCTCCCAACACCGATAGTTGTGATCTTCCCTTCAGCTGGCTCCTTTCCACCTTAACTTTCACGAACAGATTCCTGACATCCATAACTTATTTCTACTTGCCACACAGCACTGTAGCAAACAGCCCCTCTCACACACATTTTGGTCAGTGATTCCTTCAAGATTTACTTTAAATCTTTGCATATGATTACGCTCAGACCAACGGCCCTGCGGTTGCTCCTTATTTATATATACTTCTATACTTATATTATATTTTCAAAATATACCGCAAATGTGGTATTTTCTATTGTGACTGTAGGAAAGAAACTATTGCATTTTCCTGGAATAAGTGCCTTAAACTCTGAATTTGCTTCTGTCTTGATTCCTGTAGTTCTTGTTTCCATACCCTAAATCTCATTCTTGGCTTTCCTTGCATGGTCCTTTAGCCAATACATCTACTTTAAATCTCTTCCTTATCCTCATTGCATCATTTCCCACTTATTTATACTCTTCCTATTCAAGTGTCTGGAAAAGTTTTCTGCTGCTTTTTGACCACGATCAGCAAACACAACTTAGCTGGACTCGTGTTGATTTTCACTGTATTCCTAGACTTTACTGGCCATCCACAACTTACTTAGCTGACAGGCCATTTTTCCATTCCTTGTTAGCTTTTTATTTTTCTCTGTTTGTTTGAGGTGTCCATTACCTGGTTAGTTTGCAAGCCCTGCTGTACAAGTTTAGTTGAGATTTAAGGTCCTCATAATTCCTGCCCTTTAATCATATAGAGAGCCCAGGCTTTGGCTAATCATCCCCGCTGACTTCATGGCAACTCCCTTGTATCAGGTCCAAACCCCTTGATTACAGGCATCCTTGCATTTAAGCTGAACCAATTCAGCTCTTCAGCATGCAATACAGCATTCAGTCCTGCAATCTGTGCTTCTTCCTCTGCCAGGGCTGTAAGCCTCAGCCTGCTCCTTATCACGGGTCTGCCCTCCAAAACTTTATTTCCCATGCTGTTCCCTATTCTCCTTTTATTCATGACTGCCTTCAGGTCACAGCCTAAACTCTACCATCATCTTTAAGTGCACATCTAGTCTAAGGTGAATTTTATCAGCCTAAATAGTTTCCATCATTGCCTACCCAAAGCCAAGGTACATCGTACAGCTTCTGTATCTCATCATCTCAGTCTTGCAGCGTAAGTGCTCAGGTCTCCTCCAGCACTGCCACCGCCGCCTCTTCTCTGATCGACCTTGAGAAAGGAATGAAATAAATACACAAGCTCTCCTGCCAGCTCCACTCCTCATTCCTTTCCTTTCTCTGGTGCCCTGGTCCATGGCTGCAGGGTTTCCTAAGTCTTTTGCTTAAACATAATCTCTGCAGCCTTGTTTAAGCTCAGCTGCAAAATCAGCCACATATTCCCTTCAGAGTGCACTTTCTTCTCGTTTTAGAAAAATGCAGTCCAAGTGCAAAGCTTATTAAACATGTACTGAAACCAATAAACCACCAAGTGACAGATAAACAAATTACCTTCTCCTCAGGCAACCTCCTTGGAAGGTTACATCTCCCTCCCCAGGGAAGCACAAGATCTCTCATTTATGCGATGTCCTGATAACACATGCAGATCTGCACTACAATAATGACTGCGTACAAATCACATGCTTCAGGGCTTCAGCCAGTTGCTTGATGAATCTAGGAAGGGACTATTTCCTTCAGTACAAGATTGGTCAGATTTTTTTGATGACTTCTTCACCGCCTTCTGAAGTGCTGAGGATCAGCCATGGGTGGGACACGGTACAGGACAGACAGTGAAGAGGGTCTTCCCTCTTGCAATTGATACCTACCTGGATAATTTGCTGGTCAAATTTATTACCAAATTTGGCAATAAATATTATCCCAGTCTTCCACTGTCCTCTCAGACTGGTGAGGCATTCATTTTCTCTTGCCTTCTTGGGTCTGTATCTTAGTACAACTCAGCTCTGTGACTGCAACGTACCTCTGCTTCTTCCTTTTCCTGAGGTATGGCTCCCATCTCTTTGACTTACAAGGCCAGAGATATCTTCACTTGTCTTTAAATTATTGGCATCGATATATGTTGTAGAAATTTAATGGTACATACAGGAAACCAGGGCAGGTAATTTAACTTTTCCCCCCTCTACTCACCACTGGTGAGACACACCTGGAGTACCGTGTCCAGGCCTGGGCTCCCCAGCACAAGACAGACATGGACTTACTGGAGTGCGTTCAGCAAAGGACCGTGAAGATGATTAAGGGACTGGAACATCTGACCTATGAGGAGAGATGGAGAGAGCTGGGACTGCTCAGTCTGGAGAAAAGGTGTATAAATACTCAATGGGGGGAATAAAAAAGATGAAGCCAGGCTCTTCTCAGTGAGGCCCAGTGACAGGACAAGAGACAGTGGGCACAAACTGCAATACAGGAAATTTTTAAATGTAAGAAAAATCTTTTTTACTGTAAGAGCTGTCAAGCACTGACACAGGTTGCCCAGAGAGGTTGTGGAGTCTCCGTCCTGGCAGATACTCAAAACCTGACTGGACACGGCCCCGAGCAACCTGCTCCAGCTGACCCTGCGTGAGCAGTTGGGTTGGAGGAGCCGATCTCAGCGGTACCTGCCGGCCTCAGTGAGTCTTGATTCTGTAACCTAACAGGCTGCTCTGGCCTAAACCACTGTGAAATTAGTCCAAGTCACAGTGTTCAACTGCTCATTTAAAGCAAAAGAGATTATTAAATACCCAGACATCAAGAGAAATGGGCTTGCTCGATCGCACTGTGGTTGTCTACATCAACTGCCTCGGGGATGCAATAGCTAAAGTACGAAACAACCACCTCTTGCTCGAGTCTTGCTGCTCTAAGAATCGCCTAACTGGGTGTCCAGACCCAAACCTCCAGCAAACGACCACGCAAGGCTCCACCCAAAAGGGAAAGGGGGCCTTGGTGAACCCCAGAGCAACTAGTGATGGCCACTAGTGGACTCTACAAAGAAGCGGATGCTGTCATGTCTGCCACCATGCCTGCGGACTTCCCACTGGCAGCAAAATCAGTCCTTTAGCATGTTCTTTGCCAAGTTACTTTACCTAAAAAAAGCTTTTGGCAGGGATGACAGAACCAAGGCAGCCCTTCCCTTTGCAATCGTGTGCCACAGCAGAACACTGCCCAGAGCACACAGCTGTCTGTCAGCTGGATGATACATGGTGTTGCGTGTAAAGTTGAAACAGCCCTCAAGCTATTTCAAAAAAAAAATTTAAAAAAAAAAAAAATCAAAGCCTCATAAAACATACATTTTATAACGCTTACCAGGCTTGATACCTCAAAGTCAGCTCAGTAAGACAAAAAAAAAAAATCCCCTACGCACTAGCTCCATCAACAACTCCTCTTTGTGACCGCCATGGAGGTGGCTGCAAGTCCTCTGTGTTTTCACATACACATGAACATATACATATGAACACATGTGAACTTGGATATATTTTTTCCTAAATCATTGAAGAACCAGAAAGTTCATCATCCTTTTGCATGCCAAAAATGGCCATTTTTAGCAGAATCAAACATCCTCCCAAAAGCAGATAAGAAAGTGATCTGCAAAGTATTTTCCAAATGGTTGCTTTGGTGCTTATGGTTTTTTAACATTTAAAATCGCTGATTCTCACATCCCCCTCTTTGTGAAAGAAGTGGGAAGATCCATGGAACTGACAAATCTGAGCAACAGTACCTTGAAAAAAGAAGGGAAACTGATTTCTAAGGTCTAAAATTATAAATTCATTTTGAACCTAGAAAGTGTCCCAAAATTTTCATTTTTTACACTTTGAACTCCACTGTTTCACTAAAAATAAAAGCTAAACTGAGAGAGGACAGAGATCAGGTCTGTGTTAACAAGCAGCATCTTTTGGTGCCTGTTTTTAGCCCTGCTTTCTGACCTCAATTTCGCTGTCCAGGTTCTCAGGAGAAAACTAAATTATATGCAAACTCCTCTAGAGGCTCCAGACAATCCTCCTCTGGCAATAAAAAAGGGTGTCAAGGAAAATGCTGAAAGAATTTATATCTGTGCCTGACAGTTGGCAATTCTGGCACAAGCTTAAGCAGGGTTAAACCTAGGGCAATTTTGGGGGAAACCCTGGACAAAATGTAAATGCTGTCTTCTTCAGAAAATGCATGCTAAGAGCTAATATGCTTCATGTTTAATAGCTGTTGAAAAGGAAAATTGTGATAGTGCAGAAAATATAATACACATATCCAATATACTATCTCACGCAGTGGGAATAAAGTTAAAAAAATACAGTAAATCCTGATGTAGGCAGCAATGATATTTTTAGCTTTAAAGTAGCACATCTGGTAAGAAGGAAGAAACCTGTACTGGCAGGCATACCCTAATGCATGACACATCACTGAGTGAGGCCACAAAATCCAAAACTCAGCCTTCAGTGGCACCAGGGTTTTTCTTCAAATTCGTCTACAGCTTCTTCTGCAGCAGGAAAAAAGAAGGATGGCTGGAAAAGATGGGATGCCCTGGAAAGAGATAACCTTTGGAAAATTTTTTTTTGTCCTTTTACGAACGTTTGAGTATAGCCTAGACTGTCCCTCCGAGCCAGTCCAGAACCTGCCCCGTGGTAGGATGGTGTGGCTCGCTCCAGAAAAGAGCCAGGCTGTCTTACCTGGTCATACGGGACGCTGCTATTTTGCATGCTCAGGACATTTTTCATTCTTCTAAGGTATAAAAAGTTCAAAAATCTCCTTACTGACCCGATAGACTTTGTACATTTCCTAATGCATTACTCAGCCTGGGCTACCTCACTTACCCATAAGCTCTTCGGCAATTACAGCGGGCATTTGCAAACCCACTACTGATTTGTAGCATGGATCTTTTGGCTTAAATCTACCAGTTGAGAGGTCTATGCCACACTGTCACTGCTGAGAGGAAAACCCTCTTTCTTGCTGTTAAATTGGTTTGGGCAACTGCCAGGGCCCAGCTTAAATGAGACCGGACAGCACACATTGCACTGCCCAACAGTATTGCTCTGTGTTGCACCAAGTGCCTGCTGAGCGCTAGCTCAGACATCTCTACAGAAAAACTTCCCTGAGGTAACCTACAGCTGTTCAGCTAGCACATACGTGGGACTGAACTGGCAAGCAAAGTGGTCACTCAAACTTTCACCATTACTTTTTGCAGAGACCGTGCTCATTAACTAGATGAACAGCTTCACTGATCAGATGAATAGTTACAACTCTGCGTGTCTCTCCCCTGTGCTATACTTCTCTGTGCAATCTGAAATAAAAATTTAAATCTAAAATTGATCCAGCTTCCTAGTCCCATATATTATGAATTCTCTTTATTTTTGCCACCTGTCATATTTTGCCAAAATTAACAAGAGCTAAAGTGGGAAAAACATGTAATAAAGCAGACACCGAGCCAACATTTAATAATGCTACCTGAAAGCAGGACTAAAGCAATACCCACAACACTGCACCATTTGGCATCGTCCATCAGTTCTTTGCAGGATGACAGACTGTGAAAGGATGCTGAGCACAGTTAGGGAGAAAATGAGAACAAGGCAGAGCTTTGACAGTTCACCTCTGACTAAGAGAACATTTGAAATCTGAAATGGTTGAAATTTTTTTTCCTTAAAGGAACATTGTAAATGATACTAATTGACCTTTTTGAACACTCCAGATGAGGGGGGGGAAGCACACAGAGGGCACAGGTTTTCTTCTGCACTCTGCTTGTGGGATACATCCTACTCATTTTAATGAAAACCCAACTTTCTAACCAGAACTTGGGGGAAGTCTGCAGATGTTCAGTAGCCTAAAACGGTTGGGTAATAAATGATTTTTTTTCTTAGTAAAGAACTGACCTTGAATTGTGAAATGAGTCATTCTTCTCTTACAGCAACGGTCTTCTCCTGTCCAAAGTGAAAGAGAGCAACAAGCGCACATGCACTTGTGCTTCTGCAACTGAGCCAGCAAGAAAGGGAAGAGTGCTTAAGTTCATGCACATTTTTATTGAGTAGTAATATAAAATGCTTCTTTCATTGTTACAAGTGCATGCTTTGATTGCCAACATTTCGAAGTCAAATTACAAAGGCAAGGCTGTAGGCTGTAGTGAATTACTTGGGCACTTATACAATTGTTAAAAAATATCAATGGACTGTTTTGTTTTGTTTCTTTTTCTTTTTTAGAATGAACCAGTTGAAACCCGTAACTGATATACAAAGGGAAAAAAGTGAAAAAATTACACATTTTGTGGCACGTGACAGAACAGAACAAAATGACTAAACCATTATGACATTAACAGTTATCATGCATTTAGAATTTCACATGTAACTACAAACTTATTTAAATTTCACAAGGTTTGCTAAACATGCTACCCATCTATATGTGCACTGACAAGCTTATGTTAAAAACTTTAAGAATACTCTCCCCTTAGATTTTTCAAAGCTTTTTTTTGATTACAAAATTTCAAAGGCATTAAGCATTTTTTTTTTTAGAGAATATAAAGTACGCCAGTATACATACATTTCCAGTATAAGTCAGACCACTAAGCGCATTACAGTCCCATACAGGCCTATACAGCCATTTTTTCTTAAAAAACATGCATAGGCAGATTTTTACAGAATATAGATGCTTTTCACTGCACTTAATATGGTGTCTTGTTCACTATACTTAAAAATGCACCACTCATAAATATTTAAATTCAGCAAGCCACAACCAAGACTTGATTTACCAAAAAAACCCAGAAAACCCCCCAAACCAAACCCCCTAAATATAAACAGCAAAAAAAGATAAATGTTATCATTATTCCAGTTTTTTTTTTTAAACAAAGAAAAGGATAATTGCTGCCAAATTAGTAAGATAAGTGTTATATTTAAAGAAGGGCATTGAAGCACACTAAAGAAACCTGAGGTAAGCATAATCTGTACAAAATTAAACTGTCTCTCTCTCTCTCTCTCACACTCTCTCTTTCTCTCTTTTTTTTTTTGGCATTTTAAACAAATTTCCAACATACTTTTTTTTTCTTTTTTTCTCTATATTTTTAAAGACTGCCTAATTTATTTCATAGCCATTGTCTGACAAGAGTAGCAAAACATTATCAATAAATAGTCCTTATTTAGTTTGTACATTTTGTTAAAAATGTTTCAATGTTGTCCATGTTTAGTGCTGCAACTGTAAACGTACAATAGTTAGTAAGAAATTAAACAAAGTTTTCATGTCCAGTAACATAATAAAAGGCCTTTCAGTAACATATCTAGACGTTCCCAATGCAGTAGGAAAACATGTTCATTCCCCTAACTTTGCAATATATACCAGCATGAGCTTTCATTTTTCTACAAGCATTTTAAAGGCATATCCAAAGGAGGTGTCTCTCCCCCACCCCCCCTCCCACCAAATTAAAGTTGACGATCTCTTCGTAGATGATTTTTGTAAACCGAATCCAACACCTGGCCCCCAGAGCAAGTAAGCTATTATCAGAGGCAAGAACATCCCACTGCTGATGTGCAGCAACCCCATCGCGCCCTGCAGCTCAGCCCCCCTCCCAGACAGTGGTCACTGAATATTGCTGCTATTACTGCCGTTGCTGTCCGTGCCATTAGTCTCTGTGGAGATTGCCTTGTTGATGGAGTTAAGGTTGGCATCGGATGGCACGTCTCTGCGCGGAGGCATTCGCTCATTAATTCGATCTAAGCCTTTGGCCTCTTCGAAGCTAGTGATCTTATGCTGGGGTGAAAATCCTTTGATAGCTAAATAAAGGATTATTAAAAAGTAAAATTAGCAAGGTAAAACTCTCGGTAGCTTTTCCCCCAACTTAGCAATGAGTGCGAAAGTCCTTCTTTGCGAAGGCGGCAATGAGAAGATCTGACAACACGACTGACTCCTTACCGTACTCAGAAGGAGCTGGGGGTTAACCAACCACCACCGTCTCTTGCAACACAACTATTTTTTTCAACAAGATCAAATTCCAGTATTTTGTTGTCCACTGGGGTTCAGCTTAAAATGCTGAGAAGCTGACATGAAACTACAGTCTGCAATTAGGAACCATGCTTAGGGCAGAGCCGTGAGCCGGTGAGTTAGCATTTGTCGTCATCACTTACAGCCTTAAAGACATCGTGCCTCGCCGGAACATCCTTAATCAAGCAAAACTCCCATTTGACTTTCAAAGACCGGGGGAAAAAGCGCTGCCCAGTTACAGGTGGCGATGACATGGTGAGGCCAGTTTGCGGGATATACATTAAAGCTATGGGAGATCTGGGGCGACCCTACAACAGGTTGTCTTATGTTCTCAACACAGGCGAGCTGCTTGTTGATCGCTCGGGGCAGTTAGCCTCCCCGACACACCCCTGGACTTCTAGAAAGCAGCTTGAGTCAAACAGCAGTAACGCCGTGCAACGCAGACCAGGGATATCGTAACCTTTGCGCATTTGTACAATTTAACTTTGGAAACGCACTGACAAAGGACCAAAGTTCCAACTGAACCTGAGGACTTTTGATCTGGCCTTCAGCGGCAACATTGATGAGGCCACACCAACCTCAGAAGGCAGCCACAGGCTGGGGAATGTATTTGTAGAGTGTGATTTTTATTTTATTTGATTTTTTTTCTCTCTTTAATTGAAGAGTTGAAGATCTTTAGATTTAAAGCAAAAGAGAAAAAAGCACTGTAGGCAAACAGCAGGTCACAACTCTGTAGATAATTTGTCATAGCCTTCTGTGTGTTTTTCTCTTATCTGCACCAAATCAATGCACTGCACTTCCAGAACTGGCACTTTTGCTATGTCTCTATCTTAACATGCCATAGAGCAGAAATGGTGTGTTAGTACCAGGAAGCTGCAAACTCCCCGAAGAGAAAATGGTAAGGGAGTTTCAAAGATCAAATTCGATATTCCTTCCCTCCCTTTATGTTCTCTTTACCCTGAAGTACTCCTGCTCTCCTTCCAATATGCAGTCCCGATTCTGGACAAGCTGGTAACTTCTGTTAAAAAAAACCCAGCGAACAAACCCCAAACCCCAGAACATCCCTGGTACCAATCTACCAGTCCTTGCATTTTGGGGGGAGTGAGAAAAGCGTTTTCATGCTGATAGTTTTGCCAACCATTCCTGTGAAAATGGATAGATCCTGTTTGCCTCAGGATTTAGTTCCTTAGCCAGTTTCACAAACGTTATATTGGAACTTTGTGAAGTGCATGGGTTTTAACATGTATTATACTTCAACTCAGAAAAACAACAACATAATGGTGATTAGTCAAGTGAGCAGGGATGGAGCAGTGAAAACAGAACAGGCCCTACAGTGAGTTTTTTCAAGGATTTTTTTTTTTTTTTTTTTTTTACTTTATCTTCTACCACAAAAATGAAGATGTCTAACAAGCACCCAGGCCAATCCCTTAAAGCAATAGTTTAATGGATGGCCGTGTTGAAGCTGAAACACTTGCTGTGTCCTGGAGCTTGCCGGTAGCACAGCCCAGTTGGTGTTATCGGGCCCTGAATCAAACTGCAGATGGACAATTGGTAAAGGGCAAAACATTTTCTCCATCGTTAGCTTCGTCTACATAGACTAGTCATTACGACTACCGTTACAGTGTCTAACTAGCAAGGATGGCAAATCAAGAATTAACTTGAAGGGTGCATATTGCTGGAATGGGGGCATGTTCAATCGAATGTATTTCAAGCAGACAAGTTATCGTCTGTAATAATGAGGAAGGTGCTCTGCTGTAGTTGCTGGTCAGACAACGAGTATTAGCAGTTTACATTGAGAGTATACTAAAACACAACACATAGTCACAGAAAATCACAGAAAACAGCCAAACTGTCAACGAGAATGCACACTGCAGATTAGAGATTGCCGATAGGAATAGATAATTCCAACATAAATAGCAGCTTACTCACTGCTATTTAGAAAGCAGTTGTATTTTCTCTTACTTGTTTGTTCTGTAATTTTATTCACTGCTTTACAAAAATCAAAAACAAATTCAACTGGCCAAAAGGGCACATCTTACCAACGGACAGCAATCATCAGATTTTTCTTTTTTTTAATTAACTAAAAAAAAAATACCCACAGAAAATTTGAGAGGGGCAAGAACAAAATACAACTGAATAATTTTGTTTTAAAGGGGAATTCTGACAATTCTTCTTCCAAAACTTTATAATGCTGAATATTGCGCATCTACATTGCAATATGTGATTACTTAGGTTTTAACCGTAGTGTTAAAAATTGCTTAAGGGTTAAATTAGAGGTCTGTCAATAAAGCACCATAGTTTTCAATACTAAACATTCAGAAATCTTCCGAGGCAGCCAGTCACTTTATATTTGTAGCTAAAATGGTGCTGGTGTTAATGGTTGCTCTAATGTAAATATCCAGTGTGTAAACTGCCACTACCAGAGGAAGCAGACATCTTGCAGACAAATGTCTCATGTTGTTTTACTTCTAAAGAGAAACAGAAACATGCTGAACTGTAACAAAAGACCAATAAAATTTTTTTTACTAGTGACCTAAAAGAAAGGAAACAAACCGAAGCAAAAAAAGAAAAAGGGGGGAAAAAAAACCCAAAACAAAACAAAAAGAGAGAATATTTCTAAAAAGCTGTGTGTTTTCCTCCACCAGAGATTGCTGAGGATGGTTTGAGTTGGAGACAAGACCCAGCCTCCAGCTCACAGCTTTTAAGCTATGTGTCACAGAGCATTTACGAGCTGCTGCCGAGTTATGTCCCGTGAAATCCAAGTCCCCTGATCTCCTCCTGTGGCATTACTCAGTGCTTAGTTCAACATACAGCAATTCCAACGTGATTGTAACTTTCAGAACAAAAAAACCCACAACAACAGCAACAGAAAAAAACCAAAAAACGTTTTCCCCTTTAAAGCAATTACATTTTGGTTAATACCGAGCCACAACTGTTAGCCCAACACCCACACAATCTGTACAAGCTACAGCAAAATGAATACACCCAGCAGAGCCCTTATCTGTTGTGGCACCAACAGAAAGGGGACTGGCCAATTTACCTTCATCAGCCTCAATAGCCTCAACAGTAGCTGAAGAGAAGAAAGGGGTAGCAAAACGAATGAGAAAAATGAGCAGAGGATTTTAACTCCAAGAACAAGTCAGTGAATAGCAAAGGAGCTACAACACTAATGTTACTGTAAGTGCTGGATTTTGGCAAAACAGACACACAGAGAAATGCTTACACAAAAACAATAATTTGCAGATTGAATTAAGCTATAGCTTGTTTTGAAGCAGAAGTTTCACAAACTAAAAGTTTTTAAAGACACATTTGAGTAGTTTTCTTTTGACTCAAAAGAACTACAAAATGAAAATGTCTTCCATATTGCACATCTGACCTGAAAAGGTCATTATATAATTCTCCCAGCTTTGAATAAGAACAGTTTGATTTGCCCTGTCAAAAGAGAATGAAAAATGGCATAAAGCCATCACACAAAATTCGTACCACTTATGATGTCAGCTTGAAATGTATTAGCTGCCAGTACAAGGCAAAAGAGCCACATATACAACTTTTCAGAATGATTTTTTTCTCTCTTCTGACTAAAAGAAACTTCTCCACAGCATGGGACAGAGTTTGCTCAGACAGCTTTGCCTTTGCTTGCAATCTCGCCCAGTCTGCTCCATCTGTAAGTGTCCTTCTTCTCAACCCCATCTCTGAAAACAGCATTCTTCTAGTATTTTATTTAAATCAATGGACATAGATACAAGACTGAAAGCTGTTGGACCTCCAAAATTGCAAAGCCTGGTCAGAGAGAGAAAAGTTTGTAACCGGGAGGTTGCTGCAGTGTTATGAATACCATGTTACCACTGTTTTGAAACCGTTCATTGTTCTTAAAGACAGAATTTCATTTGGATTCTACCCATCAGCTTTGGCATGAATTTGTTTCTACAGTCAGAGATTTAGAAGCTAGTGCAAATCAGCAAATGCAATTCAATATAGCAATGGTACAGCTCAAGTATTTTAAAAGAATTTTGATTCTCAAGAACTTCTCTGGTTTAGAGAATAGCTCAAGAAGCCAAGTTTTTAGGAATTCCTCTCTTCTTTTTTGTCTTATTTTCCCCTACATAAAAGCTTTTTTCATCCTCCATAAAACTCAAACAATTTTTTTTTTAATTAGGATGTTAAATATGGATTGAGAACAATATTAAAATATGTATGCTATTATCTTGCTGCATGGGGAAATGAGAGGAGCTAACCTGCATGCACCAAGATAAGCCTATGCCTCTCAAGCTACAGAGCAAGAGAGATGGCAAAACCCAAGGAACGAAACGAATGCAAACTTAAAAGAAAAGGAAACACAATAAGTAGGATGAGAAATTAAAATGAATAACCAGATCCAAACCAGCACCGACACATTAGAAAAAAAATGAAGACTAAAATGTATACTTCCACAACAGAACATACCACTCATATTTTCTGTTAATACGTATGGTAATACAAAAGTATGCTTAACAGAAACTATGTAAACTTCAGATTATTTGGTGAATGGGGTACTACATGTTAACTAATGCAGAAGCTTGTGTATAGTAATGTTTTACTAAGCCAGAATACTGCAGTATGAGGAGATTTTCCTTTTAGCCATTGTAACAAGAACTTTAGGCAATTTTCTCAAATTCATTTCAATTCCTAATATTTTGCCAGGGCAACAATAGCAGTTTTCTTGGACCAATTCTTCTGACAAATGTAAAGCAACTATATGGAGAAAAGCCTAGGTAAAGACCACGACCCCATTAAGAAAGGCATCCTGTGAAATCATATTGCAGCATTTTCAAAGCAGAACGTTACTATGTCTGTAACACACAAGTCATCAAAAAGAAAAAAGGGAAGGGAAAAAAGGGGAAAAGAAGGTTTACCACCGTATACCTGAATCTTCTAGGTAAAAGAGACAGTAAAGGGAAAAATACAGAGAAAGAATGGTCCAGGAAGGAAACAGAAAAACAAGAGGCTGAGACTGTGTTAAGGTTATAAAGCATTTCTATTTCTTACATCTACTGCCAACAGAACTTCAATAAGCAAGAGACATTCTTGTGTGCCTGCAATATACTCTACAGCAATACACACAGAAAAAAAGGAGAGCTTACAGTAGTAAATTAAATACTTTGCAGCTCCTTATTCCAAAAGGAATATTTCATCAAAGGCAGCCCTACTATAGACTTACAGATTTCCTGTAACTAGAAGCACTTGGTATAAAACTGAACTGACAATCTGTATTATGTTTGTGTACAAGGCAAATGCGGTTGTTTGTAGGAGCCTCCCTTCACTTGGGCTTAAATCAGAGTGAAATTGTTATCATGCTGTCACCTAGAATTGCTAGGAGAGAAAATCTAATTCTAGAGCTATTTTCCATTGGTGATTCTCTATAAAGAAGAACAAATCAGATAAAATAAGAATTTGAGTGTCATTATCCAAGCTGAACATTCAGTACTCTGTGTATCAAAGGCTGCTCTCAAAAAAAACCCCAAAGATGCTGTAAACTGTGGAAAGAGCGCACTTCACATGCAATGCTGACCTACCATTCTGAACAGTTGATTTTCTGGGACTTTTTTCCCCCCCTCTTTCTTTGTAAATCAGTGGTACGCAATAAGTCTTGAGAAGTGGCCTTACACGAACTGCTCGCAAAGGCTCCAGTACAACAAACCGCCTGTTTTATTCTGTCCTTTATTTTTTTCCGAGAAGACTGCGGTTATTTTTCTTGGGTTCTGCAGTTGAAAATCAATTGGTTTTTTTACACATAATGACACACACAGGCAAACATGCTTACCGCTTTGCAGTGTTTGTTTTCCTCCAGAGAGCACACCACTGGGCAGCATTCCTGTTGGAGTCAAACCTTTCAGCGTCAGCACACTTTCACTCTCTTCTCTGCAGAAGGAAAAAAACCCCAAAAGTAAGTAATTGTCTTTTTTTTTTTTAAACACAGAACACATTTTAGACACCTTAAGCTACACCTGCCCTGCAATGATTTGGTTATCTCCAATCTCCTTACCAAGATAGACTGAATCCGGTAATAACACCCACATCAGTACAGTTCCCCGCACTGCTATGTAAGTGGTTCACCTTTGCACCACACCATACACAGACTCCCACTATAGTTAACACTATAACCTGCATCTATGAAACAAAGTATGACATACATTTGAATATATATACATAAAACCACAAACTTGATGGGAAGAGGACCAAAGGAGCAGTTATTGCCAACAACACATTTAAATGTCTTGCACCATGTGGTCCAAAATCAACTTAAATTGTTGGTTTGCTTTTGTCTACGCTAGCAATCAGGTGCATTATTTATTAATGATCACCATCCACTTAAAAAAAAGCAGCTAAAAGCTCATTAAAATTAATAAGCACTTCCACCCTTACTAGGACTGTTCTTAATAGTTTTGTATACTAAAAATGGTACTGGATTCAAGAAAAATGTTTTCGGAAACCTAAATATGTTTTGTCAGTCTTTAAATACATACAGTTTTTAATACATGGCAACAGGAATACAACGGCTCTATCCAGACAAGCTGTTAAATACAGCTTTCTACGAGCACTGTAATGCTGTCTGTGATGACATACTTCCTCAGCAGCAAAATTGACCCCAATTCTTTAAGGGAAACCTATTTTGAAGTGCTTTGCTTTGAAATATATAATGACATTAAGTTGGAGGAAGCAAACACAAAGACAGAATTTAGTTCCATGTTCACTTGAGGATAATGTGGTTTTGTCTATCAAAACTGTCTCTCAACAATTCTACTACTTACAATTTTCTTTAGACCTACGTGCCCTGAATTACTCATGTATTTCAAACAACTCTTGTGTACCTACTACATATACTCTTCAAGTTCTATTTTTAGTTTGAAAATTATTCTCCTTGTACACACTTTTCTTTGTGTAATAGTCAAAATCAAATTGTGACTGTTTTCCTTGCAAGTTTCCTAAGCAATCAGAACTAATGCAACAGCTAAATATTTCCAGAATTAACACAGTATTTTCAACATCGAGTCATACACCAAAGTTTTTGCTTTCTCTTGATTATTTGCCCCTGCAAACAAATGCATAATCTGCATTTTCAATTCAGTCCATTTAATCTCTCTTTTTTTTTTAATTAGACTGCAATGGCACTTCTAGCTTCACCTTCATAGGATAAGTTTATTCACTGTATTTTTATTATCTTCAAACTGCATATTCCCAAGAAACCTCTGTATCACAAATTGTGAGATTTTTTTAGCCTTCAGTGTTCCTTATTTTCTAGCTGATGTCCTTTAATTCCATTTAAAAAAAAGGAAAATAAACTGTTTTTTTAATATATATATATAAAAATAAACTGGTAAATAATATTTTATTTACCTCCCTCTTGTCTAAATATATCCAAAGAAAAGTCAGACTTGAGAAAAAAAGTCACGGAGAGTCAATGACAGGGAATCGTGAGCTCTTCCACTGAGCTTAAACCAATCTTTCTATAATGGCTATTCTCAGCAAAGCT
Source organism: Harpia harpyja (assembly GCF_026419915.1). Classification (NCBI taxonomy): domain Eukaryota; kingdom Metazoa; phylum Chordata; class Aves; order Accipitriformes; family Accipitridae; genus Harpia; species Harpia harpyja. Next base: position 34,180,287 of record NC_068941.1, on the reverse strand, counting down.
CATTTATAACCTTTGAAACTCAATACAACACTATTTTGATATCTAATTTTGAGACGAAAGTGGCTGAAATGATCTCAGTTTTACATTCAGGTTACATCCTCGAGGAAGCTGGCAACTCTGGCTCAGAGAAGAGATGTTCGACTGAGTCCTTTGAAGATGGTCACATCAGGTGCTGATCGCTCAGAAACGCTTTTCAAGAATTAGTGAAAAAAATGTCATAAACCAGCAGTGACTCAAACAGGAACTTCAAAGGTTTCTGAAATAGGCTAGTTTAGATGATGGTGTCACTGCAGTCTTTACAGGGTTATACCGAGTTATCAGACACTTGTGTGTCAAATGGGGATTGTGCTGGCAAGACAGAAAAAATAACCCAGGCTGTTCTATAGGAACAGTATTTGCAAGATTAACCTTGTGTAATCTTTGCTGTCTAGACGCCTGGCATCTAGCTGAGGAGAATCAATCTTTCCCAGCTAAAGAGAAGGGGGGCAATGGTGGCTGGGATGAAATGTCACTCATCCCCCTGGAAGACTGGTCAGCAAAACTGCCCATTGGAGGTACCTGTTTATTTGCTGACTATGCCTCTGACGACAGTAAGGATGTATTTGCTGGTTAAAGCTAAGGGAGAACAAATATACTCTTCATTTTCAGTCCTTCCTGCAAAGTTTTAAGGTCCATCAGTAACCAAGAACTGTAAAAGGCTCAGCAGCTCCAGTGAGTGAACCGCTGGCTTCTCTTCTACCACATACAGTCCATTCTGGTCTTCTGGAGTTGTTGGGATGCATGGGGTAGGCATAAAAAAAGTCTCATGAACAACTCTGAGATGAATTTGACTTCTTTTCAGGGAAAGATCAAGTATGATTTCCATCAGTGCCTTAAAATGCTGATTTTCATGAAATAATTTAAGAGGGCTCAAAGTTTCAAATGGTGCTAAAACCCTAAGCTATGAGGCTTATGCATATCACTTTAGACAGGGCACGTGCAAGAATTATCCTGTACCCTTCTTCCATCCCTGAAACCATAGAAAGCTTCTGCCCCATAGTTCCCTTTGAAAAAGTCTTTCACATATAGGCGATGTCAATTACCTGCAAGTTAACAAAACTCAAACATATCAGCTGAGCATCCAATTTCAGGCCCTTCTGCATATTAAAGTTCACATTCCTGTTGATTTAATCCTGTATTTCAAAAGGTGCTCCACAACAAAATACAGCAGATCCAGAAGCTGCAGTTCAAGGTTATGGGAGAAAGCCACATTTCCCAAACTTTGTTTGCTCAACTATCATCACAGAAAAATAATCATGCTGTTTTATGAAGGTGGTGGCAATGTCAGCTCCCGGCTCTCTGCCAGACTTGGTACAGAGGAGCAGGTGGAAACATTTGATTGCTCCCCCGTCTTGTTTAGGGAAAAGGCATGATGCCAGCTTTTCTTTTTTTTTTGATAGGTACCACTTTGAAGTAGCTTGTGCATCACTAGTAATTCACATATAACACTTTGGGAACCCCAGGTACAAAGTCCTCCATCTCAGTATGCTATTTAAAGCTATGCTGCTGCAATATGCAACGTGTGCGAACTGCTGTGTCCATGCGAAGCCCCAGTGACAACCTGCCCACTGCTTGCATGCTGCAGAAGAGTCTCAAATCAAGCAATTTTGAGAGTTTCATCTGAAATTAAGAGTATATTCTTCAAGGAACAATTTTTATTTTCTCTTTTTATATCAATCATACAATCATACCAATACATTTTTTAAAAATCCCTTGATTTTGCACTAACCATTACAGCCATAAACTGACTACAGCAGAGCAACATACAATTTCCTGTGAAAAAAATCCCTCTGCTGAAAGGGGGGGGAGAACTGTATTTTCTATATTTAGACCACAGCACAGTACAGCATGTTTTCTCTTCTGCTCAGAGACATCAAATGGAGAGTTCTAAACATTGGGTAGCAATTAGTTACTCATGTTCATGTGTTTGGAGGAGTACAGCCCAAGGTAACGAGTTGCTGTTTTCTGCACAATGATTTCGTGGACTTTTAGTTAAATGACCCTAATGCTATCATCTTTAATCATCTTTACTCATGGCTGTAGCAACAACTATGGTTGATAAAGTGGGACACTTGGCTTCCTTTTTAATGAGACACGATGTGGAACATGCCCTTTCTCCACATTTAACTCTTGCCTTGCAGTGGCTAAGACTTAATTAGTACACCTGGTGAACAAAAGTCTTTTAAAAAAAGGGTAATTGCAATTTTCTTTGCTGATGTCTTTTGTTTGTTTGTCTGGTTTATGTTCAGCAAAAGCCCTAAGGAAGATTATTCAGAGCCATAATAAATAGCAGTATTGTATAAATAAAACAATTTTTAAAAGGTTACAGTAAAACTCAGTTGGGTGGTATACTAAAATATCAAATTTGTTGTTTGATTAACAGTAGAGTGCTCTAAGTAATCATTCAAAGATGTCTTTAACATCAAAAAAAAATCTGAAACAGCACAAAACCTTACCTTAACACTGAGAAAACTCTAGCCATTTTTCCTATTGCTCTTATCTTGTTCCTTATAACCTCCTTTCGAGCAGCAGCTGTTGCTCCTATGGAAAACACATTAAAAACTGTTATAGGGATTTGTAAATGATACATCACTATTCTGAACTCTAAATACAACAAACATCATATTAATGCCATAGTAAGGCCAAACTAATGCCATTTGCCAAACTAAGCCACATTTGTAGTCAAAACCAAAAATACTATTTTTTTTGTTATTTACAGCCCAAGACTGATCACTTTTGAACGATCTAGTTATTAGTACCTTTAGACATGTGATCTTTTTCCTGCTACACATTAAAGCTGCATGTTTTTTCATCAATGTAACCTAATTTTCTATTTCAAAAACACTTTCAGAGACCATACTCATTTGAAAACGAGTTTCTTAGAAAATAGTCAAAATGCCAAAAAGATATTCAACATGAACAGTGCCCAAACCATAAAAAAAAGAGTTCAAAGAAAAGTTAAACAACAATGGAGTTAAAATCTATTTCATAATCTTACCATTTTAAGTGAAAACCAATCATGTTTCTCTTAATTTTTTAAAAAAAGTGAGTGGGTTAAGCTTAAGGCCAAGAGGGTCCAGTTAGGGTTTTCCCATTCCTAGTTAAAAAGTATTTAAATGGTTATGAAACCTAAAGGCAGAGTCCTGGAAACCAGCATGAAAAGGCAGGGATTGCATTGGCTGGCAGTGGTTAAGAGAGTTCCACAGAGCAACTTCCTTCTCATCACTGCTCAAAATTACAATTACTTTGAAATTTGTGAACTCACACAATAATCTGCCTTAAAAAAAACATATGCTGGAACAGAGACTACAGGTCACCTAAGTTTGCATGTGTACTTGTTACTTGGCTATCATCAAAACCTAGAATAATGTCTGTGCATCCAAGAGAGAACCACCTGAATGGTAAAAGCAAATAGTACTAAGTTACCAGAACGAGGAATTTCTTTTAATAAGAACCTCCCGCGTCCCCAGGAAAATGCCGTGTTATACTAAGTAAACCAGTTTAATTGAATTATCACACTCATAACCACACACATCATGAAGATTTCTCCCAAAGGTTTCTGAATGATAGGTAACCTTGGCTCGTATGGATGCTGCCTGACAACTCCTGCCTTGGAGGTTCAAGAGGGCAACCTGAAAACCACTATGCATCATGATAACACTTCCTCCTTTACTGCTCTAGAAGTCAGGGACAAAAATGAAAATTTCTATTTTCAATTCCTAGAAAATTGATCCATTTTATAAAGTGGAGTCTATCACGGAAGCTAAAACAGCAGAAAGGGCTGAAAATGAGGGAGGCGGTTATGGCAGCAGAGGGGACAGCCCCAGGGAGCCGAGGCAGCGGCAGAGACAGCCGCCTGAGAGCACCGGGCAGGGGAGCAAGGCACTGCCCAATGTGGGTGATGGATGCAAGAGCGTACGTACTGCGATATGTTCGTACGTCTGCTGAGGAGTGTAAAGTAGACGTCTTACAATCATGCATGCTGCTTTTGCACGCACCCATCTTTTGGGGCAGCTATTAAACGCATTACTTCCAGGCATTTCTAACTGTCCACCTAGGCTGTCTTGAAATTATGAGCCTGTATCTTGAAGTTCAAACTGAAAGAAACTATGCTCAGAATGATGGCTTTCAAATCTCCCACATATGAAGATAAGGTATAAAAAATACAAAGATATAAATAGGCATAAGTGTCTAATTCTAGACAACAAAGAGTGGGAGAAACAGCTGTAATTCAGCTGTAACTGAATTAAATATATTTGTAACAGCTTAATGGAAAATTTAAATTAAACAGCAATGATTCAGTTGGGTTCTTCAGGAAATAGAGGGGGTACATTCCTGCCTCAGTTACTACAATCTCACCGAATTGTACTCTCAAGATACACAAGACATGGTTTTCATCCTTTTTTACTCTGAAAGCACTTAAATACAACTTGTCTTTTTTTTTTTCCCCCCAAGTGTAACTATCCCTACTTGTTTATTACAAACCCACACTGTTCTAGTTGATCTTAGAAGTATATTCAACTTTTTTCAGTCACTGTTTAACTTCCAGAAAAGTTGAGCACTGAAAACTGGAATTATAATTTATGACTGAAGTGAAATACAATGCCCTACACTTAAATATAAAATGGGAATGGAAAAAAATACTTAATCATAAAACACAGCAGGCTCAAAGGCAGTATTTTGTTTCTCATCAATACACATAAAAGGTTACTAAAAATACACTTAAAAGATTTCCTAATTTGTAACAGATCTGTGAAAATGACTTAAAATATTCTCTGCTTACTAAATATTACTAATGATTTTATTTATCCTGTTTGTTTTTTTAAAACATTATTTGCTAAATAATGCACCTGATATTCACAATGTTTTGTTGCCCTGTTAGTTTTGACTGAATACTACTAATGTGATATAGTATTTGGATTCCCTAACTAGTTTTATATAAAGCTTAGCCTCACATTTCAAGTGTGACTACTCCAGTTTAGTATTCTGAAATTCACCACTACTGCAAATCCTTATGAATTACTTCAGATACACTTAAGCATGCACTTATGTGAAAGCAAATGGGTCATAACCTTAGAACTGGCTATGAGTGAAAGGGTTAATTTTAGCCTTTGCAAACATTGCCTGATATCCTCTTAAGTTTTTACTTTTCTTTCAATTTCTAAACAAACCCTATTTGCATGAAGGAACTTGAAAAAAAAATCATGAACATAGCCAAGTTTAAAATCAGAGTGGAAAAATTATTCGGCAGGTAGAATAAAAGCTTTGAATCTTAATTCAGTAATTTAACAAGTTCTATTGGATTTCGGATTTGTAGCATCCAAACAGATCTTGCAACTCGGATATGTAGGACTTAGGTGAAATGTAATTTAGGCCTTCAGATTAAGAAACAGATCAATGAAAAAAACCCCTATAAAGTCTGAAAATATTCTGAGATGTAGGACTGAACAGATAGAAAACAATATTGAGTAAAAAAGCCAACCCCAAATGTCTCACTGGTATCCTAATATATTATATATTATCTAATTAAGCACTAGGCAAATTAATTAAACTTAAGCCTTCCAACTTATTGAATACCTTTCTTCTGGGCATAAATGGGATCTTCTTATGAATTCCAAAGGGGGGGAAAGAAAAAGATCAGTGATGTTTGTAGAATGAAAATAAAAAATAATATAGAACATTTGACAACATCAATGGAAACGCAATGTTTAAGTAAAGTCTGAAAAACAGAAAAGAAACAAATTAGGAAACATCCAAAAGGAAAGAAACAGATTGAGAACCATGGGGAAAAAGAAAAAAAACCTTTTCAGCTTAAAGCCTTGTTAGTAGGTTTTGCAGGAAACCAACATGCAGGCAGAAGATCAGCAGCAGAGCTTAGCCTCGGTGTTACCACCCGCCCCTTGAATGTATACTTTCTCCTACATTATTGCAGCTGCTTTGATAAGGCTTAATCACTTCTCAAAAACAGTCCCCCCAGTTTATGTGGGGTGTGCCTGCCTGACGACCCCTCTTTACTTAGTGGTATCAAGCCAAGTCTTCCAATTTATGTCTGATATCTGAAAGAATAGCTTACTATCATAGGCATGTCTGCTGCTTCTACCAAAATCTCTGCCATCTACCATGCACATGCATTTGTTCAAATGGTCCAGCAGATTACAGTTATCAAATCCAAATACCGCCATGGTACGAGTACAGCACTCGGTGCCCAGGCACAACTGCACCATGACATGTGTTTTGGGGGCACTGGTTATCTAGTGCACGCTGCTAGGTTGGTCCAGAGGCAGAGCACACCAATGTCCGGTACGATGGCTTACATGAAAAATGGTTTGGGCATGGAAATAACCATATCTGGCCAAATAAATGAATGAATAAATAAATAAAAAGATCACATTAAAATGCCCCTCTGCCACTAACTCACAGAGAGTAGGTATACATTGCAGCCCAACCTTGCTGGTTTGGAGGAAGAACAAACATAAACCAGTGGGAAAACCCCTCCATTTCTCTCCTAGTTAAAAATTAACACACTGAAAAGCTAAGACTTCCTCATCTGCCCAGGCAGTATCATGAACACCCTTACCAAGGCATTGGTAAGTAACTGAGACTATAATGATGAGGCCTTTGCTTTTGCTCAGCCAGCCTCTGTGTTAGTTGGTGCAGAACTTGCCCCAAGTGCAGTTTATTGCACTGAAGAGCTGTGGCAAATTTTGTGCTGTTCACAGCAGAACCAGGTTTTGATCGGCAGGAGGTGCTTGACTTGGTAATTCTCTTTAGGCTCAGACTACAGCACTGTACTGGGGAAGCTGTCTTCCAGCTGAGGAATACATGCTGCAGCTAGCACTGTGACAGTGGCTTTTCCATGAGAAGGCTGCGAGCTACAATGTTGAAGGCAATACAAAAATTAATGCAGGTAATTTAGGAGTGTCTTTATGCCAACTCGTGATAGCGATGCGTACAAAGCAAGCAGTGCATTTGTGTCAAGTTGTCTATTACATTATTGCACCCTTTTAATTAGCAGCTTAGTTTTTTCAATCAAATTCATGAGGCCAGAAATGTTGCTAATTAAAATAAAACAGGACTCTGACTATATGCTGGCTAGGTAGAAGTATTTGCAGCTCCTATTGCTAAGCGATATGTTTGATGCACAAACCATAGAGCACACGAGCTAACGTTCACCCACGACATTTTTTGCTGGATCAGCTTATATTGCAACCACTATAGCAAACAGGAAAGAGAAAGTACTGCAAGAGGAAACTATCAGAGATAAGAAAATTTGACCTATCATATCCTCTCATTTTTAAAGCAAGTGAAACCAAAAGGCCAATACAGGCCAGCAGGGACATATGGGATAAAGGGCACTACGATTGCTATTTAGGTTTTCTCCCACTAAGCATACACAGAAACTGCCTACAACAAATTGATCAGATCCCCATGATGTGTTTCCTTAAGCAAAAAAAAAAAAAAAAAAAAAAAAAGAAGAGAAAAAAAAGGGACTGCATGCTGTTGAGCATCCTGCTCATGGCTAGATGCAACATGCATGACTCAGAACGAAAAAATAATAATAATAATTAAAAAAAAGGGCTCACAAGAACACCATGCAGTGAGGTCAGGCAATACTGATGGGGCTTTGTTTTGAAGGGGGAAGTGAGAGGGGAAGACAGAGGGCGAGAAAGTGTAAGAGAAGATAACGAATGAAATGAATGATCAGTGCAAACCATAGTGATGGATCATTCTCATTACATGTGGGAACCCAGGTCAGGGCATGTTCAAACTGCAAGGAGAGAAAGGAAATCAGCAGTGAGCCCTGAAAACTACCGATGATATAAAAATAAGCAATGATTTTAAAGAATCATTCCATCAAACAAAACGCATCTGCTGTTGCAGATATCAGGCATTTCCTTCTATGGGAAATGCTGCTAAAGAAAAATATCAGTGGGCAAATAGGACTGTACTGCTGCAGTCCTCCAAGGAAGCTGGACAGAAATTATTGAAGAAGAATAGTGGACATGTTGAACCACTACAAGACTGTCAATATACAGCCCTTAAAGAAACAGTTTTAAGCTGATAATCATTCCAGTCTCTTTCATCAAGAACACAAATGAAATACATCTTGTCTTTTCTCCGCCAAAAGGCAAGACTCTAAGGAAAAAAAATAAGAAAAGAGAGGGAACTCAACTATCTCTGAGAAAAAAAGGATTTTCCTTTGTTGCGCAGGTAATACATCAGAACCCACCACGAAATCATTAAAGACATCAGCCTCTATTCAAATTTAAATCAACCCTCAAATTTACTTTTATGCCTGAATCCTCCAGTCTCTTCCATGTGTACGATCCCCACGAGCCCACCACTTCCAGTGGGCTGAAGGTACAAGCGTGCACCCACAGCAAGCCGCAGCATCAGTGCCATGGATCCCATTTTACAACTCCAAGGGGATTATCCAGGAAAGCAGACATGAACATACGCCAGCTCTGGTTTTAGCTACACATGCTAAAGAAGACGACATTTCTAATATCTTCCTTAACTTAATGTTTTATACAGAAAAATCATTCATACAGAAAAAACCTGAAAGCAGATTTAGACAACAGTAGTAGCATTACAGTACCAGGAATGGTTTAATTATGCCTCATCTGGAAACTTTAACACTGTTAGATATCGTTGTGCAGTACACACACATGCAAGCCCAGAGGATTTCAGCCTGTCTCCCTGCTTAGACACCTGCAATGCTGCAAACTCCGCGTCTGGAGGAGTGCTGTAGTAAAAACCACAGGGAGACGCGGTGGGGTTCACCCTCCTCCCAGAAAAACCGCAGTAGATGTGGAGACCTCCTGCAGCCGGAGAGGGCTGCTGTCCCCAAAGTCCCCTAATGCCTCGTCATTTCTGACTCTACTTTGGAAAACGTGCTCCTGAACCATAGCTTAAGGCATGGGAACGCTGACGCACTAAAATTTTCAAAAAGGGCTACAGGCATTGGCCTATCTGTACTCAATGGAAGTTTATAGTACAACTTTAAAAGAAAGTATTAGGCCAGCGCTGAATTAATTTAAAAATCCTTCCCATAAAGCCTTTGCTTTGGCATTGCATTCAGTGGGATTTCAGCCTGCACTTAAGTGCTTTCTTGAGCCAAGGATTTTAAGCACGTGGTTTTGTTGCTACTGTATTTAATTTGACACAGTTTTTACTCATTGTGTGCCTCCGTACTGTTTCACATGCTGCTTTAATTACACAGTAGCTACTTATTTAAATTTCATGAGAAAAAAAATTGGGCACAATATGCAAACAGGTGTTTTCTTCTCTCCACTGATTACTGGTTTCAATAAATTCAGTCTTTGTCCCAAGTCTTGCAAGATAATTGTTCACGTCCACACTCCGTGGTGGATGCAGAACAGGGAATTCCATCTGGCTATTCAGAGTAAAATCAAACTGCTATCATCCATACTCCTCTCCATCACAAAGGAAACATTTGTCAAAACCTGTGATCTAGCTTCCCCTTCCAAAGATTAAAAATAAAGACCTTGAGAGAGAAGTTTAATTATTAATTACAACTTCATTAATTATTTGTCTTACTTGAAAGTTCTTCATTCTCCCTGTTCATTCATTCTACCTACAAACATCCGGAGAATATTTGTTTTTTTTCCAGGTTCTGTTTTTTTGAATTTTTTAATATTTCTGTTCTTTTCCTAAATATTTTGTTTTTTAAACACTGTAAGCATTCCTAATAAGAATGTTAGGGATGCATGGGAATTTTTTTCGGTTTTGCTCAACTGAGAAGGGGCATTTTGGAGAGCTGCAATTTACTCCTGCACAGCCTAACAGAAAATAATGTCTAATAAAATAAATTGACTTCTAAGAATCCCCAAATTGCAAGATATAAAGTATCATTTCAGTCAAACCAACAGGTACAAGGCAACTTATCATATAAACTCCAACCCAAATAACAACAGAAGTGACCATTCCTCTCTTAGCAGAAATGTCAGGTCATAACATTCCTCTGTTTGCACATTTATTTTTATTGATTCTACTGCTTCTTAAAGCCTTTTAGATACACAAGTGCATTAAAAGAGGTGACTAATGAAATATTTCAAGTCTTCCAAAGTTGTGGTACTGATGTTTTGGAAGTAGCTCTGCAGGAAGCTTATTTCATTATAGGAAGATCATTTCATTGATACAATTAAACTTTCTATGGAAATCCCTGGGATCTTATGCATGAAATCAACATCTAACCTCTTTGTGACAACACAAACCAGATTTCACGGAGGGAAATACTTTTTTTTTTTAACCAAAAGAGTGAGACCAAGGAAAGGATTAGAACAGGACAGAAGATCTCTTACTTCTTTCCAAAGCATGCAGTAAACAAATCCACTGGAGTCTAGCACAACAGTGGCTTTCAGTGGCACAGAAATTAAATGGGACTCAGAAAATTATCCCACGGTTAGTAAATAAACTTTTAAAGTAGTTTCAAGGCAAACAATCTCAACCAAGGGCAGGAGGCTCTTACCATCAAACCCATCTTCCTCTGTCCCCAATTCATCATCCGAGCAGATGTTCAGCACGTTCACCAGCATCTCTGTCACTGAAATGGAAAACAAAATGTTGATATTAAGCTTTCCTGGTCTGATAGAGAGCAAACTCTAGCTGTAGTAGTGTTAATGAAAACTCAGTACAGAAATGGCAACCACTTTTTAAACAACATGATCTTGTTTTATGCATGTAGTAATATAAGCTTGAAGTGTCTTGTGTAGTTAATAAAAAGTACAGGTTTCCATAAAAATTGTTCCAAATATAACAAACACCACAACAAATAGACCTTAAAAAAAATTAATGTGTTTACGATCTCTCTTTTTGCAATTGTCAATGAACTAGGTAACTTTCGTTTTCGCCCCCTGAATACAGTTTTGCCTTTCACTCTACTTGGACAACAGACCTGACCACTCTCCTCCTGCTGCTACATTGCAGTAGGATTTGATTTCCCTGTTCAGCAAATCGAACGACATTGCAATTGAAAAAGTTACAGCAAGAGGGATCACAGAATATTTATTAATTTATCCAGGTTTTGGCCACTATACTTTCAGTTCAACAAAACATTAACCCTTGTAAGAGGTCCACAAAGGGGCAGTGTCCCTTGAAATCCAGGACAAATAGACTGGATGATCATTGTAGGTCTCTTCCAGCCAGAACTATTCTATATTCAATAGAAACGTCATTATCGGTGCAGTCAGAATATATTCAGCTTGCTTACTTTGCAACCTGGGCACAGAAAGGTCAGCCTCAGGCTACCCCTAACCTGGTCCCAGCTCTTTCTGGAAAGGCAACAGTGAGACACTAACCGGAGAGCGCACAGAATAAGAACAGCCAAAAAAAAACCCCAGGAAAAATCACAACCAAGGAAATGTAATTTAGAGATCAAAAAAGCCAAAGTTACGAGGTAAAATCATTAGCAGATTGAGAGAAACTCCACTACATCTACATGTAGTAAGCATCATTAAAAGGGTTACCAGGCATGTCTAGTCTTGCACTAGCTACACAGGTTGAAACTTTAATTTTTTTAATCAAGTGGTTATTAAAATCCTCTTCTGTGACAACTCTGATGGCTTGGAACATTAGAAGTGTGGGACAAAGCTATATATTTCCTACATTAGTGAAGGATTTAATATTTTCCTTTGACAGGATTAGTGGAAAGACTTTCCACATTAACAACAACCAGTGAAACTAACAGTTTCCTACCTTGGTTGGCTTTTGAGGGAAAAAAAAATCTATAAAAGAAAGGAAATAAATAAAAAGCTGTGTAGAACATCAACTCTTACATCCTTGAGTTTTGTTTTGCAGAGAAAGGGAAAACACTAATTTCATTTCTTGGGGATCTAAAATTTCCAAGCAATTGGTAAGAGTGACCACTGGAAGACATGAAGGAGAAAAAAAAAAAACCCCAAGAAAAAAAGAAGCAGCAGCATTCATGGTCTCAGAATCTCAACAAATCTGTGCATCCTGCAGCCCCACCTGAGGAGGCCACTGATAAGAAGCCTCTGAAAAAATGACGTCACAGAACATCTTACAGGACTGCAATGTGGACGGAGAACAGGCCCATCCTAAAACCAGCCTAGCTGAGTTTATGGCCAAAGAAAATGAAAGCATTTTATCTGCTTCACAAGAGTCTGCAACACATGTCAGTGTGGATTATGTAATGTCTCCATTAGTGGAAACAGCTGTCTATTCTTTGTTAATCCCTATTTCATTGTCTATCGGCTTTGTTCACAGAGACCTCAGGCATCTCACCAGCAGCTCTCCTCATACAAAAGAGTAGCTGAAAACAAAGCCGGTGATGACTGCAGGTAAGAGCCACAGCTGGCTGTATTTCCAGTTGCCTGTTAAGAGAGAACTGTTATTCCAAGCAGCTTTTAAGAGTTTATTATAGTTTTCTGGCAGTAATTGCTGTTGCAGCAATATACTATAATGGATGGATCAAAGCAAGCTTCATCTCAGGCCCTGAATAAAATGACTTGGGGTTTAAGCAGTTTGCATTATGTATTCATTTAGTATGTTAGACCAAAGTGTTTTCATGCCTTTTGTGTGCTTGCCATTCATAGCATGAAGTTGTCTTCAGGCAACATCAAGAGCATCGTGTTTCAATAAAACATCATTTATGTTCTTTAGAGCCTTCTCGCCAGTGCTGAGGCACTGTATGCCCTGGGCAGAGAAGGGGCTGAGGAGCAGGTTTTCCTTCTTCCTGCCATGTCTCTACTCTCTCCAGGAACAGTTAACCAGACTGGGTCTTAGCATCACGAGCTCTGTGTTTTCTGGTGAAAAAGCAACCCATGGTCTTATCAGAAAGGTCAGCTGGGTAAGGATGTAACCATGATGTAGTGAAGTCTGTTGTGACGGCACTTGAGCAGTAAGCAATACCCAAGGGAACACCCAAGAACTTATAAAAGAACAACTAATAAGAATTTTATTCAGTGAATGCACCTGCAACGCCATAAAATCTATTTCTACAGCAGAAACATAACAGTATCATAGCCTGGAAAGAGTGGAAATTATAAAAACATAAGAGAAGTGTGATTAACAATTGGTAATTGCTTGCCCCTCTGAGGCCCATTTCTTCAAATTTGTCCTTGAAAGCAAGTCATCTGTCTTCAACTTATTCTTGCCATTTCAAATAAATGAGGCGACATGCACAGTGACTAAGAAACCGTTTTGCAGTTTCTACAAACAGAGCCAATTTACGTACCTTTCTCGCCCACAAATGGCAAGGACCAGGTAAACACATCCATGAAGTTTGGAAGCCAGTATGGATGAGGAGAGCAGTTGAACTGTCTGATATTCATAACGTTGTTCTCATATTTCAATACTGCAGCTAGAAGGGAGAAAGGAAAGAAACGAGAGACATCAGCCACGCGCGTGTGACTGGCTACCGGACCAGTAACACTCACAGCACACACAGCCTGCAGAGCTGCTCATCAGCTTTCAACCACTTGACCCAGCAGCAGCAGCAGCACTTGACTGCTAGTTATGATAGAATACAGCCTCAAAGAAGCTGCAAGCCATTTCCAGTCTGAAAGCGGTGTCGCTAGCTTTCCCTGGCACTAAGGTGGGTTGGTAAGTGAATTAATAACTCTGAATAGTCACAAACGTAGGCTCTGGGATCTGCCACCAGCAGGGAACGAGGCAGAGTATCCACAAGCACCCATTTCACACAGTTATCTGAGCTCCTCACAACCACACTTTGGAGATAACAGAGAAAAGCATTCATCACTCAGAGTTTGAATGCTGCTCTTCCAATGAACATTTTCAACATATTTCATTCATAGTATTGTACAACAGATGATACTTTCTTCTCATATTATTCAAACGCTAGGCACACGAGACTGTGCTCCCTATAGTATGAATGAATACTAATACGATTTGTCTTACGCCATTTAAAGTTCACATCATTCTTGTCAACAGACACACACACACACACACGCAAGAAGACTATGTTTGCTAAAGGGCAGAAATACAGATACTTATGCCATAGCCAATTTTTAAAGCACTACGCCAAGTTTAGTGTTAACCTGTGTTAATGGACTTCAGGTTTGTATCTGAAACAGGATCCGATTAACCTGTTTTGCAATATTAATAGAACAAAGTAAATCAGAGTATTACAAAGCATATCGGTAAGAAACAGCTATTTATTTCTAGAAGAGACCATAGCTGTACATAGGCCCAGTGCAGTCAGAAGTCAGATGAAAGAGGGAAAGGCTGAATGTGGCTTGGGTATAACTGAGATGGCAGAGAGTACAGGCAGGAGAGAAAGGGACAATATCAATTTGGCTAGGAAGGAGGAAAGAAATCATGTTGAAAATGTGGCAGATAAAATACAGTGAACTCTACAATAAGCCTACATAACTGCCCTTATCAAAACTGATTTTCCAAAGCATGAAGTTTGCCCAACACTATGCTAACACTATGTTCCACACCAAATCTAGACTTTCATGCACTTTTAAATTTTTTGTATAGCAACAAGTGGTTATTAAGGTGCTGTAGATTACTCAAACCTCAGGCCATTCATTGAGACCACTTGGAATAACACAGAATGGGGGTGGGTTCAGCAGCTGTTCGTATTACAGGTCTATACGTTAAATTAATGTGTTGAGGGAGAGCTTTCAATAATATGGTCTTTCAATAAAAATCATCCAGTCCTGCTTTCTATTGTTCACTTTATGGGCCAACTGCCTCAGCTTGGGAAACACTAAAACTAAATCTCATTCCTTCCTTCTCCTTTTTTTCTTTTTTTTTTTCTTTTCTTTTCTGTCTTCTTGCAAAGACGCATGTAATGTAAAATCTTAATAATGCAGTTACTCAACCTGGTAACAGTATCTCTAACCTAATTAGGGTATATTTTAATTTTCAGAATCTGTTTCCTGAAATTCAGTAATTTCTAAATTGCACAGGCACAGAATACATCTGTTCTTGGATGTGAACAGAGCCATTTATGAAATAGAAGAGCAAGTATTTCTTTGCTCATGGAGAAAAAGGTAATTTTGACATGACCACGAAAACCAGAGGGACTCATAACTATCCTGAACACAAAGACATAGAAGTTTTTAAACAATACAGTTACAGGAGACTGCAGGCAGGATCTGTAATCAACATGGGACTAAACAGTCAACACAAGCTGAAGCTTCCATCCACTGTAAAAGGTGCTGGCACTTTACATTTTTGTTACCAGAAAAATAAGGGTGGGGTTTCACTTTTAAAAAGACAGCTCAGTTAACTTTACATGAAGTAAATCTCACCACTAGCATTTACATATAGTTCTGAATGCAATCGCCGCTCAGATGCTTACTCTCATGTAGACAGTGCTGACTTCACTATGTGCTGCTGGTCATCACCCAATTTTGTAACCATTCTAGTTCTGTAGCTGAAGATGAGCTGTCATCAAATACTTTTTATGCTAGAGACAGTATACTGCACATGCTGGAAGACATGTATGTAACTTTACATAAATCATCTTCAATTTACCTTTTTAAGCTAGGAATTAAGCCATCCTGATGAGATCTAGTAACATGTGACCTTCAGAATGGTTCTCCTCAGCTTTAGTCAAAGAAAAATGAATCAAGAAAGCAACATGATAATGCCTTCATAAATGATGAAACATCATGAATCAAAAGTACTTCAGAAATATACCACACCAAAGACATGTAGAGAAGGAGGTATATCATACTTTGTTTTCCCCTTTCCTCCAGCCTTCCCACCTGTGGCTCCCTCGGGAGGAACATAGTTCCAGGGGCTGGTTATCATTTAACAGCCAGCAATGAAGTTGCACAACTGCAATATGACACAGCACCATAGGAAATGCAGCGTATTGCAACGTTGACTGAAGGGGGTGACAATTTCTTCTGATTATTCATCTCCTTCCATTGACTAAAGTGTGTGTCAATCGGAGAAGAAACTTTTTTTGATGCACTAGACTGTTGCTTCCCACAAAAACTGAATAGGTTGCTAAATGTCTTCCATTTTGTGCCCAATGAGAATGTCCAGAGTGACCTGGGATTTTCTGAAGCCTACTCACTGACAGACACAGAAAACAGCTCGCTAACATTTATGCAAACTTCTGCCAGGCAGACACCCTCCATTTAAATAAACCACATTCGACTCTTGCCCATCCTAGTCTGACAGTTGGCAGCCATTCTGCTGCTCAGTAAAATAAAAATGGCTTAATACTGCTATTAGCAAAAAATGAGAAAACTAGTGTCGATGCTTTTAATATTTCCATCACTTTTTGGGTGAAATTACATATGGCAGATTTAAATTCATTCTCCTTCTATTACAGTGACACAATTGCATAATAAAAATAAATAGTTTGTGGCTTTACAGCAAAAATGAGTCAAAACCACAAAAAAGGACCACTTAATGGTTGTGAAGATTCATTTAGAAGGACTAAAACTTCAAATTCATCATCTCAGTGAGCTGAGGTAGCTCCCCTTCCCACTATTTCTTCTATTTATCCATTAAGTCTATTTCTAAATTCTTTGCAAGTTGAAAAAATCATTTTTACAAGGAACTTTTAAAACCGGCCTCTAAAAAAGCCTGAACCATAAGCAGAACAGTTGGAAAACATCAAATTAAATATAAATGGCTTTAGTTGGGTTTGGTTTTTTTTAAGGGAAGATAATTTATTTTGAGATTACTGTAAAAAAAACCCCCAACTTCACACCACTTTAATTTATATACCTGAATATCTTACAAAAGCACGTTCCAATAACAGTATTTAAAAACTATTCTCCTCTGTAAATGACCTGTACAGCTCCCCCACAAATGACTTCAAAAGCTACTTGAAGAAAAATAACACTATACAATAGAGCAGGGTAATAACAGAGACAGAATTCCTCTAAAATAACACTATTCTTAAAAGAATAAAATAAAGTAGGGTAGTTACCAGTATCACAAATACTTTTCTGAATTTTTAATTTAAAATCTTCCATTTACAAGCACAAGGTAAATAATGAAGATGATATTTGACATTAAACAAACTGGCTTTTGTTATGATTGTGCAGTTCTGACTACTGCTTAGTAGTCAGAAGAAGAAAACTTCACCCGGATCAAGAAGAAAATGCTTCTCAGATAACAGCAGGAGTGCCCCTGAACTGTTCTGGCCCCTTGCTTTCTTTTGGTCATAGCTCTTTTTTTCCCTCTCTTTTGGCTCAGAAAAGGTTTGGGGGTTTCACCTCTGCTTCATTTCTTAGTCCACATTAACTTGATGCCTAAGTAGCTATAGGAGACCCCGGCTACCCTGAAAGAGGAGGAATCTTTTGAAGGCTATATGACTACAGGCCACACGGTCACTGATGGAGGAGACAGAAGAAAGTGGGTTGGGTTCCTTTGGTTATGAAACCCGTAACTGAGGAAAACCTGACTCTTTTCAACGTTTGCTTATTATTCCAGGCTGCAACCTCTATACTTTTCTTTCCAAACGTATACTCAGACAGATGCTAGCAGAGCAAGCCACCAGCCACAGTTTTATCATGTATAATCACCAACCAGAACAAGAATCTTATTTTATTATTCTTAACAGCCACACACATTTTAACCTAATTTTGGTACTCGCTGTTGTAAATGAGTTTTAGAAGCTAATGTTTTGTAAAGTGAAGATGTGCAGATATCCCAAATGACATTATACTTCTTCCCAGTGCTAGTAAACTGAGATATCGGATGCTGAAATCACATCAGAGTGAAATGAAACACTAACGCAGCAGGCGAAGGGCATTCGCACTGTTTAGCTTTAAGCACTTAACATAGGTACCTGGGGCTAGAAATATGGGTGGTGAAAAATGTGCAGGTAAGAAACCTCCTTCCTTCAGCTAGAAATGGGGACAGCTCTTCTAACCTTCTCAGGGTCAAATATAAGCACTCAGTGCCATCTGAGACTCCCTGGGATATCTCCTTGTTAAAGTTGAGCCTGGATTGCCCCTGTCTCCTGTGTCATACCTGTCAGATCTGAGTGGATGTCTCAGACCCCTCTGGCACCTCAAAGGGCGCTTTAAAAGCCTCTATGTTGGGAGGTGGATTAAGGCCTTAAGCAATGTGAACAACATCAAACTGTGAGACAGATAGTTCAGAATTACCCAAAGACATTACATATCCTGCTTCAAGATCTGCTGAATCATTTTTCAGTATAAATTAATTGATAACATTTCAATCAGAGGAAAAAAAAAAAAAAGAGCATGGTAGAAATACTAGCCCAGAATGAACCACTTGTTTTTAGACAAACAATCTCAGAATAATTTTAGCAAACAAGTTAACTAATTTTCTTGTAATTTTTTTCAGAAAACTCACCCTGTATTTAGAAAATAAATGCAGTGAAAGTCTCTCAAATTCTTCATACCTAAGAAAGAATTTCAATTTCTGATTTAATGCTGAATTAACTTCAGCATTTACCGTGCAACTGGGAACAGTGCCTTCTCCTCCAGCAGAGTTGCTAAGTAACCACAGCGTTTTCTGCCCAAGACAGGTCAGGGATAAGGGTTAGTAAAATGCTTAAGGAGTTTAAACATTATCAAAGGAAAAAAAATGATTTACTATACAAGGTAATGATGTAAATAATCTGGTACAGAAGCGGGGCTAATTGCAGTTGGGAAAATCTTCCCTTACAGAATTCTGAAGATTTTTATTTTGCATGTGCAGTTGCATCTTCCAAAGAAAGAGCGCAATAGCGTTCCAGATTTTACCAATAGACTGCAAAAATCACTTCTGGCAAACTTCTCTGCATCGGCAATAAGATGACCTAGATACCCTGACAGCTCCTCTTTAAAAGCTTTTGTTTCCATGACAAGGCATCATCACAACAGCAGAGATAAAGCATGAAAGAAAACTGATAGGGCAAACAGAAGGTTACACCACTTTTCTTTCTCCCAAAGTGCTATTATTTCTCAAAGATCATCCTTGTCTTCCAGGTATATTACTCTGCCTTTTTCCAATACGAAAATAGTTTTCCTGTTAGATCCATTTGGATCAGGTACATTTCTTAACATGTATCTATGGTATGCCACATGCTTGATACTTTATACATGCTTCATTGATATATTTCTTATCCGATACATTAACAAGCATACCGATGTACAGCTGGTTTTGATTTTTCTAGTATCCCAAACTCCCCTGCATACTTTTGTTGTTTCTTTCCTTCATCTGCTTTTCCTTTCAGCAACACCATGTGTATGTTGTGGCATGCTAGGAGAGGCATCACGTTATTTTTTTCGATAGCTTCAGATTCTTGGGTGGTTAACTCACCACTACAAAACCTAATCTTTTAAAAGTGTTCGAAAGATAATAGTCTGTCTTTAGACAGCTAGTTAAAATTGTTCACTCAGCCAAAAAGCATGCACTTACTGAAGTGACAGCCAGACACTAAAATACCAGACACTAAAATATGAAGTATTGCTAATGATTTACAAATAAATTGCCTGCCTCTGTTTAACTTCTGTAAAATCTTTCCCTTTTTTGGGGTGGTGGGGTGGGGGCATGAACAGCATTACAGCAAACCCTAATTAAGGCATTAAGAAATATTAAATACAGGAATGAAAGTTTAGACATGGTGCAAGGCCAGCAGATCATACAATGCAGTAATTTTTGGCACCCTCTTATTCTGTTGCTATAAAGAATTTCTCCTGGTGGTGGGCACCCTTGAATCCAGGGGTAAACCTGTACTTATACAACTTTCTCAGAGTTTCTTGATCAGTATAACCTTCCTCCAAGGCCCTGAAGTCACAGGTAACTTATTACAATCCAATTAACATTTATCTTCTTGCATGAGGAGTTTTGATCCTCTCCAGAAGGCGTAGTCTTAGAAAATCATCAATGCACTGACATTTCTTGTAACAAGTTTTAATAATAATCTTAAAGTATCTTTTTCTTTATGCCTTTTAATAATATAAATGAAAGCAGAAATGTTTGAGAAAGCTATGAAGACGCTGAACAGAAGCTCAGAAGTTGCCAAAGAACTTATGTGTAAAGTCCTCCCCTTTGCCAATGCTCTCCATTAAAATGAATATGGAAGGCATTAATAACAATAATGAAGGATAGTCTTGGAAAGAGGAGGGAGACTAGGCTCCCCATATCTAGGCAGTTTCTGAGTCTCTGAATCACCCCCTGAAAGCATACCTCTGTCTCCATTAACAACACAGGGAACCCCTGACAGGAGCCTCGTAATTCAAAAACCTAACTTTGGCACCCGAAGTTGTGCATGTGTGTGGGCCGGGGTTGCGACAGGACCAGCAGCTGCATGATGGATGAATTACACACGCAGCCTTCACGAGGCAACGGCCAGTGACCAAAAGGATACAGAAAACTCCCTTTGGTGCCAGAATCCAGCTGAGCAAAACCAAAAGCGGTTCCTGTGGTGGGTCGGTACTGTGAGACAGCCCACGCAGAGGGTCTGCAGCAGCTTTATTAACAGCAGATATGCTGAACATGGTCTGGTCTGGGTAGCTTATCTTCAGCTACTCCTGCTGAACCTCCTTTTGCTCTGGGAATGTTGCTTCCCTACAGATCTTTGAGGACATATCTCATCCCTGTGGCTGCTCTCCAGTGGTGTCTGAATAAGCCCTTGGATAATGTTGGCAACCAAGCCCACTCCTGAAGTGCTTTGAAGAACTACAAGAAAGCATATCTGCTTTAATGGGTATGAGAACTATCAACCTGGGGTAGAAAATGAGCATTCCTAGCCCCTTGCAGCTTTAAAAAAAATGTATTTATCTTAAAAAACACTGCATTGAAAAATGACCCATTCATGTCAGTGGGAGATGGAGCCTCTCAGGAATTTATTTAGGTTGACTTTATTAGCTACTAACCAGAAGCATACTAAGAATGCACACTAGAAAGGAAGGCACTTGCTAGTAGGAGAGTAACTCTTTTTCCAAGGCTTGACAGTAACCAAAACCCCAAATGATCTGTAAAAATCAATCAGGTTCTGCACCAGTGCACGATGAGTCAGCTAGAGCAACTGTCCTGTAACACCTCTGGATGGAAAAGCCTTCCTTTGCCTCCTGAAATCAGTCAGTCAGAAGCTCTGTGTTCCTAGTTAATTCATCTGCTGCAAATCAAGAAGCCAACAAGTAGCCATGTTTTGGACTGATTGAGGATGATGATGTTTTTCTTCCTTGAAGAGGGAAGCAAGCACCCAAACACTATCCAAATGAAGATGCATGAGCAATGCAGCAGGAAAAACTATGCATGATGTACTTTAAATGCCAAGAGCCAGTGCAATCAGTCACATGAAACAATGCGTCAAAACTTCTAATGAGAGAAAAGGAGGCAGTTAAACGCAACAGAAATTCATTACAAAGCTGCTAAAGGTCAGCCTCTAAATTT
This sequence comes from Harpia harpyja, assembly GCF_026419915.1. Classification (NCBI taxonomy): domain Eukaryota; kingdom Metazoa; phylum Chordata; class Aves; order Accipitriformes; family Accipitridae; genus Harpia; species Harpia harpyja. The sequence goes on along the minus strand of NC_068941.1, from coordinate 34,158,912 downwards.
ACAACAAGTCATAAATTAAAGAGTGGTACACTGGTGCCAATCTCACACCACTGCTGATTTGCCTGAGCTCACTCAGAGTGGATATCGCCAGCAGCACACCCAAACTTCAGCTGTGACCGCAGATAACCAGTGCCTCTCAGCAGCTGGCCTACAGCCTTTCACCAGAAAAGGTTTTCCACCAGTTTTAAGACCTGCCTGCCATAATGGAGCATCCTGGAACAAGGCAAATGACCCTCTCTTCTGAAACAGATAACGGAGAGGCACTTCTCTTCACCACCCAACTCTATGGTTTCAAATTGAAGATTTTGAACATTATAAATCATTGCTTCACATTCAACATTTGCCTTCATGATGAAAATCTCACATTGTTCACCCATTGCCTTCAATGTGCACAGAACTGCCTCCATGCGTTAAGAAACAAAAGGTGAACACTGTCTGTCACTGTACTTGTACAGACCTGTCACCAGTCTGCCTTCTACCCAAAGCAGCCAACTCAGAGAGTAAACACACTGTTTCACCAACAGCAACGATGCTGCCAAGAAAATTAACACATTTCTTGTTTCATCCTGTGCTTTCTGGGTTGGTAGCAGAGTCCCTATATTATTTACTTTTACAAAAGTCGCTACCGACAGCTCTGCTTACATGTTTTTTGCAGAATGCTCTTATTAATTTTTCTTAAGTTAACACGCATATTGAGAACACAGAAGTGTACAAACCCCATTATCTAACAGTGAAGTGTTTCCTTGCTTTGCATACAGTTCATAGCATAACAGCTTTTAGATTATAAGTTTATAATATAAAATGATGCCTGAAGAAGCTTTCTTTTGCAAGTTTTAAAAAAAATAAATTTAAAATTGCCTACTTCCTTTGCAGGCAAGCATCCAAATTAAAAACGTCTCTTCTCAAGAAAGACTGATCTCTTTGCAATGGAGCTACTTTCAAGAATATCGTTGAGAAAAAAATTATTTTGTTTTGCTCACAGAGGAACACAATTAACATTAACTTTACTGGGAATAGGAGAAAGTAAACATTACTGCTCATTTCAAGATATAGGAGGACAGGTTTGTTAGAATGCTTTATTTTTAGAAACATCATTTTTTTTCACAGTTCATTAGAGGAGATTTCAGGGAATGCAATAAACTAATAAACTAAGAGAAGCTGCAAACACTTGTATTCAGAGGAGTCTTTACAGAGTGACCAGTGACTGCTTATTTGTGCAGTAACCTTTTTTATTTTTTGCTAATGATATTTCATTTTGTACGTAATGGTTTTCAAGTGATTAAAAACCCCAAAACATAAAGGAACTCGGACAATATCTATCCCATGCTTTATCCACTGATGATCTGTCAAAGTTTGTTAGCTGACTAGAGGGTTCGCATATACAAACTCCATTAATTTTATTGGAAAGGAGCAAAGGGACAAATAATTAATTATAAGGAATGCTGGACTCTGAACATCTCGCCCACGGCATTTCTTAATATACTTCTCTTAGTTAGTAGAGCTGTTTTCAGTTTTGCTTCCTGTGTAACATTTACTTAATAACTTGCAGTCAAAATACAGAAATATCTTAAGGCGTATTAAAATCTACACTTATGTTGAGAGGCATACATCTGCCTGTAATCAATTTAATCAGATTTGTATTATGTAATAAATGGAATGGGCATGAACTAATAAACAGAGGAAGAAAATGGGCATGAACTGATAAATAGAGAAAGGAGTGAAAAAGAAAGCCAATGTAATATATTTGAGTAAAGAGGACTACAGTCTACTGTATAGTAACAGGAATTAAATTCTTACCTTTGTTATTGTATACATCTAGATAGTTTGGTGCTGAAAAAATTGTGATTAGTGAAGGGAAGCCTGTTGTTTGGCTTTTCCTGTACATACGATACCTAAAAGGAAAGAGAAGATACTAATTATTGCCCAGTGTTGTATGCATGTTTGTCACTGACCAAATATAGTGCAAAAAACTGTAGTACATTACTGCACTGGCTGTTAACAAATGCCAAGACAGAAAAACATGCATATGTGCTTTTTAAAGCTGTGGAAAAAAATATGTCCTGCAGGCTTATTCATTCTATCCATTTGGGATGGCCAGGGATCCACACCATGCTTGAAAGCTGTGTCTCCATCTGAACTTTCGTGAGCCAGAGGTGATTTTATGTTACGAATTCGCTCGGCGCCTGTCCCTGGAGCCAGGTGGCCTCTATGTGCGTGCACCCCAGGATGTTCCCAGACTTTCCCTGTGTGGGACTGTGGGTGAAGGCAAGCACCAGCACATGCCTTGGAGATGCATGGTACTGCCTTCAGAAGAGCATGTCCTCCGTGACCCTCCAGCTGCCTGCCCTCTCCGGGCATGCAAGCGATGGCAAGGCCAGGGGAGATGGAAAGTATGAGAAGGGGAGGGGAAAGAGGGGGGTCCAATATTTTCAGTGCTGTGTCTAATCTCATCCAGTCTATTAGCCAGTTTATTGATGCCTGCATGTTTTCATTACCTAACCTTGCTGCCTTATGAAAAATAAAAGGCTTATTGGACCAACATATAATCAATCAAGCATTAAACCTGCAAGTAATTGGAAGCAAACCAACGAAACAGTACTTTTGTCTAAGACACAAGTAATGCCAAATACTGCTCTTTAGTCTTCAGCTACAAGAAACTGAAGAATTTGGCAAATATCCACAATAGTTGCACTGAAACCATTGTATAGTTTCAGTGCAATCCCTTCTACAAAATTTTATTTTTCACCCCTTATTGGAAAGCAATACAATAAAAATGAAATTTCATTACCCTTGGGTATTTCATGCCAGTTATTTTTGGCAGAGTAATAGCTTGCTTTTAATTGCATTGACTTTTTAAAGTATGTGATAATTCAAACATTCAGAATAGCTTTTTATATGCACAGTGAATATCAACCTCATTCCTACAATCTTGCTATTTTATCTTTTATCACTATTCAGGTTGAGTAAAGTTTCTACCTCCAAATAAACACTTTAATAATTTATGCAAGTTATGCAAAGCTATTTATTCAGATACCAATCCTTCATTAAAATGTCACAAGTATGGTACATTTCAATGAATAGATAATTTTTTATAATTTTTTAAACTGGCATAAAAAATTCTGTCTTTACACTGGCTATAGTTTCATGAGGGAACCATCAACACCAGCCAGTGCTTGACCTGGATTGTTTTTGCACACAGTGTCTTAATAAACTCCTTAATTTCATTCATGGTACTCCTGCATAAAATAATTTTTGGCTATTGAGTTCCACAAGTTTGTTTTCTTGATAAAGTGTAAAACCAGTAGGCCCAGAAGTTTCAGGTAGGTGTGGAAGACTTAAGAGATGACAGTTCTGGCTTTCATGAGCCAAATCACTTCCCCAGGCATCGTGGCAATCGGTGTGTCAGAAGTCTCAGGCACATTTGCAAAACTTCTTTTTCTAAGCTGAATTTGTTTTCCTTCCCAAGTTTGGCATCCAAATAACTTTTGGTCATTTTATGCCACTTGAAATCATTAAGGCAAAGTAAGTGGGATATATGAGGATTCATTAAGTCCTGTAACTCAGTAATAATCATGTAAAAGAGATTCTAATGCCAGTGTATGTTTTTATAGCATTAATAAAAGATGAGAGCTGTTGCAACTTAAAATTAAGTTTTCCAGTTCACCATCAGTCAGTTGTTCTTTCTTTCCTTGCTCTGTTTGACAGCAGTAAGCCATTATTCATTTTTAGTGCCCCCTCTCCACACATACGTACCCAGCATCCTGGGCTTCATGAGCTCGGAGTATAGATAACAAGTTATTGTGCTGTAGGAATTCACATACAGCAGGGTAGCTGTTGGAAGAAAATAATAGCACCTGTTATGGCATTATCAGAAGCACCACATTTAGCTCCAGCTTTTGAAAAACGTTTCATCCAACATGCGTCATTCATGAAATCAGCCCCTGCTCTGCAGGCAGATTTCAGTAGAGACAACACTAGCAGCAGCAGCTTTTTTAATCCCACCCCATAACTGCGTGGAGAGGAACACTGGAAAGTTTCAGTTCATTACATAACAACAATCACCCTATTGCTTGTCAGAAAGAAAGTAATTTCTTTTATTATACTTTAAGATTCAACGTACTCCGAAAAAGAAAAATGTGATACAATGGTTGTTTGCAACAGAACCTCCTCGCCCACTAACTACAGTATGCACGGGCTGCTTACGGACACCAGATAGTAAGATGGTGTGCGGAAAGGGAGGGAGAAAGACACAAAGAAGGAGGGCAAATGAATCTCCAAACCAGAGATGTTTGGTCTTCTGAACTTTATCTCCTTGATAAACAAGAATTATCTTTCCCCTTGACAACTTAAAAAGTAAAATCTGTGACTTCTGAAACCCCCAAAATGTGGCCATTGAATACATCTTTCCCAGACATGTTCTACTGTCTGAGTGAACACAAAATCATTAGATGAAAATGGTGATAGAGGAATATGATAGAGGAAACGCTCATATTTTTCACTGCACGTGGACAGTGTTGCTTTCAAGGAGAATGAAGGAGCCCTTTCTTACAACCTCAGCACCGTGAAAACCATTCTTGCTGTTTAAGACACTGAACACATACGGAAGTCACATACAAGTAAAACAAACCATAGCATAACGTGAATGCAGTTTTGACAGCACAAGTGTGAAATATTACATTTTCAGAGAAAAGCTATTTAAAATTATACCTAAATAAATGTTACAGAACTGAAAATGACTCCATTTTGTTGCTTTCAAAAGTAAGTTTTGTTTTTTCTGTAATGACTGTTTTCTTCTTGCTTTTAAACCACTGATGACTCTCCATGCCTGTATTGAAGCATAACAAGCACGATGGCCATCTATCACTCCAAGACAGAAAGCAAACCCTCTCTTCTCCTGTTGTTAGTAATTTAATACAGAACCCAAGAAAGCCAAAACTTCCTGGCTTCCCCTCTCAAAAGCCAACTGTAGCAAGAGCAAAACAGAACAAAGAACATGCATGGAAGAGGGTTAAGGAGAAGTGGCATTGGAATAAAAAAGACTTCACAGGTTTCACAAAACCTTACCAGGCCCCTTAAAAACATCTAAGGGGTGTGAAAGAGTCTTTATTCGGATGACATCTAGAGCTCTTCCCTTTTCTCCCTCTTTGGGCCAGTTGTATACAACTTGTTTTGCCTTATGCAGATTTATTTCCCACCCTTGAAACCACACAATCATTCAGCTGACTGGTTTGTGTTTCATGACCTTGCAGCAGGGTGGGAAGCGGGCAGCCCTGTGAGGTAGCAAGTGGCCTCATCCAGCTCCCTGCAGCCCGGTACCCTATGCCTGAAAGGCACTTCTGAATTTAACATTGCTCACTGGCAAGGATGCAGCATGATATTGGCTCTGTTCTCACTAGCAGCTTAAAGAAGTTGCATTTAAAACATTAAACCTGGGGAGAAACCAAGTGTTACCACCTCCTGCCACTATCTGGATTTACGTCCAGTACTGGAGGTTGCCTGCACATCAGCAGCAAGACAAGCTGGCCAGGCACAGGAGTTTGAGCTGTTACCCTCCTGTGCCCCTCTGACTGCAGCCTGACCAGCTCCAAGCGCCCCAGCTCCGAAGCCGACATGGTGGAGAGGCAGGCTGGCATGGGTGGAGAGTTGGGCTGCCTTCCGAGTGCAGCCTGCCCCAGAGCAGCCTCTGACCTGAGACCGGGACCAGGACACAGATTTTCCTGGATTTGAGGCCCAGGATGGGACATGTAGACGTTATAATTCCCTCTTCTAATTGCTGGGCAAGTTGGAGAGCAACAAAGAAAACTGTTGCTCCAAAAAAAAAAAAAAAATCAAAACTGATGGCAAAAGGTGTAAACCTCACATAGCAGCTCTGAAATGTCACCTGATGGCTGGAAAAAAAGCAAAATAGACCCTGCATTAACGTCCATTCATCATGTTTATTTGCCACTATTGATTCAACTCTCCCACAGTTCAAATAATAAAACAGCCGGAAAGGTTTGAAGAAGGAAATACAAGGTGTTGGAGAAGACACTAAGGCATCTCCATGATAATTCTGTGCTGGTTCTGCAGCACAATGGGCTCGCAGTGTGCCTGTGAATAACATAAACTTGCAGAGTCTCTGAATCTCCAAGTGTAACTTGCATACAGGTATGTTACAGGACTGTATTTATTACATTATCAAAGACCATGGCAAGAGCAGCCTGTTTTGCAGTACCTTAGGGGCAGGATGCAGTCACATAGTAACACTGTTAATGCAAAATACTTAAGTAAAAGCTGTTGCTAAACATACTGAGCAAGTTAAAAAAAAAACAACCAAAAAACCTCAACTAAACGTTATACAAAAGACCTGCTGTCCCAGCCGTAATTTCATAAACCACCTTCACAGCCCACTTCCAATCACTTAACAGCCCCATCAGTTTCCAACTTCATGCATGAAAAAGATGAAAACTCACACATACACAAAAATGCAAAATCTGATGCATCATCTTCCTTCAGTTTATCCAAGAGAAATGCTACTGCTTGCTTCCAACCTTCCTGGATATTTTGAAGCTGAAATGTCATTTGCAGCTAGAGGCTACAAACCCAGTAGAATGGTATATTGCTGGTTTTGGACTTGACCCATCTAGCATATAATCTCAGTCGCAGGTTTGGTATTTGGGATTGTCTGAAAAGATTGCCATTATAAAATAATTTCAATTCCCAAATTACGTGGGGTATCATTTTGGCAACTGCACTGATCTCAAATGCTGACAGGCTGCCATTCAAACCACTGGCAAATGAGAACTAATTTGCATACGTTTCTTTTCGTAATTAATTGTGACTAAATGTAGACTTATGGTGCATTTTGTTTAGAAATTTTTACACTAACTTCTGAAAACTGGGGTCTATAATGAAAAATCTGATAGACAGTTGATTATGTTCATTATCAGTGCAGCTGCTCAAAATGTCTAGCCTATTACTTTCTTTTTCCATAGTATTCTTTTCATCCAGTGTTAAGTACTGCTTTTAAAGAAGATATAATTAAGTGGTAAAAAATGCTCCTAAATAGACATGATAGGTTCTTCTTTCCATTTCAAAGTAAAAAAGTTTTCTTTTTTTATTTCTTAATTATCTTATTCTTCATAAATCTGTGGGAAATAGACTTCTACTAGCAGAATTTGGCTGATTCTACAGGGCTCACACCTAGAAAGGTAGAGATGCTACATAGTGCTCCGTGAAAATACACAAAAAAATCTGGCTGCCATCTTTTCTTCTAAGTGAACAGCATGGTATCTGTAATGAGCAAGCACTCATATTACCCAGACCACTACAACCCATGAGCGGTCTATCTGGATATTTTATTTTGAAAAAGGCAAAGCAACTCTCAGGCATTTTTCTTCAGCTACTTGTTGAAGCAGGGGCTGGGGAGAAGCAAAGTTTTCACCATATGCAGCTATAACATACGCTATACCAGTTGTGACAATAAATACAGGGTTTAAATTTCCAGCACTTTCTTAACATCACTTTGCTCCTGCCCAAATGCAGTTTCATGTTAAACAATATTCCTCAACACAAAAATACATGCCCTCCAGGTAAACAGCAGGAAGTCCTGCAAAATGCCAACAAAACAGAGATTATGGCAGAAGTTATCAGAAACAAGCTTTTACAGAAAAGACTTCTGCTTGGAAATTTTTTTTTCTACTCTTTCTAATGAAAATTATTGTCTTGCAATCAAATTCCCTACGAATTTTTATGATCGCTACCCTTCCAGAAACACTCTCTTCCTTGCCCTGCTTTGCAGAGCCCAGACTGTAATTCAGATGAGCCAGAAATAAAGCAGTTGGCCAAGAGGGAAAACAAACAAACAGAAACCCCCCACGCAACAGGCTTTTCCAGAATGACCCAGCCTTCTGCCTGCGCTTCATGTGTCATGCTGAATCACGGAAGAGCAGTGACTCATGGAGAAAACAAAATACCCCACTGCTAAGCTAGAGAGATGTTATTCTCCATGGAGTATGTGACTGTGATATTCCTTACTTTGGCATCCTTTTTTCATTAAAATGCCTCATGCATAGTTTACTGGTTCTGAGGTCTCTTTTGCATGATCACTGATTACTTCTACACAGTTTTGGAAGAGAAGCAATACTTTGCTAACATGAACCAAAATGGCAGATGTTTTCAAATTACTCTTCCACCAATAACTGGAAAAACTGGATGGATTTAATCTAATTTTTTTCATATCCTTCATTATACCATTAAAGCCGAAGCGTAAATATTTCTTTAAAAAGAGGACATTCAAATTTAGCCCAACAACTTCTCTAAGACTACATGCAGATATAAAAACAGGTTTTCAGCAAAGCCCATTGACCTCACACTTCAGTCTCCGAAGGCCAAAGGCAAATGCTCTGCTGCTCTGCTGTCCTAGGCAGCTCCCCGGACATCTCTTTCCACCTGCTTTTTCTTGCCCTTAGCTGTCCTGTCTGCAGAGCTGCACTGAGAAGCGGAGCAGGGATTAGAAAAAATAAACATATATTTTTTGCAGAGTCATTCTTTTAAAATTGGATGTTTTCCCAGGTCTGATGGAGTACACAAGGGATTCTACCAATACAGCTGGGCAGATAATGTGAGGGCAGAAAAAGCTTCTGGCCCGGGAGAAGGAGGAGTGGAAAAGTGGGCAAAGGAATCTGTTTAAAATGCTGTTACTGCAAAAAACCCCCCATTCATACAACTGTGCCTCACACCCTGAGGTGAAACATGCTACAGTCTTCAAAAGCTTTTAGCAGACATTTCCCTAGTCCTTGCATACTCACAAACTTAACATGCATGTAAAGTAAACCACTGAAATGATGTGCTGGCAGGGCCGAATTTATTATTCTACCCCAGAGCATGTGTAAGGCCAAACCATTTCACTGCTATCCAAGGCTGGCAAATGAAGTTCTTAGAGGAGTCTGCAATGCTAGCCACTCTTGCCACTGCTAACCATTTCTGCCTTTGGTTTTTTGTTGCTTTTGAAAAATATAACTATGTAGTCAACAGCCAAACAGCTTTACAAAGCTCAACATTCCTTAAGAACTGATATTAAATTCACTAAACTGATATTAAACTCATTAAACCCAAGAGGCTGGAGCACCGTGCCTGCGGAAGACTTCTGAGTATCTGCTCTACTTCGGAGGCCATCCATTGACTTTGGCCAGGCTCATGCCACTCTCATGCCCTTGTTAACAGTCAATAATTAACCAAGTCTTATACACATAAATGATCCCAGAAAGTGAGTGTTATGCTTGCACATCTGCTTATCTCTGATAGGAAGCCCTTGATATACTTTAAATAGGATAAGACACTGCTAATTAACTCAGTGGTGCAACCAAACTCCTGACGTTCTTTACCAGAGCTTTGACACAAAGGGAATGAAACAAGCTGGGCGTGGAGCCAATCACAATTTTTCGCAGTTAAGACCATGCACACTCATAGTAACTTTGTCCGAATGTGATGAAAGATTTTAATTCTTCATCCACCCAGTAAATCTTATGGGAATGATGACATTCCCCATCCTAGCGTGGCTTAGAAAGGAAAGAGTTTTCCCCACGCCTCAACAATTGCCTAAACCCACTTAGTGGCTGTCTCTCTGTAAGTTAATATTATTTTCAGAGAGAAAAATAGTCCAGCTGACTTCTTCAAGCTTTCCGATCACTGAAAGAAGCCATTCTCAAGATGGTAAGTAGCAGCGTATCTTGCCAAGTCAGATACGTTTCTTACAGAAATGCCTGAGAGTTACTATACCACTAGTCCATGAAACAAGTGCAATGGGTCATTGGCAAGGTCAGTACAACCAGCTAAGTGCAAATAAATATTCACTAAATAAATTCAAGGCAAAACTAGATAATCTGATAAACGAAGAGGAAAACTTCTTTACCAGGTGGCTCAGCTGGAAAATCGGGGGGGAAGGGAGGGGGAAATGTCACTCAGGGACAACTTAATTCCCTCTTGTTCATAACATTCCCTTAATACGCCATTATTTTGGGTAAGAATGAAAGAAAAGCTTCACTTAACTCATAATTAAAAAATAATTTACACAACTAGCACTCCATTAATTATTTCTACTTTTTAATGAAATTGCATCAAACATTACCATGACTGCAAAGGACATACAACCTTAAATTTCAGAAAGGGGAAATGAAATCTCATCACTATTGCTCTTTGTTCACTTTAAGGTACAGAGAACTTTAATAATTTCCAAGAATGACTTAAATTTCACAGTTACTTTTCACTGTGGCATTGTGCTATTGCTATTTCCAAGGGTCCATAAATTTTGACAATCCACACTGTGAAATGCTGCTGGATGCAAAACGTGTGCATTAAGCGTTGACTCTTAGCACTCTTGAAAATTAAGCTGACTATTCTTTACATCTCTAAATGATAGGTTAGGCCTGTGGTTTCAAGATTGGACATTTTACAGTGCTAGCCAGAACAGTTTCAAGAACCCTTACACAAAAGGAAATTTCTTGAAGAAAAACTTGAACAGTTTGAAATTCAATAGGCTGTGAGTGATCACCTAAGAAATGCAGTGAGAAGCTTTTTAGACTACTATAAGCTACAGTCTTTATATTTTCTCATGTGTTCAACATTTATACTTTCTCATGTCTCAGCATTTCACAAATGAGTTTTGGCTGAATGGAGAAGATTTCATGTACTACTGAGCTGTGTATGTTGCATGTACACAGTTAGAAAGCCACATTACTCTTATTTTCCTCATAGCATTTTGTTATAGAAAATAACTTGAAATCAGAGAAAAGTCACTTGAAACTTGCCATTATAATGAATATGTCTGATAAAATGAAAGTTATTTATTACAGTTATTTCCTGCAATTGATTAAGAGATCTTAATCACCTAGAAATCATTTCCCTGGCTCATATGAGTGCCTGAAATCTTCCTGACCTTCCTTTAAAATGCCCACTGCTATCTTTTAACTTTCCTTTCTGGAAATGACTGAAGAAACTAAGTTTTATTCACTGAAGAATAAACAAAATCCATCCTATCAACAGACATTCTTGAAGGAGGACTGCATAATTCAGTGCTTCCTTTATAAGCTGAGCTGGCTGTTTAGAGAAATTCGCTCCTTTTCTCAGGAAGTAACTAAAAATGGCAAGCAAAATTAGACATTACACACCAATGGATACTTTTTTTTTGCCAGGGATTATCATTAGGTAAGCAATTAGTGATATTCCAGAACAACTAGGCACTTCTTTCAAGAGTAATGCTTGCCTTTATATAATCTCAGATAACATGACTCCAAGCTTGTCCTCTGCTCATATCATTAAGCAGTTATATGTCCGTCACGCATGACCTGAAAATTAGGTATCTTCCAAATATTTCCTCTTTTCCTGAAATATGTATTTTTCTGAATATGAGTCAGGACACAGACTAGATCTGATATGTTTTCAGAAGGAAACTGATATATATTTTAGGGAAATTTTATGGTAATTGTAAGAAACACAGCTCTGGGAAAAAAAGGCCTAAAATCTAAAAGTTGTTCCAGTATATAATAAGCCCTGTATCTAAGCACAAGGCATGTCTGCAAGGCTTTTCGCTTTTGTAAGAGAGGTGCATGAGGGGAAACTGCTATTACTCACTGTTTGCAGTGCCTGGGTGTCCCAGGCATGCTCCAGCGTTTGGTGCTGCTGAGAGGAAGAGGAATGATTTTAGCCCTCAGAGTCATAAGCCCATTTCTGCACAGATCAATTATTTGCAACAGTTTGACGCCTTCTTTCATACTGAGACCAAACACATTTATTGAGCACCTTCCAGACGTTATTGATCTGAAGGCGGCAGTAGGACTTGCCCGCAAAAGGTGCGTGCTGGCAGCCCAGGCTGCAGTGCAAACTGCTTTGTTCTCAGCCCATCCCCACGTTGCAGCAATTACGGGTCGAAGAAAGGACTAGGAAAAGTAATTTCTAAAAGTCAAACCATCTGTTACCTTCCTGCTAATGTTACCAACAAGGAGGTTGATTCTAGCGGCTCTGTCTCCTGGCTACTGGTGGAAGCCATTGATTTACTTTCAACGTGTTACTAAAGAGCTATGGGTCAGCTACATTCACGGTGAGATTTTCTAAGATAACTAAAAGAGCTGGATTCCTCACTTCTGCTGAGCTTGTTGTGAAAACTTAGACATGCGTGCCACTAGCATGGACTGAAGCAGAACTGCTCCCTTCAAAAGGTTCAACAACCTCTTAACATTTCAATAGCATCTTCACATTTCTCCTGAACAAAACCTGATTTTTTAATTAAGATTTCACTGGATACATTGCTCATTTTGTCATTTAACATCCTCCCTTGCCAGTTTTGTTACTCTGGTGTCCTTGTAAGTTGTTCTTAACTACTGTAACAGAAAAAAAAAAAAAAAAAAGCAAGCCAAAATCCCTCAAAATCCCCACACTGTCAGAGGTGGGTACAATGTAATCACCACCACTGTTCATGAGGTAGCACAGGCCCATCCTTTGATGAAGAGAGAATAGAAGTAGTGCTTGAGAGGTTCTTCATCACCAGCTCAAGGACACCTAACAGGGTGTCTTCTGCCTGGTGTCCTCAGGACTTGGTCTACAAACCAAGCCGCCTACCACTGGAAACCGAGAAAGGCAGAAGTCAGCACCCTGGCAGAACTGGGAAAAGGGAAACGTTCATTGCTTGCTTTGGTCTCCCTGTGCATTGCCAAAGAGGGGACAGTGGGACATTCCCCTGCACCCAAGGAAATCCACTCCTTTAATGTCCAGGAGAGAGAGTCTTCTGACTCTACACAGAGACAGACACAACCCCTGCCCTGCTTAAAGGACAATTATGACTAAGCAGGAAAGAAACAGAGAAGAAAGCTTCGTTTAGTCACAAACTAACACACAGAATTACTTTAGATGTCCTTCTATCCCCATTACTATTACTTTTTTCAGGAATATTCTCAGTTACATTTTACTAACAAACATCAATAGAAAGAAATAATTTCAAAGATTAATTACAACTTGATGTCTTTGCATTTAAGTCCATACATGTTTCTGCAAGAATGTTACAGGCACTTGTCTACATTTCAGCTCTCAGCAAGTCCCATTTCACCAATGCTGTTCAAATCCTGAATTTCTTGGGAAGAACTATTCCCAAACATAAACAAAAGTTTGATAAAACTGAGAGAAAAAAAGTAACTGTGTGTGGGAAATCACAATTTTTACTGACCCTGCAGAGCAATAGGTAGTGAGTTTTCCAATGCTGGCATCTTTCTTTCAAAATTAAGTTCTAATTTTCAAACTAGAAATGTAGTTACCTACCCCTTTTTAAAAGTGACACATTCATTCCCTAACTTACAAGAACAGAAATAAGCAAAATACACAGGCTTTGGTGAATAAAATTAAGTAATTTTAGGGTTTCCCAGTTGTGGGTGAAAGCAAGATCCAAATAAACCAAACATGAATTTACCTGAGAACAAGGCAAGCTGGCAGAAAAAAAGACCCAATTATCTAAGTAGTGTCACAAACTTCAAGCACATATTTTTACTGCAAAACCAGAACAAGTTTATGTAGAGAAACCCATTCGAGGTAGTAATATTCACCTGTAGAAGTACGAGCACCCCCTGACTGTGTTGTGAGTAAAGTGTTCCTGAGTCTTCTCATTTCCAAAGTCCTCCAATGGGTCTGACCACAGGATGTCACACATAGGTCCATATGCAGGTGGTTCCTTGAATCGATCTAACTAAGAAAAATAGGAGACAAAGAAATACTAACTTCTTTCAACTATGCATCACAGAAACACTGAAGCAAAGTTACTATTTTTCATTCCATGGGTTGGCAAACGAAGACCCAAAGCAATCTATTTTTCAGTTTGGGGCTGCTCTCAGCTTTAAAGCAATGGATTTTGAATAATGGTAAAACACTCCTTGCTAACACTGACAAAGAGGAGAAGGAACAGATATAACTGAAAATTAAGAGATACAGTGGATTCCCATTCTGTGTGAATTTTTGTGTGTATTTTTCTTTTCCTTTTCTACTGTTTTTTTGCAAGCATTTCAGTGGACAAGAGAGAAGATGGTATTTCTGTATTTCATGATTTTTCAAACATCATGGCACTCGATTTATGTGAGTGAGGCACCTCAAGAAAAAAATACAACAGTTATTTCAAAGCAAGTTCCCATTTTGATTTAAATATATTTTCACAAAAAATTGTATTTAAATACCAAGACAACGTCTCTGCATTATAGCATCCTGTCATGACATTCTTGCTGCTCTCATAACCTTAACCCTGATTAAGCAGCTAAAACCTCTTCTTTCTGCCTATGGGAATTAAAAAATTCAAATTATATAGAGTTATACTGCAAATAAGACAAAGTGCAACAAAACAGAGAAATATTAAAAATCAGTATTCCTCTGCAAGTACTCTTTAATATAAAGATACCCCTTGTTAAGATGGGTGTATGAATCAGGCTTGCAGTCCAAAGCATTCTCCACTCTGACCAGAAAGATCAAGTAATGATTTAGTAGCATACCCAACATACCATTTCCCCCCCAAAAGTGTTTCAAAGAGAAAGAATTGGTTTTATGTGTTTTCAACACTCAGTTAAAAAGTTTTAATAAGAGACCTCTGCAATTTTACCTTTGTGTCCTTGTCATGAAATATTCATAGCATACCTACACTTCTAACTTATTTCAGCCCTCTACCAATTGATGTTTTTGTAAGTATAATTCATTTAAATTAAATAACAATTCATGAATATGCAAAACCAATTCCTGCTGATTGCCAAAGATTAATAAACCTGCTGAGGTGGGGTGGGGGTGGACAATTAAAGATGTAAATGACCCTAATCTAGAACCTGAAAGCTAAACAGCTTTACTCTGCCATTACATTGTTGCAAAGCCAGCTAGTTTTTAGGCAGAGAATATTTTTGCTTAATGAGATAGTGAACCTTTACCTCAGAAACAAAACTACATTCAGTAATTTTTAAAACTGCAGTTAATATCTTAATCTAATTGCTTTTAAACCAAAACATGTAATTACTGGCTCAAGTTTTTTGTTTTCTTTTTTTTTTAAAACCATATTAAGCTCTTAGTAAGCTACAAATTAACCTCAGAATATAATTTATCTTTTAATAACTTTAAAGCTCAGAAGTATATATCCATGTTTGCAAGTATCAAACTGCAAGCAAGAAATAAGGAAATATTTTCTGCTGGAAACACTGAGAATGAATGGTTTAAATACCTCCTTTTAGAAATATCATCTGAGATCTCTTTTACAAAACACTTGAAAAAAATTAATCCTTGATAACATGCAACGACACTGGATTACATGAGGAAACTGTTTGACATTGTTCTCTGAACTTTCATGAGATATATAAGAAACTTCTCGGAATACAAGAGTACCACACAAGCATCAACTTACTAAGACTTGCTTGAGCATCAACTTACTAAGACTTGCTTGGACAATTTGCTAGGCACTCAAGGGCAGTACTATTAAAAATGCGGCCAGACCTATTGAGAATGAAGCTCTTGACTCTTCTTAAAATAATAATGTTGTTTTGACTATATTCATTGCAATCATACCATACTTTTTTATTATATGTTTTAAGAATTGTGAGTTTTTTCTAGAGCTATTTTTATCTCTTCTCCAAGAAAGCGCAGAATGCCTAAGGCAGCGCAAGGAATCATCAGATGGTGTGTTTAGATTGTGCTAGTAAGTAATACTTAAAAGAAATTAATACTCTGTATTCATTAGCTCCTAAATACTTATATACCTAATACTTTTTTTTTTTTTAAGACAAAGGTGATAAATCCTTTGTTTTACTGGATGCTGGTGATTTCCTCACCTCAGTAAAATATGACTAATTGCAGCAATTCCTTTTATGTTCTATTTAAAAAGACCTTTAAAAGGTGATAATGTCAACATGAACGTCAAAATGACACACAAGCATCTTACACAAATGAACAACAGTGAGAAAGGATTCAAGTTTTAGCTGCTGGCAATTAACTGTTAACTTATTAGACCTGAGCACTATTCAGACTTACTTTTCTGATGTCATCTAAAGTGTTGATCTCTGGAGACAAGCCACCGTGTACACACAGGAATTGTTGGTTCATCAGAGCAGCCAAGGGAAGGCAGTCAAAGGCATCCATGCAGGCATCATATACGCGTTCTGAATATTTGATTTTACCTTTTAAAGATTAAGATGGTATCAGAAAGTGCCATCGACATTTAAGAGGAAAAAAGAAATATCTCAATCTTGCTCTCACTGCTCTCTTTTGCATTGACGACTGTACCAAAGCTTGCCTCAAGCAAAAAATTCTTTAGGATTATTGTTATTCACTGCTGGAAAAATTCTTCAGATTCTGAGGTGAAACTCATAAAAGTTCTGCTAAGTTTATTATATTTTTCTAAAAAACTGTAAATAAACAATTTAATAAACCATTATAGTCTGCCATGAAATCTATCCAACAAGCCTTAAAAAGTCTGCTGAATGGTTATCATCTACTGCATTATGACTCAATATACTCTCTATGAAGTAATCAGAAGTTTAGCCTGGTCCCTTATAATGAATTATCTACAGAAATGTCATTACGAAATGAACGAGGTGGTACAACGAAGCTGAAATGTTAATTTACCAATACGCATATTAAACTCAGTAAACCATGAAGCTTTTGAGCCAATTAACATTTCCTGTGTCCCCAATGCTAAAAAGGGAACACAGACTTATGACAATAGCTTCAGCTTACAGTGCAACATTAAAAAAAAGCTTCATTGTGCAGGTGAAGGTCTACATCTAATGAGCTTTTATGTGTCACTGTATCCTTTCTGGCAACACAGAAAGGAATTCCTATAAGAAGAGCATACCAAAAGTTTGAGCCTACTTACAGGGTAAATGTGAAAATGCTATAGTTAAAGGAGGGAAAAAAAAACACATAAAAATTCCTTGTATTTTTCTCCTGCTGCAGATGAGACCCGGTGAGATGCCACCTACTCCACCAGCGATCAGGGACCTGTCGCAGAGGTGCTGGCGTGCCAGCAGGTTTTGACTGCCGGGCTGCTGCGTGGGCAGCAAACCGACAGCCGCTGCAAAAAGCAGTGGTAGCACGGGTTCGCTGAGAGCATCCAGGCCCAGATGGCCCTGCAGTAGCCCCAGGCTGCTTCCCAGGCCAGGTTGGCAAGCTGAAGTGCCTCAATACCTGCAGCACCAAATGAGGACACCCCCGTGTTTGTACGGGTGGTCAGTCACTTCCCGCTGCGGGGGTTCTAACCCCTTCCTTTCTCTACCACTGAGACGCCCTCTCCAGCCCCTGCAAGACGACTGCCCTCTCAGGGAACAGCGATTACAATTTAAAATGAATGATAGTTAACATGAAAAGTACATTTAAAATTACGATGGTAAGCCAGTATCAAATACTCACAAAATAACAAATTAAGTTGTTGAAAAAGGACTTAAGAGGAGAAAGGTTAATGCAGACTTACATTCTTGCTTAAATGTGAAATACTCTGTTAAATGTCTACATTCATGATTCCCACGAAGTAAAAACAGTGTTTTTGGGTAAAGGATTTTCAAGGCCCACAAGTACAGCACACACTGCGAATCAGAAACAAGAAAGAAAAACATAATTCATAATTAATGATGTAATTCAACCACTTGTGTTCCCCTCCACCAAAAAAACTAGCAGAAGAAGAAGTATTCTGTGTGAAACATTTATTTTAAACAGGTGAACTTCACTCTTCAGACATTACATGCAAACATTTCTCTGCACTTCAACCTGGACTGGCTGAAATTAGTATCAGTGTATTCTGATAAAGTTTTACACTTCTGCTAAGTGGTATCTCCCTGTTCAGCCGTGCATTGCCTTCAGTGGCCCCCGCTATCAGAAGTAATTGCTGTGCATCTCTACAATGAAGTGTGCACTCTCCACCTGGCAGGTTAGGCAGAAACCTGCCATGGAAACAATTTCACCGGAAGATCTGCATTTCCTGGCTTAAGGAAAAGTTGCCCTAGAACAATTTAACCCACACTTCAGGAAATACCTCAGCTTCCAGTATTACACAGTTTTTACATGAATGCATGTTCTTTTTTCACTTAACATTGTTCTGTACAAACAACCCAGAAAAAAAATCCACAAAGCTCTTGGATTAAATGAAGTTACTACAAAGCTTCTATAAAGCCTTTTATCTTTCCAGAAGATTTCTATTTGAGATGACATTTCTTCTAGACATGTTTTTAAAGGTAAAAAACAGAAGACTCGGAGAAGCTAATCTCTGCTCAGACCTCTTGAAACCATCTGGTTAAAATAATTGTTTTGAAAACAAAACTGACACAGCAAGGATGCCAAAGCTTTATGAGACTCTTGACAAATGAGTAAACTTGCAAACTTCATGGGAGACTTATCCTTTGTGCAGGGTGACCCTGCTCAGGTACCTGGCTGACAAACTCACAGCTCCAAGGAAGCCAATGGAAATAAGGCCCATTCATCCCATGAGACGAGCTCACTGTCTGCAAGAACGCTGTACAGACCACAACAAGCTCTCAAAAACCATGAGCTAGAAAATTGCCTGCACAGTTTCTCCTCCAACCCTTCCTTTCTTAAATATCCATGAACTGCAGAACTGTTGCACAAGAAATGAAAGTTTTTATTATTTACCTTAATAATCAATAGATTGGAAATTTGGAATGTACTCCTAAACAGTTTCTGCTTAGAGCAAAATCAGCATTTTTGTCAATGTAATGTCAGTATGTAATGCCAGTATGATTCCCTTCTACAATTCAGAACGTCTTGATAAACAGAATAATTATGTTAATCATGTCTCAACATTTTGATTTCTCCTCCCTCATTTGCTAAACAGTCCTCATCTTAGAAAAAAGAAAAAACAAAACGAAAATCAAAAAAGGATGCAACATTTTTATGTTTGTGCTAAACCTCACTCTATCCATAGATAATTACATAGCAGCAGGGGTTTTATACTACTACTCTTTGTCTTGAATTTATTAACATGTAAACATCTGGATGCTCTGCCTGCACTCCTTAATTTCTGTTCTTCTACTCAGAGGGTCTAGAGCCAGGTAGAAAGAGCAGAAGGTACAGGCAGCATCCTCCAGGACTTGCAAAATTAATTCTCCTTGGAAACACATGGAAGGCCTCCCAGCTCTCACCGCCTCTTCCACCTCCCAGGCGCTATTGCCACTGCAGGAAGCGAGAAGAGGCATCAGAACGCTGGGTAAATCATGCTGATGTAATCCATCATGAAATTATGGTATTAGGTCACAGGAACTATCTGCTGTGGCCCAAAACAACCACAAATGGTATGCCCAGGGAAGGTTTGCTGGAGTTTGCACAGAGAGAGAAAAGCTTTGGGTTTGAGGTTTTCACTTCAATGGGGAAGGAAGCGTGCACTTCTCCACATCACCAGTGCAATTCTCTGTCTCTTTGATGATGACTTCTTCATTCCTCCAAAAATTCCCAGAACTTTCCACTTCTTTGAACTTACTGGCTAATGCAAAAATTTGATGAAAATGTTGTGAGACAAGAAGTTTAAAGTGACACCTCCATCCATGCAAGAAAAGTTCCAGCTTTTAAAGTTGTATCTAAGTTACCTTAGAGCATCTAATCCTGCCAAAGCACCTTATAATTTAGAAAATCACAATGATTAGTGCTTAGATGAAGTGTTTTATTAAAAAAAAAAAAAAAAAAAAAAGAGGAGTGGTTTACATTTCCCTTATAACTACGTTTTTCATTTTCATAAAGCCTTGGCAAGATTGAAATGAGCACTAAGTACTTAAAATATCATCCAGATTTGGGAAGCAGGGAAAATGAGGAAAGCTGGAAGTTTTATCTTTTTGGCATTTGGAACTTGCTTATGGGTAGAACTCTTTAAAATTGCTTATTATAGATTTATTTTTTCTTTTTTCTATGCTTCCTTTGAAGCACTCATGAAAACCAGACCAAGAAAATACAGAGAATCAATGCAGTCCAGTAAGTTCTGTGTTTCCCTGCCACTATTCAAGTACTGGAAGCCCACCATTCACATTTTGTGTTGTTTTCAGTGGTACCATATTAAAGGCTTATTTTGTTCAGATAATTTCTTTAATTTTCTCCCTTTTCTGTTCAATAGTCCAGTGATGCAATATCATAATAGTAAACAAGAACTAATTAGCAGATTTTTTTTTCCCATGTAAGTTAGACAGCAAATATGAGGGTGACAATTTTTCATAGCTTTTCAACTTACACAGTTATTTACATACAAAAAACTTATGTCCAAACAACATATCATGAGCAAACATTCTGGCTTTATTTTGTTTTTTTAACTCCACTTTGCATATTGTAATTCTTACTGAAGTCAAAATATTTATAATAATTTGCCCTTGCTGAAAATCTGAGCTTACAATCTTCAATTATTTGGTAATACTGCTTCCCAACAGCAAAATTTTAAATTCTCTTGTTTTCCCCTCCAAATTTTTCATCAAGAACATACTATACATCAGCTCTGCTGCAACTCTATGTAAAATGTGCAGCAGTGACCTTGCGATCTGGACATCTCTAAGGTATTTTTGGCCTGTCTCATTTCATACTAACAAAAAAAAAAAAAGGGGGGGGGGGGCTACAGCTCTTAAATGCCAGCCCTCAAACTGCACCCCTGCTCACTTGCTTAGTGTCATTCAGCTGTTGAAATAGAAGATATGTTAAATTTATAACAAAGAGGTAATCTGCCCAGCTCCCAGCTCCTGCAGTCAAGCTGTTTTCCTGCTGAGGCTCTGGCAGCCTCAGCATCAGGAAAGAAAAGGTCTGTGCAATTAAGTGCTGTGTAAGCCAAAGGCACATATTTCCAAAATGGACTTGGGATTTAACTCTATTGTTATATGCTGAATTTAAGTCTTTGCATAATTCTACATCTCAGCACCTCCTGAAAAGGAAAACCAAAAGCCCCAGACCTCTTGCGGGCATCCCAAGTTCTGTGCTCAAAACAAGGAACCTTGAAAAACCATTACAGCTGCCACCAGATTGCAACCACAGCAACACCTGTAACACAGCACACTCACTTCTGGGTGCTCTTGCACTGATCATGCCAGGAAGAAAGAGATGCAGCTCACTCTTAGCTGTCTGGCTTTGTATGGGTAACAAAAGATGAACTCACCCTCCCTCCAAATGACTGATGGCATTAGGCACTCCCCCAGCAGATGAAATTAAGTGTGAATAAACGCAAGGTAATTCATGCTCAAAAGGATCATTTGAGCCATGCGTTGCTAAGGTCTCTACTGATGCTCTGTGAACTGTGGAACAGTATATTGGCATAGCTCCTTCACTCTGTAAATAACACACACCTTACCTAAATATAAAAATTGCATTACTTTAACTGCATTGAAATAATTATACCATCATAGTACCTAGTACAGGTACAGCTTTCTAAAACGGAATAACTATCCCAATTGAAACCATGTACCTTTTTACACACATAACTTCATTCACACTACTGGTATTACTATTTATTAGGGCTTTATTTCAGAGGCAAACAAAGATACATTTCATCTGTAACCAAAATACAAGAAATGCAAGTTATTGCCATTTCTGAACTACCATCCCTTGAGCACAGGGGAAGAAAACTCTGAACACTACTGAAAATAAAGAAAAAATTGTATTGTCTTCACTACAACCAGGATTCCATTCTTTTTTTCCCAACTTTCAGGGCATAAAAGATGATCTCTTCTCTTAAGGCTCTGCTGCAGAACAGGGACAACAAGGTAGCGTTACTTGCATCAACCAGATCGTCAGTGACAACTTACAGTCTTTGCCACAATATTTTTGTGAATATGCTCTTATTTTACCTGGGTTTTGTGTTTCTAAAACCAGTGCTCATGTACATACAGGTTGCACATTTAAAAACTAAAAGGGCTACTGCTGTGGAAATAGACTTCTCGTGGAGTAACAGTGAATCCATTCCTCGTGGTCAGGGTCTCAGATGTTTCTAAAATGTTTAAGAATCTCATTCTGATCATTCAGCTTCTGGGTTTTGTTTTTTAATCTGTTGAATATTCCCAAGCAGCTTTGGGATCTTGTTTTGACACCTGCACTGTACTTTAGCACCTCTAGACTTCAATTATTGCAAGACTCTCTTCTAGCTAGTCTCCCAGATGATTTTATTAAAAGTGATCACCTGCAAAATGTTGCTACTTGCCATATACTCTTTTCTAGTATTTAGACCACATTACTCCCATTTCAGCCCTTGGAAGGACCTCAAAACGTCTCTAAAAGGAAGGACCTCTTTCTCAACCAAAAAGTGACTAGAAAATTCTTTTTCTTAAAAGTTCCTCTAATTCTTATAGCTAATACTTTCTAAAGAGGTATCCAAGTGCTTGTTTCTAGCTCTCCTCTTCGGACCTCGTTTCTTGGCCCCAGCTTTTTTCTCTGGAGATGGGTCCCTCAGAGAGATGGAAGCAGTGCAGGGGAAATGGTGCAAGCAACCTCCAGGGCACCGTCCCCTGTTCTCTCCCTGCAGCCAAAAGGGGTTCTTGGCATGTTGGGGACTCACTCTGGGAAGAGCTGGGACAGGACCAGGCAAGCTGCAAGGACAGCCCTGACACAAACAGATGTTCCAGTCTGGAAATCTAATATACACAAAAATAATCTGAATTTGCTGAACTACTGAATATTCACAGCTCTGAGGAGCACTGCCCAGCAAAAATGAGATCTTACAAGATGCAAGTTTTTGCTCAGAGAACCATATTTGCTACTGTTACATAGAAGAAAAGGGCAAGGAAATTTAGGATAATTAAGGTATGAGAATTTTCTTTGCTCTGAGAGAAGTGAAAAAAACAATTGGCTTCACCGGTAAACTATTCTTGATGAGCCAAAACTATTTTAAATCAAGCTGTTTATTGGGAAACATTAACACACTAGACCAATGGAGGAAACTGAAAGGTATTTATTCTTCCAATAAAGTCCTAGAAAGTGCACGGAGTCTTGAGAGATAACAAACACATGGCTTCACCAGCATTCACTTCACCCACAGTTTACTAACACAGATTTATTTATGTGTAATTCTTTTCTTGGGAGAGACCAGTTAATAATTTCAAACAGTTCACTGAGTTCAGAAGCATCTCAATTGCCAGATGCTTTTTTAATTGATGCAAGGTCCGATGGTCAAATTCCAGACTCACTCTAAACACCTCACTTTGTTTTTGCTAGAAATACCACAAAACCAGTTTCTCCTTCTGGAATTCCAGTCTTTGTGTTCAGGAAATGAAGATGTACAAATGTTTTGAACCTTAAAACACAACTCCAGTTTTGTTCATTTTGAACGTTGGTTTAATTCTCCATATCTAAACTATCTGTTCTGTCAAAAATGATCAGTATGTACCTTATGATATTCAATTGACATTTAAGCTTGTATGTTTTTATGTGGGATTGAGCAGGAGAACAATTCCAACAGTTCATTTACATAATATTATTGATTCATTATAGTCAGTATTTACACTGATTGTAATTTTTCCAAGACTGTGACGAGAAGCAGTCTATATGTATACTCCCCCCTACACCACATGGCATTTATGTCTGCCTTTCAAAAGAGAGTTTTCAGTCTCAGGTAGAGATTAGTCATTCTTCCTTACAGCCCATTCCTGCAGAAGCACTTATGCTGTAACTATTCTTTGGATTTAAAAATAGCCCTCTGTTTTTACCATTTGGGTTTCTTTTCTCCATGACCATAAAACTTGTTTGAAAGCAAGAACTGAGGGGTTTCTACTCTGGAGTCAAAACCCTGGAACAGTGCACAAGCACAACAGGGAAATGTTATCAGTTATGGAGCCGAGGAAACAAGTGCACCGTATCAGATATTGCAACTTGCAGAAATTTGTTATTCTAAGTGAAAAAATGCTCAGGCTCTGCCAAAAGATCAAATGGAAAAGAGAGTGCAGCTACAGGATAAAGATTTGATCTGTGCCGAAAAACCTCGTCTCGTCCTATCTACAATTTTGACATTTTTTGTTTTACCTGTTGTAATTCCTTTATTAGTCTCTTATCCTGTGACACCTTGCTTAGAACTAAATTTAAAGACACGCATCCGCCCCACCACCCTTCAAACAGTGGAGCTAACTCTGGTAAAAATGGAGCACACACGTGAAGGATTGAGCCCCAAGATCAAAAGCTCCAAGGGGCAAGGACTGTCATTTCTGCTGAGTGCTTTATACGAATGCTTTTCTCTTTCCCTCTGCATTATCAAATGCCTTCCACCTACCTTATGCAATTTCTTCCTCTGTTCTTAATGATAATAGCTTACATTATATAGTACCTTTCATCCAGAAGAATCCCAAATGCTTTGCAGCCCACAGACAAGGATTATCTCGCCCACTACCAGAACTCATCTAAGTCTAGGCTCAATGGTGTCACTTTTACGCTAGATATCACACAGCAATCGAATGGATTTTTTTTTTAAAGCTTATATTACTTGTGATTAGTACCTTGGACCAGCTAGTTAATTCTTTTGGAAAGATCCCTGAACTGCAATAGTCTCATGTCTACATAGCAGAAAGAGGAGCCAAAAGATCGATGGAGTAAAGATCACAGTGTGACTGACGTGGTAGAAATATGCATTGAGATCAGGCTAGGACTGTTGACCACCACGACTTCTCCAGCACAAAGTACTGGCAAGAGCTGGTGCCTGCTAGACGTGCTCAGGGCCCCTTCTCCACCAAAAGCATTTGCCTCTTAACATGCCAAGTTTCATTCTTCCCCATTTTCCTTTCCTTGTCACTACTTATTGTGCTGAGGTCATGCTTGAATGCATAGCTCTTCATCCAAATACACTTATTAAACAGAAACCTGCCTTTCCTTTCAAAGGCATTCTTTAATCAAGGTGACAGGTGGGGAGAATCAGTTATGTGACCAAAAAAGTAGTAATTTGAGAACCTTACATACAGAAAGGAATAATATAAGCGACAGCTCAGATATTTCCTTGGCGCTAGCAGAAGCCAGTGCTGCTTCCAGTGAAAAAGTAGTGTTCCAGAATGGAAAAACTAAATTCAGAATATAATTTGCTAAATACGTATGTGCATGTTGCTAAACGAGTAATTTTAAGGGGCTTATTCCCCACCCATAAGCTATTTTGCTTTGTGTTATATGGCTTGCTATTGTCTTTAATCAGTAATAGCCCTGGAGAAGATTTTGGCAAACTGTCAGACAAGCATTTGAAAGCTGAAGCAAATCCACTTGTTCTATTTCTTCTATATGTGTTTTTAATATAAATGAAGACAAAACTCTCCTCTTCCAGATACAACTTGACTTGGTCAAAGTCTACAGGAGATACAAACTAGGTTATCACAACTGAAAAATGGTAGTTCAAGATTGAGCTGCACAACAGTTTAAGCCTGTGAAGCCACCCCCCACACTCCCAACCTTCCCCAAGCGATCCAGCATGGTAATCCACACAGTGATGATTTAGGTCACAGTTCACTGTGGATCAGAGAAGGGAGGAAGCAGGCACACGTGGCTCAAAAAAATAATGATCAAAGTGCTGACTTCAGTATGACACTAAACCCTAACTATATTGATTTTTGGAAGGTGGGCGAAAGAACCTTGCAATTCTTAAGTTCTTAGAGCATTTGCACTTGGAACAGCATATTTCTATTTGTAAAACGTGCCACCTCCCAAAGATTCCGTTAACATTTTAAATTAAGTTTTGAAGTGAACTAATAAAGCAAAAGTAGTTTTACAGAATTTTATTTTAAAGAAACTTCTCTTCATACTATAAATATAAAACTGGCAAGATGATCGATTTTACAAAAACATTATAAATAACTCAGCTGTTTGGGATTACATATTTTTATATCAACATGGCTACAGTGTACTAGAGTTGTGGTATGAAGAATGAAACGGCAGTATATGCGTTCTCACATGCTGCCATCTTATCTAGTCACAGACACACAAGGTATTCTCCCTTGACTCAGAGGGTGTTAAAGTCTAAACGTTTCAGAGAAAGGAGTCAAGCTGTTGCTCAAAAGCTGCTGCAAGGGTTTCTGACTGACCATTCAGTGACTAGATCAACTATGACCTGGATGAACAAATCCAGATTAGGTTTTATTTGATAATTGGGCACTTCATCTGTCAGTTTGCATAACCAAGCAGCAACAGAGAGCAGAAGGAAAAAGCCAGTTTGTTTTATGAGCACTGGAACAAAGGATTTGTGCTTGGTATTTGACTCGCTTCTAGTCAAAGGTGGCCAGGTTGGACAGGACACCGTTTCCTTCACAAGCCAGCTAAAGATGCTGTCATTTGACCTCCACATTCTACAACTTGATACTGGAGTCTGCACCAGGTCTCAGCACCTTCAACACAGCACATGTGCATCACCTCTCTGTGGATTCAAGTGCTGCATCAAAAGCCAGGAATCACACACTCCTGCATGCCATATCTAAACAGAACTCATGCATTCTCTCCAGCACAGCATGTTATCTGCTGGCTTTTTGTCCCATTTACTCCCTATCTAGTCTTTGCATTTTCAAAAATTTTGCATCCAAGAGACTCAGATCAGACAAACCTAAAAGTCAAACTAAACTATGAGTTGTTCCTTTAGTTTTTCTGCTATGTCTCTTTTCTAATAGCTCATTTCTATTCATCCTATTTAGCTTGCGAAAGCTGCAGAGCAGACCGCCTTCTGTGCTGTATTTGGATGGCCACTAGTTAGCACCAATATCCATTCTCCATCAGCTTTCCAGCACAGATATGGTGGGATTTTCCTGGACACCAAGCAACCTTTATGAAAACACCAACAGTGAATTAATGTGGACTTCTTTTGCTCACAAGTGGTATCTTCAAAGAGCTTCAGTATTCCCAAACTGGTTAAATTACAATGCTAATTACACACAATTGGCTGCAAGCAGTTTTGCAGCCAAAAATAGAAATAAGAAACTTACTTCAATGCTGAAGTACCCTCTGTCCACGTAGTCCCCCAGGAAGAGATACCGCGTGTTGGCAGGAGAACCTCCCACTTCAAACAGTTTCATCAAGTCAAAGAACTGACCATGAATGTCTCCACAAACTGAAAGAGAAAAAGAGCAGTATTCAGATTCACCATGCGAAGATCATCTTAGGCACATGCATTCTGAAGTCACTGTTATGACAATTTTGTGCATCATCCTCTAGTTAAACAACTAGTGAGAGCTGGCAGCTGCTCAGCAGAAGCTGGTTTTTTATGATGTGCATCCCTATATGCATGTGCAAAAGGCTACCAATTAATTAAAGGAGAGCCATGAGGCAAATTTGACCTATGATTAATTTCATAGGTATCTGTCCATTCCTCCTACTGCCCAGCAGAGCACATAATACTGGCAATAGTAGTAAGACAAACCAAAGTCATCCTGAAAAAGAGAACATGTTCAGGCAAGGTTACTCTTTCTTTCGACATCACTCTTCTATTTCTCCTAGTCTTAAACCCAGACAAACACCAGCAGGCTTTCCGTAACATGCAAAGCATGCCTGTCCTGTGTATGCCACTGGTTAAACTGACAAATTTCTGACTTCTGGTTTCTGTATAGAAAAATGGCCTGCTTGCTTTCCCAAAGCATGTCTTACACGAGAGGACACTGATTTTTCATGCTTTAACCTCTACCACTCTATTTAACCTCATATAATTATGATTCGTTTCACTTCATTGCAATGAAGTCAATCTAACAAGTGGCTTCTAAAAAGAGCAGCTCCCAATAAACACGACAGAGAGAGCACAAGTGATGTGCAGCTGGGGCTAAGTAGGGATGCCTCTTTTTGTGCCCTAGAGTTAGGAGATCGGCTCGGCTACCTTGTGAAATTGCAAACTCCATGGTGGGTGATTTTAAGCATCTGCAGGAAGGCAGGTAACACTTTTGGAGGCCCCTGTGGAAGCAACTAACACTGCTGTGCCAAAACCTGCTTCCTTTTGCCTTGCTTTGTTTGCTCTACCTAAGGGAGGGGGAGAACCCCACAGTTTGGGGCCAAGCCCAGACCTGTACTGGCAATGATCCTTAAAGAAAATGTTAACGGCCTTAACTGTTACTGAGGTCAGTTTAGACTGGTTCTCCCTTCAATGACCAAAAAAAAAAAAAAAAAAAAAAAATCTGATTTGCAAACTGGAAGGATGATTATGGAGAAACTGAATAAACCAAGGGCCCAAGATAGACCTTATCTTGCAACAGCAGCACAGCTTCTTATTTACTTCTAACACTAAATTCAGAAGACTTCAGATGCTCTCTCTGATGTCATGGTTCAAGCTTTTGTATTCAAGCACTACTCTTATTTGAGCTTTTATCTGGAAGTTGATACAGAGGTCTTGTTCTATCAGAGATAAACAAACCTCACATTTATCGCATGCCATGGAGAAGCTGAAGTCACGTCTCCACATAGATATAAAAGGACTACATAGAACAGCTGTAATGCCAAATCCAACAAATTCACAGTGCAAATGGTGTTCATATGTTATTGTCTTTCACCTCAGTCCAGTGTCACATTGTATTTTTTACTTGCATCACTTTTCTCTGAACATATACACTAACAATAGGATCAATATAATATTGTCATTCTATCAAAAAACTAAAGAAAACCCAACCCCCAAATCCCCACCCAAATCAAAACCAACCAAACAACCCCCGCTAGGGCAAAGAAAAAAAACACTGATGTCCCAGTCACTGCTTTCATGAATATTTATGCGAAATTGGTGACACAATTCATGAGCGCTGGCTAGCTGAGCATCCTTCTGTGATAGTAACAGGGCATTTTCCCCATAAAATAGCATATAGTACTCTTATCACCACTGTGTTACACTGTATAATCTCTTTTTCCTAGTTGATTCCCCCTCCCCAAGAGTTTTAGATGACAACATTCATGTTGAAAGACAATTTCTATCTAAGAATAATATATCATTAATTATGCAAAATAAATATTATTTAAATCCTCAAGTGGTATAACACCACCCCTCTTTCTGAAAAAAAAAAAAAAAAAAAAAAGTACCCCAAATGAAATTTTTTGATAGCATTTTTATTTGAACACGTTGATCTACCAAACCAATATACACTGCTTGACTGTACTCCTCTGCATGGACACTGTGGGAAGATTAAGAACACGTGTCGCATATTGATGGCCAAGCAATCTGCTCTCCTAACTTCCAGCAGAAAAGCTTTTAGTTATATAACTGTACAGCTCTACCAATTATCACCCACCCCCATTTGCTCCAACTGCAAAAACTGAAGTTGAACAAGGCTGAAAGATTTTTAAATGGATTTAACTTTTGCTCTTTCACTAAAGCACAAAGAAACAAGATTTTTTTTAATTTCCTTTTTTTTTTGTTTGTTTGTTATGCAGACATGTGTGAACAGGAAAATACATTGAGGCCATTACAGAGAAACCAAGAAGGTTACAGAGCTTTCTCCAAGTAGGTGTATGCCCATGAATTTGTCACAAGTCCGAAAAGCAGAGAGCAAACCAATGAAGAGGACAGAAATAAGAAGGGCAGAGCCCTACAATCCCATGACTTGCAAAATTCTGAACTGGACTTGAGAATCGATACTCAATGGATATTCCAGGCACTCTGCACACAGGAGCCTACTCTTTTCATACTGGACAACAAATGCAGAAACATATCCAGAGAAAAAAAAAAAAAAAAAGAAAAAGAAAGCTAAAAAGCCCTCAGACCCAACCTTGCCAAGCAATTAAAGTGGTTCTAAAAGAGAAGCTTAAAATCAGCAGGTAAAAGCAGTGGAGCAGTGGGAGGAAGAGAAGACACTCAAAATTAAGAGTTAACATTGAGATTTAATTTATTATGGTCAGATCCCAGAATTCCTACTGAAAAACCACAATGTTGCATATGGTTAATCCAATTAGTATTTTCCTGGAATAGCATGGAATAGCTTAAGGATCTTATATTTTCCAGGTTTGTGTGTATAAACCTGAAATGTCCTTACAACATAAAGCCTGTGTACTCACATTCTGATGGATAGCCTTGTTTACAAATAAATTAAAGGACAATTTTGTATGTATACAGTACTATACTACATTTGTAGTTTGAATGCAACTGCTTCTAAACCTATAGTTCTGCCACCTTTCTTTTCCAACCATTATGAATCTCTAAACTGGAAGATTTCCCAGGCAGCCGGATCAATGCTTTATCTTTCATTAGGTGGCAGCAGAAGAGATCCAGCATTATATTTCCATTCATAAAAGCAGAAACATCCATAAGCAAATAACTCTGCCATACCCTTCATGTCTTGTCTTGCAGCTTCCCATCACTAACAAAGAGCCTTGCAGCACTGTCCCACCAAAAGCCCACAGGAGAGGTTCCACGTCCACTCCACGCTGCCTCTACAAAACTCTTTTTTAAATTTACTACCTTGCCCCTTCATGCTTACAGAAAAAAATTTTGAAAGCACACTAATTATTATACATTCATGTTTACTCTTGTACAAGCATCACCATTGGATCTGTCATTCCTTTTAATTTTGCCAAAAATGTCCTTTTTTATACTTGAGCAGGCCCTCTTTTGGTACTGGAGCACTTGCTATTGACCAATGCATTCAATGACATATGAACATTTTTCCATCAAACAACAACAAAATAAAACCCAGCACAGTGAAGCAGGAAATTCAATTCTTAATAAAGATCTTCAGGGTCAACGTACTTACAGATTTAAAATATGAACACAGGAAACATAAAACACAGCTTGTATACATGTGGGATTAACATTAAAAGCAGCTGTGTTCGCACAAAACAAATTTATCAAAAGAAGGAATGGTGGGTGGTATGTCTTCTATTAGAAATTCACATATTTTCCTATATTACTGGTTTCCCAAAAGTGCCATCAAGTCATGGCCTTTTTAGACTCATCAATTTATGATAACTAAATAATCTGACAGCATATTTTTTTTGCCTAAAAAGACTGCTTAATTTATCCAGTGCTTTTCAACTTCCTTTATATCCTTAAATTTCTACGTGAAGAAATTTTTTAAGCTGTTTTAAACTCATCTCCTACTGAATTCATTGCTGCAGTCAGAAGGTTTAAGAAACACTGGTTGTTTGTGGACTCCTTAGAAATTTATCTCTGTTGAGGAAGTTTTCAGGGAAGACATGGGCCCCTCCAAAAGACTCACAGGACTGCCCATGCAATTACTGAGAAATCATGTTTCTGAGCAGCTTTTCCTACTTGTTATGATGGTGTGCTGGTTTAAGCTGGGACAGAGTTAATTTTCTTCATAGTAGCTAGTATGGGGCTCTGCTTTGAATATGTGCTGGAAACAGTGTTGATAACACAGTGATGTTTTCGTTACTGCTGAGCAGTGCTTACACAGAGCCAAGGCCTTTTCTGCTTCTCACCCCAGCCCACCAGTGAGGAGGCTGGGGGGCACAAGAAGTTGGGAGGGGACACAGCTGGGACAGCTGACCCCAACTGATGAAAGCTGATATCCCAGACCATATGACATTGTGCTCAGCAGATAAAGCTGGGGGAAGAAGAAGGAAGCGGGGGACGTTCGGAGCGATGGCGTTTGTCTTCCCAAGTAACCGTTCCATGTGATGGAGCCCTGCTTTCCTGGAGATGGCTGAACACCTGCCTGCCGATGGGAAGAGGTGAATGAATTCCTTGTTTTGCTTTGCTTGCGTGCATGGCTTTTGCTTTACCTAGCAAACTGTCTTTATTTCAGCCCACGAGTTTTCTCACTTCTACTCTTCTAATTTTCTCCCCCATACCACTAGGGGGGAGTGAGTGAGCGGCTGTGTGGGTCGTAGTTGCCGGCTGGGGTTAAACTATCACAGATGGGTACTTTGATCCACTACACCATCTTACTCTATAGTACCAGAACTTTCCCAATATGACTGTCTATAAAATACCATTTTATTATAAAAATAGAAATTGGACATGGGGGAGAGAAGGCAGAAATTTTTTTCATTTTTTTTATTTTTAGAAATTGTCATCCTAATACAAAATCAGTTAAGTTTCTGATGGCTTCACTGCAAGGTTATCCCTCTGATTTATGTCAAAGGAACAAGCAATATTGAAACAGGAACCATTAAGTTCCAAGTTGTACTAGCAGTGAAGGAAACCCAAAGCTCAGCAGTGGTATTGCCAGCTTATTTACAGAAGACAAAGCAGTAGAGCAATGATTTAGATTGCAATGATTATTGGCACAAACAAAAAGTCTGACAATGCTCTTCAGATACCTTCCTTCAGATAACTATATGCTCTTCACTACATACAAGCTCAGTCCAGAGATTATTCTGTGTGGTTTCCCACTCCAGATGGATATTAAGAACAAAATTTATATTCATAATACATTAAACACTGTCAATTCAAAATTTTTCTATCTGCAACAGTTTGGCTATGCTGCACTTACTTTCTCATTTACCATGTATATAGTTAAATGGCGTAATATTACAGTCTGATAGTAAAATACCATTAATGTTTCAAGTGAATTTACATTCCATGTATTACAAGATTATACTCCCATCTTCAGATGTCATCAGGGATTAGGAGCAGATATGAAACACTCCAGCATCAGCTTCAGAAGCAACATCTGCAAACTCATACATGTATGACAATTAACAAGAATGAAGCAAAGACACCTTTTAAAGAAGAAACTAACACTGTGTAGGTAACATTATCCATCACTTGACAACTTGTTCTTTACATTCACTGAGCTAGGGACGTCTTTGCTCTGAGCTCCAGGAGATCGTGCTTCAGCAAAGCAGCATGCAATATTGCAAAACTTAAGGGAGAAAAACACCCTATTGAGTTACACTGCAGAATGCAGACTGCAAATAGCAAAGGGGTTTGCTTTGTACAATGTTTGGGAAGTGTTTAGCTGCTTACCATTCCACTAGTTATCCCATGCTTCCAAGAGCTTACTGTTTTCCAGGGACACCTGATACTGAAAAAGCTTTACTGACAAAGGGACGAGCGCACCATGTAAACGTGCACGTGTCTGAGCTGACTTGTGGATGCTCGTTTGTCCAGGCCTACAGGATAAGATGGTAAAGAGGCTGCATATCCCAATGAGAAGTATGTCCCAGCCATTTCTCCAGGGAAGTAGTTTGATGCAATGAAAAGTTACCAAAGGCTGAATGAAGAAGCCAAGTGAGGAAGGAGTACTTACAAGCAACAGTGGACACACAAAGGCAAAGCAAAAACTATACAAACTTCTGTAGCTGAGGAGTAAAAGACTGAGCTTCCTTAGCCAGCCAATAAATATGAGGGAAAACACCTGCAAGAGCTATATGCATGAAATTCTCAGGTGCTTTAACAAAAACTACTGCATTGCTCCTGAAGGGCTCAACTATTAACCAGATGGCTCTCATTTTCCCCAAGATTTAAGAACCAAGTCCCATATAAGAGTCACATGTCTTTGATTACACAATTTTTGAGCTTGAATGAGCTTTGTTTCCAAGTGTACCTGTTTCTGAGGAACATTATATATTGCCACAGCAATATGAAAATTTAAAAATGCCACAGGTTTCTTCCATGTTTGGTGGGGGTTTTTTGTTTGAGTTTTTTTTGGTTTTTGTTTTTTGTTTTTTTTTAAATCACTAAAGATTGAGCAATTTTCTGCCTTACTTTTTGGAGAACAAGGAGGAAGGAGAAGTACCAAATAAAAGAAGAAGGTCCAAAATTTTTTATTTGTAGCTGCTCACTAAAGCACTACTTGAGACACGAACTCAGTGGTTAAGTTACATACATTGTTTTAGAGTCATACAGTTCTGTTTCTGTTTACAAGATGTTTAAAAAACTTGCAGACTTCATTACTAACTCAAAGTCAGAATCATTTAGACAGCTCACTAGGTAACTTATCATCCTAAGAAAACATTTACTAGACTCAAAATAATGGGCTTTCATATGAATGTTTGTTATATTAAGTGTCTTGAACAACACAACTCTATTTCCAAAAGAAGCATGATCTCATTCATATTCATATCTGGTTATCTAACATGATTATAATAGGCTTTCTTCTATCTTTTCCTTTCAATCACTGCATGCAAATTGATGAGTTTATACTACCAGAGTGAACTGGCATTAACAAAAAACTGCAGTTACATATTTTCATAAAGAGGCCTGCTTCACCAAAGATAAAGCCAGAAACCATTAGCCATACAGGTACAGCAAAGGAAACTGCAAATGGACCATCAATGCCACATTTGACAATGTTGTTTGGTTGCCACTTTACTACTTTGTACTGAGGGAAAAAAAAAAAAAAAAAAAGCATCATCTTGGGAAAAGTTGTTTTCCGTGTAACACAGGAGGACACTATAATGTGTTCTGCTCTGCCAACACTTGAAACACTAGTGTCTGTAAAGATCAACCCACGCTCATTCCTTGTAATAGGAGTTAGTTTTCTCCCACCATCCCCTGAAGGCTAGAACAAATTAATGACACTTGATTTGAAGAGGTAGAGTGAAAACGAGTGGGGAATGGAAAACATCACATCAGAAAAGACCTTCAGGACATCTGGACACTGGTGAAGGAGGAAGCAAAAAAAACCTGTAAACCACGTGGCAGCAAACCCTTCAAGACGTTAAGGCTACAAAAATATCTTCAGCACAAAGATTTTAAAAATAGCTCCACAAAATTACTTTTTTGTATCACAAAATTATTTGCAGTGTCTCAAACCAAAGTAAAACCCATGTACATAAGCCTGGCCAGCAGAGGAGCACCTTTGTATATATAAGTGAGAGCAGAAACAACAGAGTCTCAGGAAACAGCCTCTACCAAGTACTGTAGAACCTACACTGGCAGAGAAAAATCCCTTACCTCCACGCTCCTACCCTAGCTGAATTTTTCAGGAGAGTAAGTAGGTATCACAGCAGTGGGGTGCCAAATGAAAACTTTCAATTCCAGGTCAAAGTAACATAGCAGAGTTGTAGTAGAAAGGGCATGGTGATCTAGTGAACATTTTACAGAATTTTTCCAGGATCAACAGGGAAACATGCACTCATCACATATACCAGAAGATGCTGAATCAGGTCACGGGGAGAGAAAAAAACGGGATGGGATTAGAACAGCATTCACTCCCATACACATCAAAGAAACAACTGGCTCTTCCCCTACCAGTTCAGCACTGCCCTTGAGCATCCTACACAGCAAATGGAAAAGCAGATGCACCATCATTATCTCCTGTTAATGCACCCTCAGTATCAGGGAGCAACGCTTATTCCGCAAATAACCCCATCAGAAGGATTACTTGTGAGGAAAGTGCTTCATTGGTGTATGGGTAAGGATTTCCAGCTCATATCCTTAGATAAAGGTTATTTATAGCAATAGGGAAATCTTATCCTCAGTTTTACAGATGTAAAAAACAAAGGCCTGAGGAAGTTTAATAATTTATAAGGTCAAGAGTTTGGTCAGTGGGAGGGCAGGGATAGCCAGAGAGGGAACAACACATCCTGACATTGCTCCATCCAATTCAACACACCAGAAGAAGAGAGCCCTTTCAATGAGGAAGGAAGGTCCTGCACAAGAAGCAGGCACACCCTGGCTATACGCACAGTGCTCCAAATGAAATTTAGGGAAGGTGAAACTAGGCAAAACGGGAAAAGGGCTTTTGAAGAGGAGAAGCTCAAATATGCTCAGCTCTGTAGAAAAAAAGAAGCACAAAATTCAAAGCTGTGTTTTATTCTGGGAATAGCTTTTATTTGCATAGATTAGACCATAATATTGTCCATCTATAACATACAGGTTCATTATTAGAATTACTCAGACTTACATCTTTCTCACTAATCTGGTTGAAGAGAGCTCCGTTAGGTTTTTTTTGTATACAATATTTTTCCAGAGTCAGCAGTTTGCCATTAGAAGTAGTTTGTAGCTGGTCCTTCACAATTTAACCTGATAATTTTCATTGATGATTTAATTCAACTCTTAGGATCAGGTTTCTTTACAGATAGTATTTCTCTCAGCAGCGCAAATCCCAGCCCCAGTAAAGTTAAAACAAAGGCAGTGGTATTACATGGATATAGTGATAGTTATATAAAGCCCAAAGAAGCCCTCAGTATTTACAAGGGCTTGATGGATAGTATCCTTGTTTGCACTTCTTACTTTAGAATTTTAGAGCAGTATTACCCTAGCAGACTGCAATCCAATTACCTTCCATGCACCCAACAATTTACAAGATTTTACGGGTAGCAGCATTAGCATGTCGAGCTTCAGTATATGAATGCCTAGCATCTAAAAACCCAACCACAAAAACCAGAGGTTCATGTTGGCATGTATTATATTTTGTCCATTTTCACCTGAGGATAACATTTGTTGTCACAGTTTCCTCATTCTGTGCCATCGCAGACCTGCTTTATATTCCATCCCAACCCCACTCAGTGTTTTATTAAGACTCAGAAGCATTACTCTCTGACAAAAAGCATCCTCCTTCCTTCAGCATAAAAAGTCGTCTTATCAGTGGAAAATAAACATTTGCTTGACATAAACAAATGCATTTGTGCATTACCTTTGGATCTATAGCACTCTGCCTGTACTTCCCAGAACCAGATGTTAAGGGAAAATAAAAATACTATTTCTCAAATTCCTGGACTCTTAATTAAACAACTGGCAGTATCAACATGGATACTTGCATGCACACTAAGTGGAAGGAGGCAGCACAATTAGCTTCAAAGAAATTCTGTGAAGTTCAGCATTTGGTTTAATGGTCTATATTCAGAGCTGTGAGCAAAAAGAACCAGGAGGGAAGACCTACTGAGCTTTAACCTCAGCTTTTGCATCCATGTCTTTTATGGGCTTGAGCTATTATTTTAATCTAACCTTTCTGTACTACAGATGTTCATGTGCTAGTATATGAGTATAGGGTTAAGGAAAGCAAATAACATGGAAGTTTCCCAATTCTAGCTCAAGCAATAGAAGATGACTTTTTAAAATTATAGAATCTAAATTCCATAGCCAAAGTCTTATACAAATCTCATTCTGGTGAAAAATGATTAACCTTTGAAGAAAGTGCTTTAAGAGAAAGCTCTCCATAGTAATGTATGTCCTGGTAAAAGCTCGTATGACAATTAGGGGAGCCAGTGCAAGGAGGAGTCAACCACATTAATTTCCTCTTGCTGAAAACATATACCTAAACATGATTTTGAGTAGGTAGTTAAATTCATATGCTGATCCTAAATCAACATTAAGCATAGAATCATAAAATGGATTAGGTTGGAAGAGACCTTAAAGATCATCTAGTTCCAGAAAAAAACCTGCTATTACTTGATAACAATTATGAAAATGAACACAAAAGTCACATTGATCAACAGAATAGCCTTAATTATGTTTCTTTGTATAACCTTGTATTAGGCATATAAGGAGTGCATGCAATTCAGACAGTACTCTAGGTAGCAGGCAGATTTAGGCTAGCTCCTGCACCATACTCCTCAAAGCAAACTAACCAGTCTCTCCCACCATATTGAGAATCATTTTCCCAATGGCAGGCTAAGGAGGGAAAAACCCCAAGAACAAAATCAGAGAAGAGGAGGGACAGGGAAGAAATACTCTTTTGCAGACAGCCACCAACCACATCACATGCAGTAAGATGTTCTGGGAGGTAACAGAGTACTGCTATTCGGAAACAGAGGTAGGAAGAAAAGGTGACCATCAAAAAATAGTTTGCAAAGAGAATATCAGGCTAAAAAAAAGGGGGGGGGGTTGGATCTTATACTGAATTGGCATTTATGGCACTGTTCTGGTCTGTAGTGTATCAGTAATCTCAAATATGACATCCTTTCAGGTTTCTAATATAGAATTATCAGATACATTTTTAATAATTACAGACCAAACATTCCAAGGGGGTATAAATAAATGTTTAATATCTTACCAATCAGCCAAACAGGATTTCATTACCATTTTATTAGGTTAAATTCAGTATGTGAATTAAGTGTATGTGAATTCAGTATCTCTGTCCACTTATCTCCACCACCTTACTTTTGCACTTGCAGGATAAAGGCCTCCACTGCTTGAATCAGCCTCAGCTGAACAGATCATACAAATGCAAACCATACAATCAGAATGTACACAGCCTGCAAACACCCCCAGCTACAGTTCCAGATGAGAAAAATAATCTTACAAACTTGGGATTTTAATAAAATTTTTATGTACAGATATCAAATAAACTCCTGAGTCAGCTTTTTATATTGTAAGGACATGATTTCCAGGAAGTTCAGAGGATCTAGCTACAGAGTTCATTAATCCTGGCAGGAGCTATGTGATTACTTCTTCCACAGCACTTCCCAGACTTTCTGGTTTCAAAGAATATAGAACACTGTAATCCTGGACATATACATAATCTAAATACGAAACAGTGTTTATGTGACCTTATAAAATTTTGTTTTAAAATATAATGTACATCAACTTAAATGCAGCATGTATAATAAAGGAAGTATCTGAAAATACAATGCATTTCCTCTTAAAGCAACATCATTAATAAGGATGTGCTTTTAACAGAAAATACAAGAGGTGAGACCAGCAACTGATTCCCTCAAACACCACATCTTTTCCGAGAGAACATTTCCAACCCTAAACATAAATGGAGCAAAACCCTTCAACAGGACATAATGGTGCCACACACCAGAAGAAAAAAATACCATCCTTTAATGCAAAACCATGCAAAGTTTCTGACAAAAAAAAATTGCATAAAACTCCTCAAATATAGGTTTTTCCAAAATACAATACTGCAGCTGTAGGTGTGCATTACTGATGGTGGAGTAGCCATACCTATATGGCTATACCAAAAGAGTGCCATACCAGTATGAAATAAAGCTTTGTGTCTGACATGACTTTAAAGATAAGCACCTGGCTTTGCACACTACTGCTCTGCTGACTGCTGTAATACTCAAACCAAAATGTGTTTGGGCCAACTTACGGCTACGCAATGTCCATTTTCTTCCTGCTTACTTAGCCCTTGACTTCAAAGAGCTGAAAACACACAGCTTCACTGGGTAACTACTAGTATTGACTTCAATCAGTTGCTCAGGCCAAATTTGGTTCTGCTCAACTCAGTTAACACAACCTTGTCTTCCATTGTTAGAGACCTTCTGTTACAGGGATTTCCAAACTGCTATGAACTAGATAAACAAGCTACTTCCTAAATTTGCAATTTTTTAAGTCATACTGACCAAGAAAAAGCTGTTTGATAAGTAAGTTGGTATTTCATCTGGGTTGCAAGTAAAGTTTCTTGGCTATTCTCAAAAGACTGGGAAATACGTATTGAACTCTCTTTCTCCAGATTTACCTGTCTGTGTTAACATCATAGCTCATACTCTTCTCTCAGCATTGGGACAGTATAAACAGTCTAAACTTCAAGTCCTCTTAGTTCAGGGACAAAGTCCAATATCTTACATCTGTTAGTTTTAATAATGAGGTGACAGAAAACTCAAAAACATGACAGACAAGAAAAAATTCTTTGTTTTTTTTTATTTTCTTTTATTTGAATAGCTTAAGTCACTTCTGAAACAATGCCCCCTTGTGCTTGCTCTTCTTGGTAGGTTGGTGTGTGAACTACTACTAGATATAAGCAAAATACTCCAGCTCTGTAAGATATTACGCATTTGAGGAGCAGAGTACTGCTAAATGACTATTACTTCCAGTGCAAAAAGGCAAATCTGTATTTTAGCAGGAGATGCTTATTGTTCAGAACCTTACTGGGCTAATATCAGCCGTACTTCCACAACACACTGGGATAACCAGAGCTGTGATCATTATTTCAGACCACAATGCACATAATCCTTTGAATATTGTATGTGACACTATCCTGTCAGAGCATACAGCAAAATAATGCTTTAATGGGGCACTAAGAGATGACCATTTCCCTCTTTCTATTCCATGCAAGTTGGGTACTGGTCACACTTTTTTAACACAGCACTGTGTTCATGTAGTGACTGAAGAAGTTAAGAACTTTCCTCTTTAACTCTCGTGCTTTGCAGAATGACTCATTTTTTAGAAAGAACATTGTCTACTTTTGGCTAAGATCAAACACATTATCAGTTTAATTCATTCCAGAAAATGTTCTTTCCAACTACAACTACTACAATACTAACCCCAAATCAAAGTAAGTTTACTTTACTTTTGTCCTGCACACACACAAAAAAATCCTTTTCATGATATTAAAACAATTGCATTTATTTTTCTCATCTCTCCATTTCTTTAGCATGCACTTCCTGCAGCTTTGAATTCAGCTCACAGCTGTAGAAAACAAGGACCACGAAAACGTTTATGGTGAAAAATTATTTGGCAAAAGGAAACGCTTGGAAATGTTCACGGCTACAGAGTTTAACTTGAAACTACATATCTGGAGTGTTATTAATCTGTGGGGTGTTTGTGACTCCTCATTAACACTAAATTTCAGAGAGAAATACCACTTTCTACCACCTTTTACAGGCTGTGAGGTCCTTCCCATGCGGGCTGGTGACAAGTTGACCTCTGCAGCACATGCTTCGGCTCAACGAAGCTGCACAATCTCTGGTCAAAGTCAAGCAAAAAACCCAAGGAAGTGCTGAAAACCACAGGCCTTTATCAAGGCAACTACAGGAGTCACTCTGACCATAATCCTTCACTCTCACAATGAAATCATCGACTAATACAGTGAATCATCATGGGAAGCTGAATATTCATTAAAACAAAATGAAACAAAACAGAGTACTACAAAAAAAAAAAATCCAAATGCCAAATGAAAAGAGTCAACTTTCTCAGACATTCAGGGGAAAATGCACTAAACCCAGCATTTTTACAAATTTTCTTGGAATAAAATTGCTATCATTGGTGAGGGAATACAGCCAACGCACAAGACTGCATTGTCTTTTTTGAGCAACTATGGTTTTGTCTGCATCTACCCTGGGTTTATAAGCCTTTATGGGTCAATTGATACTTCCATATGTTTAAATTTTACATTGTTGCTAATAAAAAAAAAAAATTAAGAGAAGTTTTCAAGAGTCAAAATTGGTAGTTATTGTCTGAGAGAGCTTATACTACCACCATTCACATGGTGTCAGCCAGAAAGTTTGGACCCCAGCACCTGTCAAGAAATCGTAACTCCAACCTGAGTTCATAGACCTTCACTACAAAAAGTGGGTCCACTCAGCTTTCCTTTATTTGCTATTTCATTCATTCCTTTATTAATGTCTAATTCCCTTTATTTTTTATAATGTGTAGGTAGTTTTACAGAAGAAGAATAGCTGACGTGCTATCTTCTACACTGAAGACAAGTTTTCATGATGGAATTTATATTATTTCTTTCATGCATATTTCTGGCTATTCTATTTTTTGCTTGCAAGCAAGCAAGAGGTCTTATTTCCAACAACATGCCGCCTTGATTTTATGAAACAAGTCTTTTGCCCTTGTTATAGATTCCTTTATGAAGCACAGATTGCTGCTGCTGCTTCTCCCCTGTATTGGTTAGTACAACTGATCAGTCAAATTTGTCTCTCAGCAGTCCAGCAATTCAAGGGAAACAGTTTTCTCATGGATTTGTTACCGTCAAGTGAAAAATGCGTGCTATGAAAAAAATGCACTATTTGCACTTCAGTGATTTTTCAGGCTTCTTGCTACTCCCTCTGGATTGCAGTAGCGTGGTTATTTGAAGTGATTGCAAGGCAGAAACCTTTCAGGCACATAAAAATAATAAAATTCTAATGTATTCATATGTTAAAGCTTGCTTGTGCTTAACTGAAACTGTAGAAATTGCTTGGCAGTCTCTTTTTTGGCCTCTTGTATCTGGCCAAGTAATAAAAAAAAAATACCTCTTGGATCATAAACCTATATTTATTACACCCAAAAGTTTTCATGTACTCTAAAAGTTTTATAATCTATATTTTTATTGAAAATATTGTATGATTTTCTTGTGTGTATATATTTCAAATTGAAATATTTATGTTACCGAAGTTTGTACAGAAAATTCGTTAGACCTTCAACTGACAACGGTCTATCTACCATAAATAGCCTGCTAGAAAGCTGAAAAGCATGTGACCAAAAGAAAAAAAAAAAGCCAAATCAACAGAAGCTTCTTATAAAAAAGGAAGACACATCATCATCATGACTAAAAATATGAGTCAGTGCAGATAGGATCTTATCTTCAGAAAACATACGAGTAAGGTAATCAGGTTTCAGAAGATCATCACCCACAAAAGAAAGTAATTGTGGGTCTGTCTTTTTGGTGTCCAAGAGAAGCAGGGATATCTATGCATCACAGGAAGCAGAGCTGATGAATCTGATGAAAAAATGCAAGTCAACAAGAACGGGGTTTCAACCCGTTTTTCTCCTTTTTCATGCAGTCTCAGACAACATACAGTTCTAAAATACAATCCAAAAAATATTAATTCTCTTAACTCAAAAGAATGCATGTAGAGCTAGGAAATATTTGAGTTTTTCCACCAAAGAAAGTAAAAAGCTATATAACAAAAAGCTAGTTAGGTCAGAAAATACTGATATGGAGGATAAGTATACATTCTCTGGAATAGCATCTTATCAAGACTACAAAAGATGAAATTAATCTCTACAACTGTTGCTAAGAAGAACAGAGTGTCACCTTTCATAAATGTTAGTACTTTGTTTAGGAATTATTGAAGTCTAAAAGACTATTTTAAGAACTAAATACATTTTAAAAGTCTTGGTTCATTTCAAACACCTGTTCAGCTTTGAATGAAGTCTTTTTTAAAAGACTCACAGAAACAGGACTGCATAAAAAAGATCTAAAAAGCTGGAGCTGTTTTGACAGTTTCTCTTAGAGGACCAAGGATTAGAAGCTCTCCGTGGACAACATTACTGTCATCAAATCCATCAAGGATTGACAAACCATGTACACAGCTACAGGGGATCCCAGGATCTGGGTAGGGTCTCGAAGATCCTGCTCCAATGTAGGGAGAGCCTGAGCTGTCCCTCCCAAGCTGAGCAAGGAGCAGATTCCAGTTCTGAGCTTCAACAAGGAAGGACTCAGGACTTTCTTTGAGCCCCTCTCGTTGATCTACCCTTGCAAACAAACAGCAGCAATAAGGCAATCGAAAGAACAAAACCGCAACAGACTTCTGCAGTCTAGGAAGGCTTCTGGACCAGGCACAAAATCTTGCAAAAGTCAAGAAAGCAGTTTTCACTTTTCTTCCTGTAAAAATTGTTGCAATAAAATTCTACTACAGGTACTCATATCTCTGGTAAAAACAAACTGTTTAAATTGCACATTCTTAGCGAGCCATCAGTAGCATGGGTATATGATAAGAATCAGGTCTGACTTGCATTGGCTCAACAGTTCTTAATATTCACTGTACTCCTTGTCTCAGGATTGTTCCTTGGCTGGCTTGTTGTATATAAGTGAATACAAATAGCTATCTTATATAAAATTGTATCAACTAAAGAACATAATTTTTGCCATTTAAAGAAATTGGTGGGCAGTTTTTACCCAAGAAACTTACTAGCATTCAGCAGTCCCTTCACTATAAAATCTTTATCCACTTACAAACTAACTCACATAGATCTTATTTACAGACTATTGTCTCTCTTCAGAAAAAACACCTCCAGAAATACTGGTCCAGAAACACTTACTGCTTGTTTTCTGGGTGGGTTTGGTACTCAAAGCTAGTAAATATGATTATCTTACTTGCCTTTCTTTAATTATGGTGTCCTCTCAGGCATAGAAGATGATGTTGTGAAACATCAAGAGAGTCTCACACCCCTGAAGAGGCATTACAAGATAGTCATTAAGAACTGGACTAACCCTGTCTTCTTTGTGTAGATCGTTCATATTAATGATTTATGGGATTATTTCACACCTGACTAGCCAAAATACTTTTTCAGATTGAGGTTCTGTCTCTATCAGAGGTTTTTATTTGCCACCTATAAGAACAGTATTTCTGGGAAGTTCCTTTTTAAGGGTAAAGAACCGTCATTTAAGATAACTTTTCAGTGGACTGCAGGACTGCTGTGCTTTTCAAGGCAGCCCTTGAACATGGAGGCCTTAATGATCTAGGCTCATTAACTAGAAAGATATAAATCATTATTACAGCAGGAAACAGACTGCAACATTTAAAACTCAATTAGTGACAATGCAAGCAAGTGGTAGGCTGCAAAACTTGGCTTTTCTGTTGAATCAAAATTTAGTAGAAGAATCAGCACCAGCCTCTTTTACTACTTTAGTTTTCTGGGAAATCAGGAAATATTTCCCCATTGTAAACTGCAACAGTAAAAGAGTTTATTCGGTATCTTAAAAGGCCATTTCTATTCCTTGTAGCCTCACTTTAGTTTTTCATCATTCTTATGTACAGTATTCTAATACTCATTATTGGCTGATGCAGTTTTTGAGTTGCTAACCAGCATGAAGTAATTTTGTTAGCATTTGTAAAAAACAGAAAGATATTTCATACAAGAGTGCATCTTGGTTTTTAAAACACATTTTAATTCAGTAAACCTCTAGAAACTGAAAATTCACATTTTGGAATTGCTGACAGATACATTCCTCAAACCAGAGAAATGGTGTAAGTGGTGGGAGAAGAGAGGGAAGTGCAAGGTGCAAGAGGAGCACCTTATGAGCACTTTTACCTGTCCCCCAAACTTCTGTCACAAACAGAACGATCATTCTACACACAGAACAGTAATCTTCTGCAATGAGGGGAAAAAAAAAAAAAAAAAAAAAGACTATTTTTCTTCCAAGGCCATGTGTATCCTGAGTAAAATACATATAAAATAACAGAAGCAAAAAGTTTTCTTTCTGCTACTTAGGTAATCATTACAGGAGGAAAAGGGCTGCCTAATACAAATGAAGGGAAAATATATTGATTTAATCACACAGTTGAGTTGTCTGTTGTTGACCTGACTGTTCAGGAATGGAGACAGTGAGGGGTTCAGTGTGGCAGATGCAGACTTTGCAATAAATTACAAAAAGAGCAACACTAAGGAAAAAAAATATGATCATGCAAAAGTATCAATACACTTCTGAAATAAAGTACAGGCACACTGTTAAAATTGCTCTAAA
Source organism: Harpia harpyja (assembly GCF_026419915.1). Lineage (NCBI taxonomy): Eukaryota > Metazoa > Chordata > Aves > Accipitriformes > Accipitridae > Harpia > Harpia harpyja. The sequence continues at coordinate 34,114,012 of NC_068941.1, read as the reverse complement.
TATGTGATTTACAACTGTCTTAATTCCTACTTTTATTTTGCTCTTTCCCTTGTGCTTCATTTCACCCTATTTTTCAATACATCAGGACAAAGATGGCAGAGCTACAGCAGAAGGGAAGGAAGGGAGCACAGGATTTCAAGGCTCCTGCTTGTCCTGAAACTTGGACTGCATCAAAACCTGGGACACCCAGAATCGATTCTCAGTCTCAAGGCAGGAACAAGTCCATACTTAAGTGACAAGCCAAGAATAAATGAAGATGCAAAAAAAATTAATTCCTGAAGAGAATTCTGAGACAGCAGCCGTCAGTTAATAATCCAGTACTGTACCATATTTTTTAAATTATGTAAGCCAGAAAACATCTGCCATTCTGAAAGGAATGAGTAAACAAAACCAGTGTATATTCAAAGTTAGAATCAAGTTTCACGCTTAGTTCAATGCATTTTTTAAAGAAAATACATCCTCTGTAATCATCAGGCTAAAGCTACTCATAAGCATGAGTCACATACAGATTTTGCATCCCAGATAAAAAAAATTCTCCCTCATCGCTTTCTTCATATTATTAGAGAAAAGTTTATTTCAAGAGAAAACAAGAGAAGCATGCCATTGTTCCCATTGAAAACCATCAGGAAAACAAAGTGGAAAGTAGTAGCTTCACTAAAAAAATGCATATGAGGCTGCAAAACATCATTAAAGTTTAGTCATCTCTCCAAGCCTTTAAACTCTGCTGGGGTCCTCCACTTTTTTTACTTTACCTATCAAGAAGAGCTGCATCAGCTCGGACTCTGATTTGGTATGAATCAGGCATCCTGTGTAAGAGTCAGCACGAAGGCCTCATCGTCATGAAGGCATCGTCCCCACTTTCCCTGGACTTATGCTGCAGCCTGCTTCTGCAAAGTTAGCATCCCAGGTGATACATTAACGATGGCACTGCACCAACTGGTGTGGAGCCAGGTCATCCTGCCTCATGCTGCCAGGCTGAGCAAGGACCAGAATGGACAGCCATTATGTTCAGGTACTGGTGAAGAACGGCTGATGGCTTACAGTAGGTTGTATTCCTTGCCAATAACTAGCTGCACTGCCTTTATTTTTTGTTTAAAAAAATAAAAGTACTTCTTTAGAAAGATTTTGTGCCATTCATTTCTCAATGCATAGTACTCACAATGCAGAACAGCTGTCAAACGTGAGGTGGATATTCTACAATAAAGTAAGGCAATATCTGCTGGCAGCACTTCAAATTCATTTTTAAGGACTGTAAAGGACAGTGTCAATAGAGTGCAGGGGTAGGCACCATGCTATGCTGAGTAGCCACGGTTACATTAGTCACCAAATTAAGCAGTTTTACAGCCTACAATACAATACGCTCAACCCTCACCTCAGAAACTCATGCCAGGTCTTTCTCTCTCCTTCTCAATTCAGCTTTATTTGATTTTTCCATTCAAACCTAATTCTGTTTCTCTGCACCTTCGGGGCAAACAGTTCCTGCTATATTAGGTGTAGACAGGGCGTGCCTGATGTTATACTACAGGCATGGGAACACATCTGATAGTCAGACACATTTTCTAAAAAAGATTTATAGCATTCCCAGCTGAAAAGAAACAACGTAAACCAGAAATCACAAAATCTAAACAAAACCTGTTTTCAAGCTGCCTGGGCATGAACAAGAATTAAGGAAGACATCCAGAGCACAACCTATTTTTACAACTAATTTCCAACAAGTGTCATTAGATCTTTATCCTTCACTTCACCTGTTCATCTCAAGGGTGTACCTTTGGCAGGCTGACAGCAAGAGAGAACAAAATGAAGAGATAAAAATCCACCAAATCCAAGCCTATAGTCACTTAAGTCAACTTTTGTCTTGAGAGCAGAAGTCCACAGCTCAAAATAAAATCTACTGCGTAGCATAATAAAGTAACTTGAGAACATCAATATTATTTTACTTGGAATAGTAATGATTACACTGGGGATGACTAAAATTCCCAGAAGGACCTGAGATACTATAAGAAACAACTTCTATAGATTTGAAATAAAATGAAAGACCCATAAAGTACGACTTTATTTTCATAAAGTAAGGCCTTAACATCACCAGTGGCATAATCCACATAGGATTAAGGATGTGGATTAAGTACTGTCGTGGTTTAACCCCAGCCAGCAACTAAGAACCACGTAGCCGCTCTCTCACTCACTCCCCCTCAACCAGTGGGATAGGGGAGAAAAGTGGGGAAGGATGTAAAACTTGTGAGTTGAGATAAACACAGTTTAATAGGATAGAAAGGAAGAAAAAAAAAAAAATTGGAACATACAAAACAAGTGATGCACAATGCAATTGCTCATCGCTTGCCGACTGATGCCCAGTTAGCTCCCCAGAAGTGATCCGCCCCCAGGCCAAATCCCCCCCACTTTATATACTAAGCATGACGTCACATGGTATGGAATACCCCTTTGGCCAGTTTGGGTCAGCTGTCCTGGCTGTGTCCCCTCCCAACTTCTTGTGCCCCTCCAGCCTTCTTGCTGGCTGGGCATGAGAAGCTGGAAAATCCTTGACACTACTTAGCAACAACTGAAAACATTAGTGTGCTATCAACATTATTCTCATACTAAATCCAAATCATAACGCTATACCAGCTACTAGAAAGAAAATTAACTCAATCCCAGCTGAACCAGGACAAGTACTAACCAAGGTGAGCTGTTACGAACCAAAGATGGACCAGAAGACTGTACAACTAAATGGAGAATTCATAGGAAGTAACATCCTCCACTTTAAATCTCCTTTGTCTGGCCATTTTTTGTGCCTCAGACACTCTAGTCTGTAGATGGACATCCAAGCCATATTACAGATTAACAGCAGTTGACCTGCAGGAATAGGGAAACTCCCTGAAAAACAAGGTAATTTAGCCCATATGAAGCTCCAGGCTCTGCAATCAAGCTAATGCAGGTGTCCATGCTAATCTGTTTAGCAAATAACTTCTGGTTTCTCTACAGCAGATCACTGCAATTGCAGGTAGGAATAAAAAGGTTTCCAGGTACGAGCTTTCACTCAGCAGGTGAGGAGGGCCATGCTGAGGGAGGCATGTAGCTGGAGTGTTTGGTGAGGGGGGGATGTTTTGGTTTCATTCCTACCCCATACTTTGGCTTTTAAAGAACAAACACAAGTTTAAGCACATGGTCCCGAACAGGCTGCCAGCAAACTGACAAGCACCAAACAAGCATATAAGCGATGCCTGGAGAAGAATCCTTCCCCCAGTCTTATGAAATACTACCCCAGTAACATCAGCTTTATGGAAATCTGGATGATGTTACTGAATGGTATGTTGCCCTTTGCAGCTCATGTTGCTCTCTCACAAAAATCTCTTATCGCACATTCTGCAAGATGGAGAAGAATCCCATTAGCATCTCTATTAAAAGGGTTTTGAAACCAAATTCTGGAGTTAACAAGCATGAAGGATCAACCACAAAACACATCTAAAAAGCTTTTGGTTTCCCAGGAGGGTTTTGGCTTTTTTTTCCTTGCTATTTTTCTTAACAGCAAATGAAATAATAATAACAAATGGTTCTGATAATTAAATGCCTCCACATGTTTCTGGAGGCATTCATTTCTTTGCACCTACATACAAGTAAAATAACTGTATGGTATGCTGCAGCAGAGTTTATTCTTTAAGAGTACTCCTTATGTATTTCCTGAGGAAAGAAAATTATTAAGTCACCAGACGCAACAGATATTGACATTTCTCCATCATCAGGATCATGCCAAAACATAAAGAATTCACACAATATGAATTATTATATACTAAACTAAACTCTCCTACATTAAAGGAAAAACAGAACTGTAAATAAAAAGAGCTATTGCTCACCTGATGATATTCCCTAGCTATAAATCCTCAGAAGCTTAAAGAAATTTCAGCAGTTCCTTGTTCACTTCTAAGACTTAACCCATGTCTTCATGCAACAACTCACTTCTGGATGGACTCATAAAGAGGGCTGGGTAGGCTATGCTGGCTTTCCAAAACAAAAGCTAGAAGATTCTACAAAAGGTCACAAAAGACAGCATGTTGCCTTATGACTCCGAACAGATGACTAGGCAGGCCACCATAAGAGACAAGAAAAGTTAAAGTACCAAAGAAAACATTTCTTCTTCCCTAATATTAGTGCAAAAAAATAAGACTCTGTGGCCTTATGATGCTGAGAGTGACAAGAGGAGAAAATAACTTAAACCTGTTTTCATTAACTTCCAGACAGAAACATGCAATGACTTTGGAAACCTTATAAAACTAATGAAAATGCTTCAGAAATATCAGTGTCCATCTTCCTACTACTCTTAATTAAAAGTAATTACTTTTAATTAAAAGTAAGCAATCTTATAATGGAATTTGTCCTCTATTTTCCATCTTACCGAACTCACTTATTAAATTAGCTACCGGAACTGTAATTTACTCTGTATATACTACTTCATGGATTGCAGAAAGCTGACTACCTTTCCAGCTATGACAACTGCATCTTTCTGGTTCATGACAGACACATGCTAAAATAAAAAAAGAGCACAGCACACTTTTGCAGAAACGAATCTGTATCTCCTTCAAATCAGCTCCCTGCAATTCAGTCCTCCAATACGTAATAGCAAAGTTTATATCCTCAGCAGGAGGTTATGTTAATAGCACTGCATTTCCATGTGAGAACGGTGGCTGTAAGAACAAGTGCATTAGCAGATCCGAAACATGCAACTATTGGTTTGAATAAGGTACCAAAGTGTTAAAAGATCTTAATGGCAAAAAACCAAAAATTGTTTCACACAGATGCTGAATGATCCACCAGAAAGACAATTCTTTTCTTTTTTTTTTAACTCCCAAATTGATAGCATCCTCTTCTGGCACAAGTTGTTGTTATTAGTCACAGAAGATTATTTATTTATTTACTCAAGTTTCTCCTGCCAAGAAATCACAGGCATGTAACCTCATCAGCAGGGAGAACAGATGGACATTCCCAACTGAGTCTCCTGTCCCCCCAGCCAGGCCTCCTCTTCCTAGCATACTCAATATTCTTAAGTGATGGGTAGAGGTTTGGCTGCCAGCACTACCACCCATGTGCTCAATTTGCAGAGTGCCCACTCCAGTTATCTGGCCCACTCAGCCATGTCACAGGTGCCAAATACTGGTGCCTTAATGATGTTCAGGCTGCTCTCCTTTTCTGCTGACAATGCACTACTATTCCTTCACTGCATATGTATGGCCAAAAGATACAAGAGTAAATAAAAACAATGCAATGGACCTCATCTTTTAAAATTAGCTTTTCCCCTTCCCTTTGGAGTGAAAGTATAGAACTTCATGACTATTTTTTTTCATCCCATTAAATTAAAAAAACCTGTGCTTGTCTATGTGTACCCAAACAACAGTACTAAATTGTAGGCACGGTAAAAGAGTTAAAAGAACACCTGAAGGTTGCAAAGTCAAGTATTCCGTCCCAGAATTCAGTCTTCTTTCCATATATGTTATCATCATCTTCAATTAGAAACCACAGGAATCTTGCCACACATAGTGCAAAGGATGAACTGTAGAGATTTTCAAAGAGCAATGTTCTGGTTTTCTCCCACTTCAACATATGGTTCCATGCTGAAGCCTTGCACTCTTTCTGTCTCACGCCAGGATTCAAACACAAAGCTGCTTACTTTCCCTGGTGTTTCTTCCAAGGCATGCAGCATTAGGCCCAGGGGGGCTTCAGGTGGGACACCATAACAACCTTTTCGCAGGAGCTGGATTCCTGTTAAATACCTATGAACTCTGCATAACAATTTGAGATACACAAGGCTAATGCAAACTCTCAATGAAAAAAAAAAAAACCAACAACAAAATATTCAGCATGTGATGAATTCAAGCACAGTCCCCAGCAACTTCATGTGCTGAACTACGTAATCAGCAATTCAGCAAAATCACAACGCAGGTTTTCAACTCAGGAGCTCATATAATGAGACAAACCTAATGAAGAGCCAGCTGTAAAATGTCTGGGTTGCACTGTCAAGCAGCCTATGCTGCTGGCTCTGCCAGGGGGAGAGGCCTGGATGGGCAGCAAGATTTCAGGAACAGCAGAGGAACTATAAATTCACACCTAGTTTGTGTGCTTGTGTGCTTTTTGGTGGCTATCTGACTTTAAATTGCAGTTCTTACAATTACAAGCTCAGGCATGGATGTCTACCTTGTCCACGCTATAATTACAACAGCATTAGTGGGGGCTCCCTAGTTTGTAGTACACAAGTGAAATTGGAATGAGATAACGAAGCCTAAAGATGACTCTAGGGCTAAAGTTACCCCAGATGCCATAAGTTAATGTCCCTGTTGCTTGTACCAATGCTGTACTGCAGAGATTAAGTGTAGCGAGAGATGTCTGGTCTGATCGTTACAGCCTCCACGCTGCAAAATCTGACAAAATTCATTTTGGACTTCTGCCGTAATACCTCCAGTGGCTTAAACTACAATTTACAATACAATAAAATTTCAAACCTCTAAGTATGCCAGCAGTGTTTTGAAAAGGAAATACTATTTAATGAAATAGATAGCTCTTTGACTCTTCTGTTTTTCTTCTTAATTCTGCTCCGTGTCCAGTGAACCCCTGTAAATCAGGCAGAAGCACCAACTCCCACCAGCACCTACAACTGAAAGTGTTTACAAGAACAGACTTGTGCTTCTAAATTTTCAAGATACTGAAGCAAATTTTCTTTGCTTTCAAGATTTGTTGTTGTTCTTCAATAGGTCCTTTCCTCACCCTACTCTAAAGCTATTTTAGAGCTATTTTAAAGATGGGCTTTTGAATTTATTTTTCATAATCTGCATACAACTCCATTTTTCTACTGCAACATGAAAGCTTAAAAGAAACCACCAATTGAAATTCTGGCTCGTGCGTTAATAAAAGAAACATGTGGCTACTTCTGCCCTAAGTCTTATGAGGAGCAGCTGAGGGATCTGGGGTTGTTCAGTCTAGAAAAGAGTAGGCTGAGGGGAGACCTTATCGCTCTCTACAACTACCTGAAAGGGGGTTGTAGTGAGGTGGGTGCTGGTCTCTTCTGTCAGGTGCCTGGAGATAGGACAAGAGGAAATGGCCTCAAGTTGAGGCAAGGGAGATTTAGGTTAGATATTAGGAAAAATTTTTTTACTGAGAGGGTTGTCAATCATTGGAATGGGCTGCCCAAGGAAGTGGTTGATTCACCATCCCTGGAGGTATTCAAAAAGCGAGTGGACAGGGTACTCCAGGGCATGGTTTAGGGGGCATGGTTAATGGTTGGACTCGATGATCTTGAAGGTCTTTTCCAACCAAAATGATTCTATGATTCTATGATTGCTTTCTGAAATGCTCAGAGGAAAAAAAACCTAAAGACCTTCCAGTGATACCATACTATGGGAACAATTCATCTGTGCACTGAGAAGAGTTCAGTCAATAATCTATGCCTCTCATCAGAATTCAGGTGCTTTTTCCTATAGCATTACCGGTTCAAGCCACAAGCACATATACAGATTAAATATTTTAAAATAAAAAAAATTCCCCACCTTTAATCAGTCAAGACATCATGTTAAACACACACATAAACACTCAATTATGATTTTTAGAGGCACTGCAATATAGGATTGAAGGGGATCAAAGCCCACAGTCCTCACATCCTGATAATTCTATTTATGAATCCTTAAAAAAACCAAACACACACCCCCCCCAACATAAAAATCAGTTCAATTTGAAGCTAATTCATTCTTTGTCCTTACTAATTCTAGTGGAATCCTTCCAGAATATTTTTGCTCTGAAGATGAGGAACTTTTCTTCTAACTCCCAGCTGACCTCTTACCTTTATTAATAGGTGACCATCCATTCTTGTATCAATGCTGACTTTTAAAGAAAATAGGTCATCGTCCCTCCAGCTTTTCCCCATCAACCTTTTGTTTTCAGTCTGCCCCTTTCCACCACTTCTGCACCCTTCTTTGGAGCATTTTCTCTATATCTGCTTCTGTTTAATTTCATCTTCAATATAAACAATCAGAAATACATGTGTTATTCCAAACAAGTTTCACCAGGGCTTTGAAACACACACTGATGAAAATTAGCTCAACACTTCTTTGCGTTTATTAGAAATGCCTTTTCAGACAGGATGGAATTTTAATTTTTCACACTTACAGCCATTCTGCAATTAACTATCAAAGCTAGGACTTTCTCCTCCACAGACAAGCTGATGAGCAACATGCTCACAACAGAAACTCTTGGTTTCACATACAAAACTAAGGATTTCATCCCATTTCTACGACCACGACCTTTAATACATTCCAGTTCTTCCCTTATTTCCAATCCTTCTCTGTTTGACAGTGCCTCTCACAGAGTGTCCTCAGCAAAATTTATCAGCACATGCCCACTTTCTTTTGCCAAGATAATTAATGAAAATATTATATACAATTTGTCTCCTGATCAACCTCCAAGCCTTCTGGAAAGAGGCACTTCCTTCAGCAGTGCTCAGGCCACCTCATCTTAGCATTACAGAGTTGACAGAGTTTTGGTGAGAATTGCAAGCCTGGTGACCTCAATGATGACCAGATTACCTAGATGCCCAGCCTACACCCAAGCTCTCATGTAGCCAGTCAGCCCTAGAACAAACTGACTGCAATATTACAAAGAGAATATCTTTATCCTAAATTATGGTATACTGTGATATTCTCCTGGAATTGTTATGCCTCGTGCTAAGTTCCAGCTTGGAAGGATGTAACCTAGCAGCCTTTTCTATTGCTGTTGCCCTTCCTCAGAGCTATCTCCCATCTCCCCAACAACTGCACACACAAACCAACAGCTGCACTTGCAGCTGGAGAGAATGGCAGACAATTTTGCAAAATGTAATCTATCAGCCACTATGCCTGCTCACTTTTCTTGGCTGGCTCCCCTATTCTTTCTGACCAACCTCCTTGCATCTCCCCTGCTACATGTTGAAAGGGCAATCATTTCATACCTAGCAGGAATGCTGTAGCCAGATTTGTAATGGACCAACCCGATGGCCAAACTCCTACTTATACACCTTTCCTCCCTAACTCTGCAATCTGTGACCAACATTGCCGTCAGCATCCTGTCCTTGGTTGAGATGCCAACTGTGTCCAAACAACAAAAGAAAAATCAGATCACACAAATGTGTTCACAGTGCAAAATTGCTGGGTTATCCTCCCCTCAATACATGTCTTAATAAGGACTTATCACTGGATAAAGCCTGTAAGGGGTAGCACTGCATCAATTCTGAAACTCTAGGTGAGAAACCTGTAATTCACACAGCTATTTACAAGCCACAAAAGTGGTTAACCTCCAGTACCTTATGTCACCATGAAAAAATATCTATGCACAGTAAGCTTTAATCATACTGCAGGGAACAGAAGATGGAATTGCAGATGCATAAATTACTTTTACAGGGCATTACAAGACAGGTTTGCCTTCTCCCTCACTCATTTTAGGTGCCAAGGCTGTCCTTGGCACAACACAACACAGCTGACTGTGCCCATGGCTATATGGCTGTGCATAACTTGGCTTTGTTTAGCTTTCTTCCATACATGCTGTTTGGTCCCCCAGGTCAGGACTGCAGGAGTCAATGTCGCACTGCCTACAGAACTGCCAATACGTTTACTAATCAAACACTGGTCCTTAAGTTACAGCCTTAGATCTACAAATGCGAATAGAACCAGAAAGAACAACTACACATCATGACACAAATTAAACCCGCAAACAAACAATTTCTAAAATGGTAGAGGATTCAGTCACTCTCAGAGAGGTGGTCATAAGCCAACAACGTGCCCTTGCTGCAACGAAGGCTAATGGTTCCCTGGTCGAGGGAGGTGATCCTTCCTCTCTGCTCAGCACTGGTGAGGACACACCTGGAGTGCTGGGTCCAGTTCTGGGCTCCCCAGTACAAGAGAGACATGGACATACCGGAGACAGTCCAACAAAGGGCCACAAAGATCATTAAGGGGCTGAGCATTTCTCCTATGAGGAAAGGCTGAGAGAGCTGGGAGTCTTCAGCCTAGAGAAGAGAAGTCTCTTTTCAGTGGTGCCCAGCGACAGGACGAGAGGCAAGGGACACAAACTGAAACACAGGACATTCCCTCTGAACATCGGGGAACACATTTTCCCTGTGAGGGTGAACAAGCACTGGCACAGGTTGCCCAGGGAGGTTGTGGAGTCTCCAACCTTGCAGATATTCAAAAGCTGTCCAGACATGGTCCTGGGCAACTGGCTCTAGGTAGACCTGCTTGAGCAGGGGTGTTGGACCAGATAACCCTCAGGGGTCCCTTCCATCCTCAACCATTCTGTTGGTGAGTCAGCACATCCTTGGTGAGTGTCATTTAAGAGAAAGCATTTTTCACAGTATGCTCTGAACATCTTAGAAATCCCTAAAATTCTGCCTCTCAAGCCCTTAGAAAAGCTCTCCTGCCATTTGCTCTAGAAAAATCATGCAGCTGTAATCTCTTAGGTGTATAACAACTGGCAGCCACAAGCCTTCTAATTACTGACCATCAGTTCCCTTTGTCTCTGAAAACAGCACGCTACTGTCATCACACCTTTAGCTCAATAAAAAGCCTTACTAGCTATGGTACTACAGACTAAGTGCCATACATTCAGGAAAAAAGAAAAATAAAAAACAAAGCAAACCTCAGGAAAATTTTAGCAGCATGTATTAATTCTGGTGAACCACAGCAGCTACATCGAAGCACAATAAAGAAGTTCCTCTTTTTTCTTGTATGCCTGCCATGAGTTATACATATACATGCTCCCAGAAAATACTAACAGCTTGCTTTACCTCAGTTTTACTGACAAAAACCACATGCAAAATCATTGATTGTACCTTGAAGACTGGCAAGGTCTCAAATGTGCCCTGACAGCACCCTCTTAACAGCACGGCAAAGCTCCTACCCAAAGACTCAACATGCCTGCATCCAGTCGGCTGCTAATGGTTCATCAGCTAATGGTTCATTAGGATGGCCAAAGTTCAACTGGCAAAAGTCCAGACAGACAGCAAAAGCCACATACTTCTTCCAAACATCCGGCAAAGTGGTCTCCTGTTTGCACACTGCTGCAACGTCTCGGGGCAGGCTCTTTAAATATCTGCAGAGAAAAGTCCCTAGTCATCCCAAATGTTTGTAACCCATGTGCTCCAGATCATCCCAGTTTTGATGCATATTCTGATCCTGCCAGGCAGCACTTATCACGGGGAGAGGCTTTGCCCAGGAAAATGACTACAACTCTTGACAGCTGCTTGGCCCTTTTAACCTTATTTTCGTTTTGGTGCAACTTCAGACAAGAGACATTGCTGCTGACGTTACTGCCAAAGCTGCAGGTCAAGTTCCCTAGCGGCACATCAGCTGTCTGGCATGACATAGCCACCACACAGAAACAGAGCAAAGATCTGCACAACAGCCAAGTACTGCCCATGATTAGCCTGGCAAGGGAGAGTACCCTTTGCCAGCAACGATCCATTACCTATCTGACAAAAGCACCAGCTACACAACATGCATCAGACACCTCCACAGGTGACTCAGGAGAAGAATTATGGGTTGGTTTGCTTTTCTTGACATCGACACCCAGGCAAGGAATTGCAGAGACTCTCTTTTCACCTCCACTCCACAGGGAGAGCCACCCCGCAGTGCAGACAGTCTCTCAGCAGCAGTAAGCAGCATGGACCATCCACCCACACCGCTGAGCTCGTGCCTTAAAAGAAGTTTAACCCTTCTAGAAACAAACTCTCACTGAAATACAGAACTTGCAAGTGGCACCTGCTCCATACCTTTTAGTACAAAGACATTGCAATACTCTTGTTAAAAAAAACGGATGCTTTCCGTAGCTAACACAATGCTATTTTAAACCCCATTGTTTGATTAGGTTTGCTGGGGAACATGCCATTAGGCATACTGGCCCTTTGCCACAGGTAAAGTCATGGACAAGGGATTCTTATCCTGGCATTTCAGTTACCGTTTTCAGTAAATATCATGCCTGTCTCTCAAAAACCCCTCACCTATAGCTGTACCAGCTAAAGGGGCATCCTGCCCTAGTGACAAGCTACTGATATTCTGGGGCATCACTGCAATCTCAACTAGACATCTAGGATCTAAATCATACTCCTCAAAGCATGTATTAGCAATGGCCAGTCAACCATTTGTATGCTGCTTAGACAGTTTTCCAAGAACAGCATGTTTTATTGTTTCCGTTTCAAAAGACTAGTCGTAAATATTTGGTGTACATATCCTAATGCAATAAAACAGTGTATACTAGCAATAAAACAGTGTATACTAGCAATTAGGATGAGAGAACTATGTAAACCAATACTCCAAGAAGAGCAAGCCTGTTTTTCTATCACATTCAGAAATCCCTCAAGTCAATTTTAAATACATGCATTTTGTTGAGAGACATCATTGTTAGGCTCCCCACTCCTCCCTTTCTTTAAAAAAAAAAAAAAAAAAAAATTAAAAGAACACTCTTAGTTTATATAGAGAATCCCATTTCAGATAATGGAAACCTGAATTTAAAAAAACACATCCTCATCCCTTTTTCTTCATATATACGTCATTTTATATGACATTACGTTTTATATAGAAATAAAGCTAAACTGGCTCTATTCTTTTGTTTCTCCTAACCTAGTTTTCAGATGCTCAATTTCCCTACAGAAATCTAACCTATTTGGATGCCAGTAAAAATCACCATCTTCAGTAATGGCCTCTTTAAAAAACCAAAAGTTTGTTTGAAGACACCCACTAAAACTGGGAGGCTCAATTATGCACTGCCAGTCGTTCCAGTAGCTTCCCACTGCAGTATGTGTCTGGGGATAAAAAGCTGGAACTAATTTCTCCCTTAATCCCATTTTTAAGATTTCCATAATCTCCATATATAGTTCTTTGACCTGGTCTTCCTTCACTTCCTTGGCTGTACCAGCCTACCTTGCAAAAATTGCCTCACATATCCTTAGAACCAAAATGGTCATAACATCCATAGTATAATCTTCACATCATCTTCATGATACTGCCCATATTGCACCTCTAGGTCTAAAATCTGATTAAGACAGTGGAAACATTTGTAAATCGAAAAAAAGTTGCAAAAATCATGGCAAAAGTGCTTAAAAAAGATTTTATAGAAAACATGAAATTAAATTGTCACATATATGCTAAATATTTGTCTTTTTGCTGGCTCCATGCTACTGCATGTTTACCCTTCTCTTTCATGTAATGATCTAAAAGCAGAGTTTCCTCTTCTGTGACATGGTCAGCACCACACATTATTACAGGCTTACAGCCGAACCCCCCAAAATTGCTTAACTATTACCCCTCTAGAAATATATTTAGCACGATACAAACCCAATACACCCAGCTGAACCGAACAGCCCCTCACTGTTCTGTCTGAATGTCTGGGCATCAACATCCCAACTCAGGTAGAAACTCAAAGTTCACAGGGCTCCGCTGACACACAAGGGCCACTCTTTCAGAGGGGTGGGAGGCAAGGTCAAGGGTCTTCCTGAGACTGGACTCATTAAGTGACACATGGACTTTATTTTGTTATATGTGCAACATCACCAACAACTGTTATTTAATGCAAATGAAAGACACAGAAAACATGAAGGCTTGAATCCCCTTTTCTTGTCCTTTGTGACTTTCAAAACACAATTTCTATTGCTTCTCAAGAAATGTTGACAAACTACCTCTTTCCGTCTTCTACTCTTCTCCTCTCTCCCTCTCTTTATACCCTGAGAAAAGATGTCAAGACATAAAATGACAAACACCCTTATTCTCCTTTGGAACGAGCAAAGCCAGACCATACAACACTACTTCTCCAATGCTCACACAATCATAAGTTCAAAGCAAAGGCCAAAGTCACTTTAAAAACACATTCAAGAGCAAGAGCAACACAAAGTAAAAGATAAGACTTTATAATCCTCTCTTTAGGAGCATTAAACATTGCTTGGATTAAAAAATGGGTATCTTCACTCTGGGCTCGTAATGAAAACTGCAAAATATAAACACCGTCATTTCTTTTTATTCAATGTACCTGCACCAAAATTTGATGGGTAATGTAGTACAAAAAGAATTTTGCCCCAAATGCTGTTTAGCTCAAATTCTTACATTGATTACTTAGCATCAGTTATTACACATAAGCAAAAAACCCACCAACAACAAAAACCTACAACAACAGAGGGGTCAAGAACCAGTGGGACAGTCTGAGTTGTGAAGCAGAAACTGTCTTACTAGATGACTGCAGAGAGCTTGGCATAATGGTACTGCAATCTGATTAGCATGGCTCACTACTACTTTTATTAAGTAATAATTTACAACAATGAACCCTCAGATAATAGAGATTAAAATAATTCAATATTACCGTAAATTCAGGTGGTACTAAATACATGACCAAATTTGATTCTTAGAAGAGATTCTAGCATATGTTAACTGATCATCAGGACTCTCCTTTGAATTAACTGCTCCGTGTCAGCTGTGTGTATACATCACATCAGGGACACTAACCCCTACTGCTTCATCTCCATTTCTGCTATCTCACTGACATAGTGACACATCCAAACACCTAACAACCACCTTCCTCTGAAGTGCCTATACAAATAAAATGAAGCCCACTCATCAGACCAAGCCTTCCTCTCCTTCACACACAACCAGAGAGGCTGGGCAACACAGAGCCTCACTCAGTGCAGAAGTTAAAGGTCTTTTCAAAAGGAGAAACCGGTCATCTCAGTGCATGCACAAAAAAACCCCAAGGAAGAGGCTTGTGTTTCAGCATTGCGTTTAGCCCCACAAGCACCTGCCTTATGCCAAAGTCATCTACAGTCAGATAAACAGGACACCATCAGCAAAGCTTTGACAAGAGTCCCATGTAACACTGATGGATAGCGGAGAGGGCCCCAAGTTCAACCCTGGAAGAAAAGACGTTGGTACCTGCTCTCTCTCAGATGTTTCAGCATAGGAGCAAGGGAAAAGTCTTATTCTAAACAAGACAACAAAAACTTGGATTTGTTTTTGACGGTCTCACATGTACATGAACAAAAGGAAGCATAAAAGCAAAATATGAAAAAACATCCCAAGTAGAAGGCAACACATGCTTATAAATTAATTATATTCTTTCAACCATTGGCTGCTTTAAAAGGACAACTGCATAGATCAAAGCACTCTGTTACACACCAGAATTTTTATTGCTGCAAACAGAATTAATTCTAAAGAAAAAACACCTCACTCATCTTAAATTTTAGGATGGGACGACAGCCATTAATCACGTGAAGAACTGATGTAATACAGCCCTTCAAGAATCCTGTCCAGCCAGGGATGCTGTAAGACACATTCCTTCTTGCTTTCATTCCTAGTTGAGTTTCCATCTCCTGCCAGACTTTCATCAAACCTAGCTACTTGCTACAGAGATATTGAATTAACACTGGCCTGCCTTTGTAGCCTATTCTCTGAGATGCAAACCTATCCCTCCTCTCAGACAGGACATCGTAAGCCTTCCAAGGGTGAGCAAGGTGCAGATGTGCTGAAGGACATGAGAGAAGCAGCTCATGGAAGCAAGCCCAAATATCCTATATAGAGGCCTTTCAAGTTGTGCTTGTATGTCTGCTAAAGATACAGGCAATTTCCTCAAAGGCCAAAGAAAAAGATGCTTCCACATTGAGAAGGGAACCACCACCATTTTGATACAAGGTACAGTTACATTATCTGCAAGAAATTCTGCAGTTTAAAGAGAACAACAGAAAAGAGAGGAAAGAAATCCCTCAAATAAATGAATGTGTGACTGCAAAAATGACTTGAGGCTGCATTCAGAGAAGGAGAGAGAGCAGAGAACGCAAGATTTACAGGGCTTGCTGCAAGGCCAGGAACAGAAGTATTCCTTCTACACCTATTTGCATGCCAGGTGCTCAGCAAACCACGTATTTATGGGTTTATCACAGGAAAGAGGCCAAAGCGGTCATCTTTCCTCACTGTACTGTTTAGCAACTCAATAGGTAAAAGCAGAGAATTAACCTCAAGCACAATTATATATTTAAAATCCATTCCCACCTGCTGCTATTCAAGTATTTCTTTGTGTTCCCCAAGAAATAATCCAGTAAATTATGTTCTGCCTCACTTTGACCTGTGACTGTTTTTCATCTGTGAATTCTGGGTTGTTCCTGTTCTGCTTTTAAGGCAAGCTCAGGCAGCAGATTGTCTTGCATGGCTTGGCACCATTACATTGCACTCTGCAATTCTGCATTTCACTCTCCTGGAGAGAGCCATCTGCTCTACAGGTTTTAGATGCTGACCACCTGGGTGGAAGCAACTTCATTAAAAATAAAAAAAAAGTTTTTTAAAAAAAAGGTACTTTTACACAGTACTTCCACTTACTTAGGATGTACATGCATAACAAAAATATTCTCTATGGTTTTAAATATACATTACATACACATTTTCTAGTTACTACAGTATCTAGTAATCAAGGAGTTCTTGGTTTTATTATTTTGTTTCAATTTAGTGTATTTTTCTGCAGTTCCTTAAACTTCTGCAGAAATTTGATGGATCCTTTCACATCAGCACCACTGATTTCTTGTTGGAGCAGATACCTAGAAAATATATATGAAGGCTCTAAATTAATTTAAAATTCATAAGGAATAGTCAATAGTGAAGTTTGAACAGGTAAACAGAATAGTTATATCAAAGAGGAGGAATTAAAAAGGGAACTAATATTTTTTTTAGTTGAAAAACATAAACACCATATAAAAATTATGCTCTGAGCTGGGAAGTGCCTCATTAATCCAGTCAGCATGTATGAACGAGTTGCTTTTCAAAACCTTTTAACATCTGCCTGATTCTGTCCCTTGGAAATCCTTTTCCATTTCAGTAGGATGAAACAAAGACCTAGGCAGCGTACTTTCTAAAAGCCTCTGGCTACAGACAGCCCACTGCATATATCATTATACACAAATCTTTGGGGGGGCAAGTGGGTGGGGGGTTGGGAAGAGTACAAGGAAATTAACTCAGTCTTCAAATCCTACCATTTGCTTGGGAGTTCATAATCCATTCCAATTTACCTTTTTCACCCCTGAAATTTTCTGTTTTCTGGAATGCTACCATTATTATTTGTATCGCTTGTTTGACACTGTGCTCCTCTGAACAGTAAATAAGCAAACTACATGTTTCATCCGTGTCCTACTCCTGTTAGACCTTTACAGAGTACTCCATGTGAGCCAGCTACTGCCAAAACCTTTCTGACAAACATCAAATTAATATACCCTTCCAAAGAATAAAGCATCAAACCTCCATATGCTCCAAGAGAATACAAAAGGCCATACCTCACAATTTTCAAGGTTTTTTAAAATATGGGGGGGTTTAAGTCTTTGGCACAAAGATTAGAGCAACATATCTAGTCACTCTATAGAGCAAATATGTCCTGCTGTTCCCAGAAGTGTGCATTTCTTTCAAATTCATTTCCATCGCAGCATCAGAACCAGGCTGTTCTTTAGCTCTTCCTCATCTCTGCTCATAAGAAACAGCAGCCCAAATGAACAGAACTAATAAATACCATTGAGGGTTCATCTGTTCTGAAGTGACTCTACCGAACATTGTAAAATAGAATTTGCAATCTCTGACTGTACTTGACCCCAATGTTAAGGAAAGGTAATAGCAACACACCAAAGAGCAATACCACTAGGCATGTTTAGACTAAGGAATAAACACATTGACCCGTGTTCTTCCCGAGTCAACTGCACAAATAAAATAATGTTTTGCTCTTTAGAAGTAGCTTTCCTTAGAGATCTTCCAATTAGTTTATTAACCTATAAATTAAGTTTCCCATCAATTACTACATACCCACCCTTTTGCCCTTCCCCAGAAACTGTTGTGATGCAGTGTCACCGGCACAATCACAACAGCGATCAGCCATTGTAGCCCCTACAACCTCTGGAGCTCACGGCTTACAGCTCAATCCAGCTACCACGGGCTTAACACAGCCTACCAGAAATAAATGTTTTCTTCTCCTTCTGGAGACAATCCAGTGACAAAAATATCATTACAAGCAAGATGTTCAGCACTACAGAACTACAGCCACCCTGAATTGTGTTGGGTACCAACACAAGTGGTAACTTCTACAGTCAATATTGTTGCAAAGCAAAAAAAAGTGGCTGCCTAGGAGCTGCTTATGCTAAGAAGAGCAAACAGCTGCCAAGGGCTATCAGTCTGCCCAAGCAGTATATAATGAACTAACAAATAAAATAAGGAATGGAAAAGGCACATTAGATTCCAGAAAAAGTTGCTACAAATGTAGGAACCAAAACAGTGTTAACGCCTAGTTCTCTGTGATATTTATTGCTACATACTGTAGCTACCGCGTGGAATAAAAGATTAAACAGAACTCAGTATAACTTTATCTGACTTCTAGAAACACCAAAGCAGGAAAGCTGTACAGTACCTTGGGACAACAAGTAACCTAAAGAATACCTACTTCAACCTTACTTGCACATATGCTATTACAAAATTAGGAGACACCTAAAAGGTGCTTGCCAGACAAAATACTTGGAACAAAATGTTAATAAAAAAATAAAAGCACAGCTGAAAGCTCTGCAAACGTGAGCAGTGACACAGAGGAGAGAAGATTTGTGCTCTGCTCTGTCAGAGTGCACATGAGTACAGAGCCCTTAAGTGGTTCCTGAGATCAGAGCCCACTATATTAAAACTCCCTTCAGCAAACACTCTGCCTAGTTAGGAAATATAAACTACAGTGAGAATCATCACTCAGGATTAACAGCAGTCATCCGTTAAGCAGAGGGCCAAGCTTTACGTTTCCTTTGAGAACGGCAGCAAACAGCAGTCAGTGCTGTTTTTATTTCAAAAGCCACCCTCAGTAAATGAATTAGAAGTTGAATCTTCCTAAGTTGGGAGCAGAGAACACACATGCCCAATTCCAGAGCAAAAGAAGGTCTTTTAATATCCAGTTCTAGAGAAAAAAAGGCCATTCAATATCCCTTTAAATGAGGTGGTATACTAGGTACTTCAGTCTACCCTGGATGTACTGTCTAAAAATCACTACATAGCAGTATTCCAGCACTCACTGTAGTATTACTACTAGTGTTACCAAACACAGAAAAGCTGTATTTCATACTATGGGATATAAGAAGCAAAAAAAGACCTAAAAGCTTCAAGTCCAAACAGGGGCTAATGTAGTTTATCGTTTAAATTCCAAAGCTGCACAACTCATAAGAAAATCTGAGATGAGAACTGTAAGGAATTTAAGCTCCTTTGTGAACAGAAGTATTTTTAATGAACTTTAAAAAAAAAAACAAAAACAAAAAAACCCCGCAGTTACCCCCAACTCAGAGACATCTAAAGCAGGCCCCATTTTCCTTGAGGGAAGAGACATTCTTCCTTACATTAAGATTTTGCCTTTTTTTTTTTTAAGCAATGCTGCATCTTTCTCCAGATTTTATTAAAATCTTTTAACATACTTGAGATTAACTAATGCATCTTCACATTTTCTCACACCCCAGGAGTCAATTTAAACAGCTTGTTTTCAAACTGAAACTTTGCATTTCCTTCATGCAGATGGATATTCAACAGGTGCTAAGGCAACTCTGTGAGATTCACTGTAAATGATCCTGTTGAAGTAATCTGGATTAAAGCCAGAACTAAAATGGGTTTTCTTCTTGCTTTTTAAAATACAAGTCCTTTCAACTCTGTTTACAATGGGTCTTTTAAAAAAAAAAAAAAAATTGAATTTGCATTGCTGCAGGTGTAACTAGCTGCCTTGTAAAAGAAGGGACAAGCCATTGGTGGTGGCAGGAACTTTTCTCCAGCAGTCGGAGGGGTGTCATATGCCTTGAGGCTTCACAAGGTGCCTGCCTACATCCAGAGAAAGGGCGTCTCAGCCATCTGGCCTCCATCCTGTCTCCAAGACATTCCCCAGACTTCAAAGGGAAACTAAAGGGCAAATGTGACTTGCCGGGGCTGGGCAGGGGTTACTGCCTTGCCCCCGACTTTGGACTTTTGAGCTTACTTTGTAGGTGAAAGATCTCACCCTTCTGCATGGGGACCCTGACATTTTAAATCTCACATATGAACCACAACACCCGATAAAGAACTGGCACACTCGTATCAAAAATCTGCAGCTCGGTTTCAACAATCTAAAAAATTTCAGAGGAAGTTCTGCATTATCCATGTATCAGCCCTTAGACACAGCATTTAAAGGACAGCCAAGATAAAGTGAAAACTCGCACTGATTCTATGTGTTTCTGAGGAAAAGAAGTGACCAAGAGAGGAAGGCAGCTCCAGATAGAGCAGAAAGAAACAATGGGAAGATCCAAGGCCAGATGCATTAAGAAAGCAGACATGAGTGAACAGAAAGTCATGGATAGCTTTGAAAGCTGATGTGGGAGATACAGAGGAAAATGACTGGTTGAGAACTTGCATGGGGCTTTTGACAAGGCAAAGGTGCTGCTGTGCTGCCAATATGAGACAACTTAGCACAAAACAAATTGCTCCAAAAACATATTGCATGGTGCTTTAAGAAACATAAATTTCTGAGTGATTTAGATTTTCTTGTTTGAGAGTGACTGTTTTCTAATCTAAGAAGAGAACACCTGAGAGAAAGTGGTAATTTCTCCCCAGAATGAGAAGTTTAACTTCCCCACCACCACCACCTGCCCCATACTTTCAGCAAGAGGTTCTGGTGAAACAAAATGGGATCTAAAAGAAAAAATTTAAGCAGACCTAAGTAGTTCTCAGCCCCAGTATTCAAGCAGTCTTCACCCAAACATGAAATAGAAACAGACATAATTTTGGGTCCTTGTCCCAGGAAGGCTGGGAACACCATATCAACCACTTAAGATTCTGCAAAAAGAAAATACAGAGGGAAAAGGAGACATCAGAAAATCACCACTTCAGGTCTCCACACCTTAGACGAGGAATACAGCTAAAAGCTTCCCACCAGAACAAAATACAAAGTTAAATACACATTGGCTAGCTTCTTTAAGGATAGCACAAAGAAGATACAATGAAGAGCAAGCAGAAGATCATTTATCACCAGAGACGAAAAATCTTTATAAACAGACTCAATAATTGAAAAGGAGAAAAAGTAGCAAATGGATGCTAAGGCACCAGAAATTACCTTTTAACTGATACTCCCTGGCATACAACAAAATGAAATTTACAAGGATAGAATTCAAGACCCTGGGAAGACTGTAGCAAAACAGTATGGGCATCCCTCATCAAGAGATACATCTAGTATATAATCAGCTAGTATTTAGCATACACAAGTAAGAAACACAGTTGCAAAATAAGCCATAATTTTGAGCACTGGCACAAGCAACGTTGCTACTTTTGAAGAAGAATGTTAACTTATTTACCATAAGCACCTCAAATATCTTCTAAATCTATGTCAAAGGTATACACTGTCTGATGCTTCACCAGGATAGAGTGAAGTATGTGTGCACATACACACACAAGTGCATGAAACCCAACTCAAAGTAAGTGTAAGCTTCGTACCTTGTGTGTTCATACACTCATATCAATTTCAGATTTTCTTTAAGCCTAGAAGCGAACAGTTGACCTGCCTTACACTGGTTCCACAGAGAATTATTTCAATGAAAACAAATACAACCTTTTCAATCTTTTGAGCAAATTTCACAAGTATAATTTAGGCATATTTGCCAGATAGAAGTCATAGTGAAGAAGTGTCATGCTGTACTGAATTTCTTGATGACAAAAGCATCACAGCTCATTTGACACATGATGACTCAAATATTGAGTCTAGGATTATTCTGCAATACTCAGGAAAATATCAGCAGATTTTCCATATAGTAGCGATATAAGGACTATAGCAAATTACTTTTCAAGAAATGTTGCATTTCTCTTATAATTGAAATATCATACCATAAGAAAATGAAAAAAGCATTACGTGCTTTGGCTATACATATTAAACATGCCCAGATTATACATTTGACTTGACTTTACCAGGTACTGGTATTTATTCTTTCCCAAGCATTCAGGAAAATACTTTATTTCAAAGAAATGACAGAGTACCTTCAGCTTCCCTAATAAGCAAATGTAATTTCAGCCCGAGGGTTCATGGCAGTCTCAGCTAATCATGCTCCTGGCCACTGCAGTCCCCCTTGCTCCGGCTCCTGGTCTCAGACTTCCCCGAGCAAAATGAACTGCTTCAGCATACTAAACCAGCAAAAAGCCAAGCACTGTATTTAATTACATAATTTTTGCCAGGTTAGATTTCAGTGAGCTTAGCATTCTGGAACAGCTGAACACGGGTCCGGGGGAGCTCCTGAGCCCAGGAGGATGGGACAGCCAGCAGGCAGGTCAGGCTGCTGCCACAGAACAGCCCCCAGCCAGCCAAGCTGACACAAACACCGCTCGAGAGGTCAACAGCCATGCTGGAGGAAAGGGTCACTTGCACTGGCTCAGCATTTCAGGAGGTGAAAGGAAAATGGAGGACCTACATGCCCAGCTCTGCTCACCTGAGGAAACATCTTCTGCAGGACTTGTTTCACTCTCTTCAACCCACAATACACGTAATGGTATTATTATAATAATTCAGTGATTGCGTCAGGCCAAAAGGGTATTTGCAGTTATGTGGCTGGCAAACCAACAGCAGTGAGTACAAGAACATGCTCTAAATTCCTCATGTAATGAGCCAAATTTACTATTATAGCCAATTTTACAAAACTGTCTTAGCGTTTTAACTTTAAACCCCAAAAAAGCAACAGCACATATAAAAAAAAAAAAAAAAAAAGAGCAGCAATCTCTTAATATATCTCAAAAAAGGAAGCAATTAAGACTTAGACTTTTTCCAGTAACATCAAGGACACTGGAAAATTGCATAGAAAATAAGAAGATTGCCAGGAATTACACTATTTTTGTAGATGAAAAGATGGGGAAGAAGTGGGAGGAGAATGAGCTATCTTCCATATTGTGTAGTTAATTTTCCAATTGAACTGTCATTGCAATGCTTTTACTTCAAAGTTTATCACACAATTGCAGAGACATGAACCACTATCAAATCTTCCAAATGCAACTCAGATTTTCAGTCCAGAACTACGTTATCATCTTTATACTAAACTTCACAAAATAAGCTGTTCTGAAAACTCACAGAAAGGTGAGGTTGCTCCAAGCCCCAGTGTAACAAGCATGGATCGGTCAGCTAGTTTCTCCAACTCTCTGCTTTTACTATCTAAAAATTGGGTTACACTACAATTTCTTGCTTTTCTGTATCTTAAATCAAGATACTCAGTATATCAGCCATAACCTTTGAAATATTGTACTTGTCAGGCTGCAGATCATGTGTTATGGGGGGGGTTCTCTCTCATGCAAGAAGTATCAAATGCTACTGAATTTGGACGCAAAGATGCATTGCACAAATGGCTTCAAAAGTGTATTTATGCAACGGAGAAGAAGCAAGCAAGGAGAGATAACCATGAAAGACCATCAGGCACTGGCATTGTCAAAAGCCTCCTCCACTAGATATACTCACACAGCTTGACTGCATCTGCAGAATAAACTACTGAAAAATATACACCTGTGTGATATTTTAAAAATAAACCTGCTCCCTTCTGTTTGATCCGAGAATCTTCCCCAGACCACATCCCCCTCACAGTTTGATTAGCGTATTGAAGTAATGTACACAGCAGGTACCATGGAGACCCAGATTAAGTAGTCACTGAAATGAAAATTTTCCACACATGGAAAGCAGTGATATTAATATACTAATTATATGTTTCTTCACAACTATGTTTAAACCATCTTAAACAGCCACAATACTTAAGGAAAGGACAGGAGACAGCATTTTTTCTTGCAATGTAGCATAAGTTCTTCTGCATGATTAAGCTAAAAGGACCGCCACCATTTATCATAATGTCTATCAGAAGATTTAAAAGTCACTGGAAGTATATGATGATAATAGAGATTTAGGAATTTCTCATCTCTCAATCTTTCTCACACCACCTTACCCATTATTTTATCCTCAGGAAGAGGATAAAAGACTCCTATCCTGGACAATATTTAATATGTAGACTGTTGGTTTCCCTTACATAGTTTATAAATTAAGAATGCAAATATAATCTTAGTTTTAAACTTCTTCATAGCCCAAAAGACTAGGCTTTTCCTTTTTCATGTGATTTTCACTATGTGTTTTTTTCTTCTCATTTCTTATTGATACTTTCAAAAGCAAACAACTGTTTTATTTGTGACATGAAATACATGGTGTTTCAGCAAAATAATAATAATAATAATAATAATAATAATAAAAACCTATCCTTCCACCTAACTGCATCATAACAAAGGGTTTCCTTCTCTTCTGTTTGTTTTACAAGTCCTATTGCCACAGCAGTGCAGGAAAGGATGCACTCTTGGAACATGCGATGGATCAAAATAAGAGGGTGTTGGGCAGAAAGCGTCACATATTACTTCTTCAAGTAGTCTCATAAGATAAAGGGTTTTTTTAAAACTATATAAAACTATAAAACTTTACTCTTCAGTCAAAGCATCAATGCACATCATATAGTTTAACTAAACTCTAGTACCCAAAATCTTGTGAGGATGCTTCCCCCCATCCCCAGTTACTTAACCTCTAGTAGAAATTTCTCATTGGAGCGTAACTTAGCAATTCAAAGAATCAGGTTTTTAATTCCTATTTGTTAGGATTTCTAAATTATTCTCCTCCACTTTCTCCTTTCTAATATTTACCTTTACACCAGGCTTTCTGTACCTGTTTCTAAATGACATAGATATCATGTGAGTAATCTCTTCTGGCTGAAAATGTAATTTATTTTAATTGGAACTGAAAACTTGTTTGAGGGGTGGCAGGAGGAAACTGTTCCTATTTCCTGCTATAGTTCTCTCAGCATCTAATTACACCCATAAAGGGAAACAATGGGGAGGCTGTGTGTTATTCAGTTTAATGTGGTTAATTACATGATTCTTTGTATGCATGCAAATACACCAGAGCCTCACAACTGATACAGCACCCACACAGCACATTTATCAGCTGTAACAATTGTGCTTTGAGATCACATACAGTATACCCTCTAGATATAAAAACTGGAAAAGGTTTCTAGTTCACAAGAAGAAAATTGAACATTTTTTCAGCAGCAGAACAGACACCCAATCAAAAAATTCTAACCATTAGCATCTGTATTTTCCACAAAATTCTTGTCAATATAAATTAATTTCTTGCAACTAGAAACATACCCTTCTTACTGAAATACCCTTCCCCATGCTTTCCCTGTAGACAGATACTTTGGGGAGGTCCTTTTTTATACTCCCATATGCCAAAATACTAACAGGAGCTGAACCAAACACTTCCAAAAGTTTAAGAGATTTGGGGCACCTCAGAACAGAATAAAGGTACCAGACAGATTTTTAGCAAGTCAGATTCTGTGCCCAGGTACTCCTGAGGACACAAAAATCATATTTTAAATATTATCTATCACTGAGGCCAAGGTTTAGGTTTCAGGTGGGACAAGGACACATCAGGTGGATGGATCCTCTTCATTACTACTCTTTCTTCAAAGTCCTGCATAAGCAATACTTTGTGAGTCCAAAGGCAAACAGAAAGGGTAGGTGGTCAAGGAGGGTACAGAAGAGACTCAAAACACCATGCTCTCCTCCACACACTTCAGTAACCTTAATGGGGAATAATTATCAGTCCAGCACTGCAGAGTAATAGCTCTTAATGATAGCTTAAATGTCAACACTGCCTGCCCCAGGAAGCATATGTGAAAGGACTTGGACTTGAGAAAAGACAAACAACTCAGTGCTCAGAGAACAACTCTTCCAAGGCCAGATTTTTCAAGAATAAAGTCACCAAGGGAAAAAAAAAAAAAAAAAAAAAAAGGGAAAAGGAACTGCATATGGTCCTCCTTCGATGAAGAGTCAATGAAATGTTTCAGAGGCTTAGCATGAAGCAGCCTGAGCTCAGATGAGTCACTGGGGTTCTTGGAGCAAAACAGACGATGTGGATAATTGATAAAATAGAGGCAGACATTAAGAGGGATAGTCCTGATGCTTGAAGAATATGATGGCTTTTGTGAGGAGTTAACCTCCCTCTCCTCACTACACAGCTGGAACAGTAGGAGGTCTGTTCAAAAACATGGTGTTAAGAGGGAAGGAGGCATGTGTACAAGTTGGAAGGAAGAAGATGGATTAATTGAGAAAAGAAGTGGCAGAATTTAGCCCTGATCTATCTTTGAAGCTGGCCCTGCTTTGAACAAGGGGCGGGACCATGTGACTTCCAAAGGTACTGGCCAACCTAAATTATTCTGTAGTTTTGAGGAAAGGGCTTAATGTAGGAAGAACATAACAAAAAAACAAAAACAAACACCCCCCCCCCAAAACCCCCCCCAAACCAACCAAAACCCCACATCATCTTCATTACTGAATGAAACCCTATGCTGAAAAAAGTGCTTTAGTTTGGAGAATAAGTCACTGATACCTAGGAAAAGCATGTGATGAAATACAAGAAAAAGAACCTGCAAAAGAGAAGATAGATGTCTTTTGGCAGACTAATGCTTTGTTTTTGTTTAAACTAGCTAAAGTGAGTAATTTAGCTTCAATAGCACAGTGAATAACTGCTATTGCTACAAAGTTTTAACCTTTACCCACTCAATTAATGTTAGACCTTAAAAGCTCTTCTCAAAGAAAAGCTTTACATAAAAACTAGGAAAGATGATATTCCTATTCCTGACATCCTTACAGATTAAAAAAAAAAAAATACAGCCCTTGAGGTTTTAGAACACACACAGAACAAGGTTTGATCAACTAATGGGAAAACTTAGAATTTTTGCTTATGCAATTGAAATGCATTTCCTTCTGCTGTAAAAATCTGCTCCAAGCAAGGTGGCAGATCTTCACCATTTCATTGTCACCTCAATCCAACACAAATCCAGTTTATTTTTCCCTGCCTCCCCAAGCAACATAACCTAAAATTTTTCCCAAATGTTTATTTAGAAAAAGAAAATCAGACTTGAAAACAAAAGGCTGACTTGCATTAATTGCTTATGCTCATCTGTTCTCCCACACTTGTGGTAGTCTTCTGGCCTGTGCCTATAGCAACAACTGGAAACCTTTCCATTCTGGTTTTACTATAATGGTTATTCTTTCTCTCTTGCACATTAAAGAATACATGGTCTTGACAGCAGGTACATCAGGAAGCAGCCAGACACACCAAACGCATACCACCAGATGGCATCTTCAACCAGTTACATTTTAAAGAGCTCATGCCTTCAGAAGGAGATCCTGCATTTGATATAGTCTTTGTATTCTGAAGACTCAAGCCTCTATACTACAAAAAGCAGAAGCACCTTTGAACACCTAGATTGGTGCCAATGATCTGAAAGTCATTTTGTGTTGCTAAAATCATCAGTTTACTGAGGATACATTTGTTCCCTCAACAAGGATTCAGGGAGCCATAGAAGTATTCTGCACCATGCTTGGTGTCTTCTCCCCACACATCTCCTTAATGCTTCTCTAATTTTACAATAAAATCTAGGTGCGATGCCATTAAATTTCCATGGAGGGACTACTGGTTTACACAGGATTTAATTACATTCGAAGCTGGCCCTCTATATTAAGAGGTGGTTTTGGCCATAAATAACCTCTATGTGTGTTTGGAAATTAAGTTTTTCCACTATAATGAGCAAGTCTATTTCCAGTAGGAGATACCTTAATAAAAGCAAAAGAAAACAAACGAAAAAACCCCAAACCCCAAGTAATTCTAAGAGAATCAGTAGACTACAAACCTATTTTTAATCTGCTGCAATCAATCATGAAAATAACAAGTATAGCATACAAATGACCCTCAAATCCTTAACAATGATTACTTTATTGTACTTAGAGAGCAACCTAGCGTCATTTCAGTACTGGTTTACCATGCTAATCTCATTTCAAGTAAAATTTTGGTGAAATGGCTATCACCTGTCATAGGCTCTAATAATCAACTGCAGTTCAGAGAACATATTTTCTTATTTGCTTAGAATCTAAAGGTGATTTTCTCCTCAAAGGAGCTTTACCCTTTCAACTGGAGTTTTTGAGATTGTTTGGGGAAAAAATATAACCTGGTTTTAAGTATGTAGGCTGATCTCACAAACATCTCTTAGGTCTACTTCCCTTTACTTTTAATTGTGTATCTGCACTGAGGCTAGCTTTTTCCCCTCTTAAAGTTTAGTAAGAGCCAAAGGAAATGAAGTGGAACAAAGAAGAAACATTAGCTTTCATAATTTATTACTCTAGACAACTCCGACTATTGCCCATGACAGAAAGCAAGCCAAGCAGAAAGAAAAATGGAAGTGTTCTTGCACTGCCACTTCATCAAAGGCTGAAGTCACACAATTGATTTCTATGGCCACTGGCAATGCCCCTGGCCCATGTTGCCACCCTGCAGCTCTCAGGCTGTATGTACAGAGGGCACTGAACACAAATGAGAACATGCATGAAAGATGAGCTGAAATGTGGTGTGGGTTGTTTTCTTTGGTTTTTTAAGGTCATCAATTAAAAATTATGCTTTAAAGTATTCTTTATTAATACAGGTTAATAAAGAATAAATCTGACACAGTTCACTCAATTTGATCTCCTTGATTATTCAGAAAAAAAATTTGTTTTGGTCTAGCTGGATAAACTCCTGCAGTGAACTTGACAAGCAGTTCATTTTGATTTCTGAATTCAACCTATTTTGATTGAAGCAATACTTTTGTGATGTTTTCCACTTGTAAAGGTAGAATATCTTGCAGAGGTAGATCTGGAGCAAGAAGGGGGAGTAAGAGTGACTGTCAAATATTCAACATGGCAACTTTCAAAAGTAACATCTGAAAGCAATGATGCTGATACACCTAATGAGCTCCAAGGATTCTCTGCAGCACCTTCCCTTTTGTGGAGCACCAAAAGGCTGGTTTTGATTCTTAGCCACAGGCTCTTAAGTTGGAGCTTAATCCATTGCCATTGTGTCCTTGGGTTGCCTGCTTTAAAGATGATGACATAGCTAGATTCAGAAAAACTCACAAAAAGGAACAACACTGACTTGAGCCAAGCGATCCACAAGGTTCAACACAACTGCTGAGCTCAAGGGATTATTTACGCAATAAAGAAGAAAGGGAACGACAAAATGGCATACAACTGAGATTCCTCTTGAAAATTTAATTCTTGCTGAATCTTCATCAGAGGATGAGGAGCAAGATCATCCTCACTTATCAAGAATATTTTCTCAGGAAGTAATTAGCATCCTGAGTGGTATCAGTACCTGAATTTCAACTAGATTTAGATGTCCAAACCTAAGAGAAGAGAGAAGCAGAAGCCAATACAGTAATTCTGGAGACAGCACCAAGGAACAAGTTTAAACTCACCATTTAATGATTTGATGCCCTAAAAAAGGCACATAATGACTCCAGGATCAGAAGAAAATGTTATGGCTTGACACACTACCAGTACAAATCACGTATACTATTGCCACAATCCCCTGTGATGCCTCCCGAAATCAACTCCAGATTGAAAACATGCTCCTGTTCAGCACAATTAATCTTCACAATTGTTGCATTTATTTAGAAAGCATAGATTTTATAGAGTTTAAAGACAATTTAAAAATATGAGATTTTTTTAAAACTAATTAAAATGTTTTGAACTGTAGCAGATTTTTTTTCGTTTAAAAAGGCAATATCTTCACAGAGGATATTATATACACCTGGAAATTATTCTATAAATGTTTTATCTAGATAAACTACAGAAAACCAAATAGAGAAAGTATCTGTCTCAGCTCCAGCAATATTTTCTAGAATAATTAAAATGCTAATGAAAAAGCATCTAAAGGCAGGAAGAAGTAGAAGAACCACCCATCCCAGAATAATATCCTTCTATAAGCATCATTTCCAACTTCTAATGCTGAGTTACGCTCTTCGTAAGTGATGACAGGTAATGTTTATAATATCTCTTAAGAACGAACCTGCTAGTTACCTCCTTTGCACTTGCCAGTGCTTCACAGTCAGGTTTTGGTGAAAGGTTAGACACGCAAACGTAAAGCACAGATGAAGGCAAGAGGTGACTGGTGTTAGCTCCAAAAGCACAACCAGACTCTAAACAACAGGGGGACACATCAGTACAGCGATTCCCAAATCGGATGAACGCAGTGGTACCTCCAAGTGGCAATGATCAGCTGACACAAAACGCTGTTTGTCTCTGTCTTGCTATTAGTCTGCCCTCTCACACTCCAGTTCCTTTTCTTCTCTCCCATAGCTGTTCCCGGCTTGATTTCTACACTACAGATGCTCTACAGCTGTTGCAGGTACAGTGTGATTAAGACAGAATCAATCCCCCTTCCAGCCTCATGCACATATAAATCATGATCCTCTATTATTTCACACACACACATAATGTGGGGTATGCTGGTTCGTGCCTGACTGGTAGATTTGGGGGTGGGGTGGGGGGTGGGAGGGGCAAACATATGCTGGAATTTCCATCTGCCCCATTCTAGGTCTTACTTATTTCAGTAGCTCCTCCATTCAAAATGGGGGAGGAAGGAACGTGGGTGGCTGCGATTTCAGCAATGATCCCACTGCATTCCCACACCCCTTGCCAATATAAACTACGACCAAAGATTGAGTTGAATTAACCTGAGGCCAGAATCAAAGAGAGGAATAACTAGGCAAAGCTAAGAGAACAAAAAAGGCAAGAACAAAGGATCTCTTTCTTTCTAATGAGGATTACACAGTGCAAACATCAAGGTGATTTTCAAAAAAGAATCCAAGTGTCAAAGACCGAGAACTACCCAGTTCTAACTCAAGTTGTGCCATGAACTACATAATTGCAGAGCAAATAAAAAACCTGATTTACAAGTTTCAGAAAAATCTCTGAGAAGCTACAATAAACACCACTGCTATGACTTACTATGTCTTCTCGGAATAGCCCTAGAAGAAATGCTAACATGCTATAGTGTGCCATCAGTATTTACATGATGAAGCAGCACCCACACGCTAAATAAAAGATGGTAAGAACAAAGTCCTAAAGCCTTAAGTATTTTCAAGCAGTTGGTTTTGTATTTTTGCTGGTGGTTATTTTTTAATCAATGCAATTTCTGTGCTGACTTGAAGCCCAATACATATTTGATCATCCATTTCACACCATCAAATTAAGCTCCATATCTGAAGGGCATCTTAGACTCCACGATTTCACTTTGGCTTATTTGACTATGATTTTTGCACCAAAGCAAGTTAACTATAGAGAGATTATTTATAAGAACAAGTGAGATAGTTGTAAAAATACAGTCTGTAGTATCCACTGTCTTGGCAATAATGATAGATTTAAGCAGCTGCTACTAGAAAACATCAGCTCTGCCAAAATATCAGATGCTAATGTCTGAAGTAGCTCAGTTAAGCTACAAGACACAATCACTTTGTTCTACCAGGGGTGCAGGCAGGCATATTTCAATCCATATCCGGAACCGACAGAAGCATTTAGGGCAGGAACAGATCAAAAAAAGTTTGAATACATACAGCCTTACATCTTCACCTTCTTTCAGAAGTCACAGTTTTTAAGCCACAAGTGATTTGATGTATTATGAGTTCTTAATAAAGCAAGCAAAACAGCTGGACGAGTGTCAGTTTTAATCAGCAATCCAATTAAAGCATCCAATCAAGTTCACCTTAGCTGTTCAACAGTATGTTTATATCATAAATTATTTTTAACAAGAGTGTAACATGCAGGTTTGCTGTATTTTAATGACATTCAATGGCAATATGTAAGGGGAAATAATTGTTTCAACAGCAAACTGCGCTCATGCATACATTGAGAAAAGAATATATCTAGCACATTTTAAAAAATGATAGAAAATATTTCTTCATAAAGTCTAACTCATTTATTAAGTCAGAGAACACATCTGCCTTATACAGGCGTGTAAAAAGAATTGGACTATCATTTGTTTTCAAGAAGGATGCAAGAGTACATGATGCTGCTGATACTTTCCCTTTCCTCCTCTTCCATGGTGTCAACCTGTTCTGTTGAAATGTCATATTATTTACGCAAACAAGATCATGAATGGATATTAAGAAAGAAACAAGTCAAAGTTTGTTTCAAACTAACATTTACCTCACTGCAGCCAATGTTAATTTTCCTACAATGAAGGAGAATTAACTGCAGGCAATTTATTCTGAGTGAGAATAATTTGCTGAAATGTGTCCGGTTCTCAGGTGTCACTGGTCCAGACAGGGAAGGTGTACCAGTATAACACAGAAACTCAAACTGATGTAGTTATATCAGGAACATTTGGGGTTCTCATGCATTTTAAGACTAGAATGAACAAAATACCAGCATGTTTTCAGAATGACTAGCAATACAGTTAAAGCAGCTAAAGAAGTTACTCACAACTGAAAGATACAACTATTTGGCTGAGATACAGAAAAAAGTGTTGTACTGTAACCAGCACCCTGATTCGGTGGGCAGACCCCATCACGTACTTACTCTTAGTATCACAAACAATATTAAAGATGCTTTTTAAAGATAACTTTAATGAATGCATTATGGTAAAGAAGGGAAAAGACTAATTCTTCTGTTCAACACTTACCCTCAGAAGCTACAGGCATCTAGACTTCAAACCAGCATTAAAGCTTTTAGGCTTGGGAATCTGAAGACACCAGCCACTTAGGATGAAGTTTTACAATTTGATCATGTAAATGCTTTTTTCACAACACGTAAGTAAATATTTTAGTTATAACAGTGCCCTGGAAATTCAATAGTTTCCTCAACGATAATCACGGTACATTAGGTTTAGAGTATAAATTAAATTACTTAAGTGTGAAATAGAGAAGTTTTAACTAAAATTGCCTTTACTGAAATGTTAATTTCAGACAAACTTCAATGTTGTGCTAATATGGATAGATCTTCCACTACTTGTAGGCCCCTAATAAGCAATCTTGTTTATTTTCCATGCTGGAATTCTATCTTAAACTGCTTCAAAGGTAAAAATCAGAAAGAACTGTTTTAGTTTGACTCTCCGATTGCATCAGATCATTTACATGTGTGCTACAGTTCAATGCAATTTTAAACATTATTGCCTTTTTACTACAATGTGGGCATAAATGGTTTTATTAGCTTGCCTTAGCATTGATCACTTTAGCTGGAAATTCTCGATGTTTACAAAGTTTTAACTTGCACAGCACTAGCAACCTACTAATATTACTTTATGCTACCAAATGAGAGAAATTGGGCAAAGGAAAAATGCATGTGGAACATGAGGAAATGTTCAGGCCCAGGAGACCCTACCATCCCATGGAATAATGTACCCAGAGAATATCTGGAAGCCTCAAAGATCATACAGGCACAGGCTGGCAGGAAAAGGCTTTCCCTCTGTAGTTTTTATGGGCCTATAATGCACCAAAGGTTCTGAAGGTCACCAGAGCTGCTGCAGTTGTTCCCACACAGGCTATCCACAGATGCCTACAACCTCTCCCCTCCCATCAACGTAGAATTCAAATTGCAAAAACCCTCAGCGTGCTCACTACAATACAAACTTTACAAGCAATTCAAGTATTCAAGTTGTGTTTCCATACCGCTGCAACAATCAACCAAGCCAATGGAATTTTTTACCCAAAGACACTACAATGAAACTGCAAGTGGGTCTATTCCTCCTTAGCATGCACAAGGTTAGTACTTACATACCTATTGGAAATAGATACGCACCCTACCTTACATTATGCAATGCAAAGGGAATAGCAAGGAAGGGTCTGCAAGCACAGTGGTTTCCTTGCATCTATCACAACCATAAATGCGGGAGCTGCAAAAAACAGGACTAGTAGAGGAAAACAATATGGCCAAGGAAAAGACCTGCAGAGACTGAGACGTGTTCTATGCTGCAACAGTAAGCTTCTATTCTGTCTTCATCCGGTGCTCTCCTATCTTCACATACCAAGCTGCACACACCTGGCATTTCAGAAAGCTTGGAACAGGATAGCACAAAGTCGCGGCTTTCTCAATGAAGCATGTGAATGTTTAGAACAAAAGTATATGCTTATTTTACCTATTTCCCATTTTTTCTAAATGAGGGACTGACAGATGCTGCCCTCTGTGCCTGCACATGGCCTGGCTGTTATCACCAGGACAGCAACTGTTGTCATTGCCACTGCTGGTGGTAGCACCCACACAAACAGAATTGAGAACATCTACACACAGGCAGCTGCCTCGGTAATATTTATACGTTATATATAAGTACCATGTGCAAAAAAGCACAGGTTTATAAAGATGCATATGATTTAGGGTTTTGTGTTCTTAGTTTACTTAGAGGAAACTCTTGTTAATAACAATGGGCAGACTAACCAAAAGGAGCGTGCACTGATTATACAAAATATTCACTTGTGCAGTCATATGTGCAAGAGG
This sequence comes from Harpia harpyja, assembly GCF_026419915.1. Taxonomy (NCBI): domain Eukaryota; kingdom Metazoa; phylum Chordata; class Aves; order Accipitriformes; family Accipitridae; genus Harpia; species Harpia harpyja. The sequence goes on along the minus strand of NC_068941.1, from coordinate 34,079,663 downwards.
TATCATGCTATTTTCATTCAGTATCTGTAAATCTAACAATATCCTGAAGAAAAATAATCCAAAAGGTACAAAGATGCACAATGATAGATATTAGACAGACATACCACTTAGAGTTCTAGGTCTACCCTGTAGTTAAGTATGTCATTTAAGGAGGTATAAATTCAAATCACAGAAAAGTTAAGGTGGGAAGATCATCTAGTGCAACCTGCTCTGCTCAAAACAGGGCCAACTTCAAAATCAGATCTAGCCTCAAAGCTGGAATTGGCTGTTATCATCAGCTACTTTGCTGTTGAAATCAAATTCTGCAATATGACCTTTGGGTTCTTGTATTTTAATCCCATCCCCTCCAGATTAATAACGCTATTTAACCTCTTGTAGCTGGTAATTTTTGCAGATGTTGGAAAACAACAATTTACCATGTTCCAAAAGTGCAGGTTTGGTTGCTTTGAAAAGGACCAGTGAACTGAGGCTCATTAATGTCAATAAATCACACGCCTAGTAATTAAAGCGAACACCACAAATGTTGGCAAAAAAAGAACTCCATATTTAGGATGTGACAGAATTAAGGTTTCAAGTACAGCCTCTCTTGCATATGCATTATGCTACAAATTCCTTAATTATATAGTCACTTTCTGCTCTTTTCCATGCAGTCGACAGAATCAACCATACTCATGCAGTGAGCAACTTTCAAGTTGTGCTCTCTTCACTTGTGTGAAATATGCTTTAGTTACAAAACTTCCACGAACCTTACTCACTCTGAGGACAGCACGATCAGCTTGCTCACATACTTTCAACACCACTCAGTATAGCAGTATCTCATCACTTTGAAAGACATGTGTGAATTACTATCTTCAAAACACAGGTGAGCTAAAGGGTCCATTTTACAGACTGGGAGCCAAGCAAGGCAACATTGCCATCAAAGGCTTTACCTAAATTTGTTTTTCTGACATAACACATTGAAAAACCCAAAGAACTTCTCATTTTATAGATAATTCTATAATATACAGAGGTATACACATATACTCAGGCACAAAGTTACCCATGCACTGAAGTCAAAGGGACGTATGCTTGGCATGCAGTTAAGAGTGTTCAGTACTCAAGAACAGCAGATTTTAGATCTAGAAGTGAGGGCCCATAAAAACGAGCAGGTAGTTAGTCATCATGCAAAGGGTAGTGTACATCAGTTGCCCAGAATTGCTCTGTATAGTCATGAACCTATATAATAAGGCCACATAAAGCTACCCAGGCAATTCAAAATCTGGCATTCCCAACTGTTCTTTGGAGTGTGACTTCAGTAAATATTGCCATCAGGGAGGTTCAGAGATATACTTCCTTAGCCTTCTTAGAAAAAAACAATTAAAAATGAGCCTATTTCTCCACATGTCATTATACTGTTATGAACATAAAACAGGACTGGAAATTCTAAGGCTGCCATAGAGACATCTTTCCTCTGAACACTGAACAGCTTTAGTCTAGTGGTAGATCAACCTCATTAAACCCACAAGCTTAAGACGAAGCCCACAGGCCTCCAAGAGAAGAGGGTATTGATGAAGAAGTCAGAAACAATTCATCTGTGAAAGGTGGCTCCCTGTCCCCTTGCTGTCTGCCCAATCCCCCGTGGGTGAAGGCTGGCATAGACATTCCCCATGGTGCCGCAAGCAACTGGAAAGCATCCTGCTAGCCCAGGGTGCCTGGCTCACTTCCCCACACTGGAAATCCAGATGACCCCACAACCCTTGTGCCAGCCATTCACTGCTGCCAGACATAAGACAGGTCTGTACTGGTAACTGCTTCTACCACAGCTGTCACTCTGCATCCAGGCCCACTCCACCATGTGCCTCTTCACCTTCCAGACCAGGTGCCTTGCCCAGCTAGTCCAAATACCCTGTCAGTCTCTTACTCATCTTCCTACTTTGCCTGCCCAGCCATCTTCTGTCAACCTCTGACTCAGCCTCTTGGCTATTGTCTCCCAAGCTTTGCACCTCTAACACATTTTCTTGTCTTCATGTCAAGTGGCCAGTCTCAGCCACTTCCTTGTTGTCTGCTGAGCACCCCATCACCACTTTTCATCCCTGCTTTCAGCCTTCCCCCCAATACACTCACTTTTTTGGACCCAATTCTCTCCATCCTTCCCAACTCACATTCACAAGTCAAGACAAAGTTGCCTCAACACTTCCCAGATGCAGGAACAGTCCTGATAGCAGAGGACTTGGAGTCTCTTTTTAGTTCAAGCTCTGTTCAGATTCACACCCAGCAAAAAGCAGCCCTGTGTAACAACTGCAGGAATAGTTCACCTTGGTTGTAAGGCAGAACTGTAGCAAACTATGCATGCATGTAGCAAACAACGAGAATTTGATCTAAGATCGCAAATGAATTCATCAGCAATACTGCAAAAGGCTTATAACCTTGCCAAATTTGAAAACAAAATGTATTAACTCAAAATGACAATCACATTGGTGCTTGCAGCTAAACACAGATACAGTGTAAGTTTTATACATAAATGCAAAATAATGGACTGTGCATTCCACATTAAGGCTCTTTGCATGCCTCCCCCCATTATACGAATCATCTTCTCCCTCAAATCCAGGTCTTCTACGTACCCACTTTATTTCACATGACTTTGCTTATAAACAGAACTCTGATGTTTTTTCTGAGGACAATTATCTCACCCCTTAAAATAAACAAAAGAGAAATTTCAGATTGAGGGATGGCTGCACAAGCCTTGAAGAACAAACTTTTTGTGTTCTTTAACATTTATCAAGTATATCACTGTACTAATCCACAGTGCTCTTACTTCAACAGTTATGCTCTTCTATCTCTCTTCTTTTTGATGATCACAGTCTCTAAAATTTATTTTCTTCTCCTATCAGTGGTTTTGTTTGTTCTTCCATACGTTTGAAAAAAGCTTCTCTATTCCAAAGTTATTTCTTGATTACCTGTATACCTTGCACTTCCACCACATCATTGGTCAATTGGTATTCTCTTTATCCAGACACCTGCTGTCATACTATTCATACAAAGAAAATTGTCAGGCCCACAGCAACATGCCTCACAAGCTTTCCCAACCTCCCCCTCACAATTTATTTTTTTCCTTCTTTTGATGATCACTTTCATAACTCCAGCTTTCATGTTTGTTCATACAGAACATTAGCACTTCTCAGCTACCCTGCTAACAAGCATTAGGAGCTGAGCTTTCCTACGCTAGCTTAAAAGAGAGTAGCTACCAGCCACCCTGAAGAATGCTGCAGTATCGCAATCACTGCATGAGAATAATTTCAAAAGCAGGAACAAAGCAAGATGTAGGCTCAACTGAAAAAAGGATCAAAGACTTAAATTATACCAGTGTTATACAATGGGGTAACCTTCAGGAGATTAATCTCCAAAATATAATTCAGAACAACTCTGATACCTTCAAAAGCATTTAAGAAATAATTTTTAAACAGAGAAATTAAAAAGAGAGAGAGAACATTAAACATGGACTTATGGAAATCAGTCAGGACACAACACACCAGACCCATCCTCCTACAGTCTACATCTCTCAATGGATTAATGTCCTGGTTTCAGCTGGGATAGAGTTAATTGTCTTCCTAGTAACTGGTACAGTGCTATGTTTTTGAGTTAGGTATGAGAAGAATGTTGATAACACACTGATGTTTTCAGTTGTTGCTAAGCAGTGTTTAGACTAAGTCAAGGATTTGCCAGCTTCTCATGCCCAGCCAGCGAGAAAGCTGGAGGGGCACAAGAAGTTGGCACAGGACACAGCCAGGGCACCTGACCCAAACTGGCCAACGGGGTATTCCATACCATGTGACGTCCCATTTAGTATAGGAACTGGGAAGGGGGTGTGGGGGAATTGCTGCTCGGGGACTAACTGGGCATCGGTCAGCGAGTGGTGAGCAATTGCATTGTGCATCACTTGTATATTCTAATTCTTTTACCATTATTATTATTATTATTGTCATTTTATTAGTGTTATTATTATCATTCTTAGTTTCTTCCTTTCTGTCCTATTAAACTGTTCTTATCTCAAGCTACGAGTTTTAATCTTTTTCCCCCCAATTCTCTCCCCCATCCCACGGGGTGGGGGGGAAGTGAGTGAGTGGCTGCGTGGTGCTTAGCTGCTGGCTGGGGTTAAACCACAACAATTAATTAAAAAAAAAAAAAATCACACTCAAAAAACAAAGAGAAAATCTACAGAAAGGTAGCATTTCTGAACGTCTGCCGCTCAGTTATGGACAATGGTATTGCACCTCTACGACTTCTTCCATTTATCCTGAAGTGTCAAAGAAAATGTCTGTAGAACTTTATTCTTGGTCTACTCGGGGAATCCTTTTATTCATCTGATTTCCTTTATTCATCCATGAGCTGCAACATGATTGACATCTTTTCCATCAGAATTGTATGGCAGCATGACAAGCTAATTATTACATAAAAGATGATACACATTACCTCTCCAGGTCAAGCTACAATCCCCTATTTGGATGTCATTTTTAAAATTACAAGCTTTAATTAGTCATGCATCATTCTAGTCCAGACACTATGCTCTTCAGTTTCAAAGCGGCTTCCTGAAAATGAAGGTTTTGCTACTTTGATGTAGGTTTTGGTGAATGCTACCAGTATTGATAACAAAGACTGGTAACCCTTCTTCTGCAGCAGGTGAACCTATCTCTTTTACTTTTTCGGGGCTCTCCAGAAACAAAAGTGATAAAAGGACCTGCCTTCTTAAACCAAGTTTTATAGTTTGGTTTCATAGTTTAAGCTGGCTGGAATTAGTTGTCTTTTGCCCCACAGCTAACTTTCTATGCCACAGATTGATTTCTTGCCAAAAACGCATTCATATCCGATAACAACAACAAAACAAGGGAGGAGGCACATTAAAGCAAGCAAATGCATTCATACATTCAGAATGCAGTCGGAGGCAGGAGACAATTAGAGAAGGAAATTCAAAGTATAAGGCATTTCCTGAGGATTAATGAGTGGGTGGTAGCGTTTGATAGTCAAGGGCAGGATGGGTTCTGCAACCAACACAATTCATTAATCCCCCAGGCAACATAAACCGGGATTCTGCTAATTTTTTTTTCCTTTTTTCTGCACTCATTATTTTCCTTAGCATTTAATTAAAATTTCCATTTACTCTGACGCCATTGTTCCTTCAGAGCCCAATGCCATCTTTATGTCTGAACAGTGCTACTATGGTAAATGACATCTATAAAATTATGGAATTAACACCTGGTGCAAAAGGCCAGATAACTTTTCAAGTTTAAAAAAGTTCTTCTAATCTTCTCTTAAAGACTAAAAATGTTCTCTGCCTTAGGAACAGAAAGGGCTCAGCAGATGTGATCCTTTCCTCTAATTTACAAGCTGCTTGATGGCCTCCATTATGCTAGTGGTAGCAGACAAAGAAAGAATCAAGTATTGGAGAGAACAAATGATCTTTAAGCTGCCTTTCAGCTTCTTAGGAAGCCACATACACTAATGCATTACTTATGTCCCAAACAAGCAGCCATCCCCTTCATCATAACTCCATACTAACCTGTGACTGGTGCATCTATGTCCAGCAAATTTTTTTCCTGGCGGAGAATTGAAGCTCCCTCAGTTATTATTCTCAAAGCAACACTCTCTTCCAGTCTCCCTTCTTTCATAAGGTGTGCCTTTAAGATATCCACACGAGGTTTTCCATCATTATCAAACACTTCCTTAGCTGTGAGCCGGTGACTTGGAGGAAATGGGACAGCTGAGTGGAAAAAAACAAAAATATCTGGTCACTTTTTACTGCAAAGCCTCTATTACTGATAATGACACATTTCAAAAGACATCTCTGTTGCAAAACAGTGTTAACATTAATTTTCTACTGCTTCATGTAATTTGTGGTTTAAATTCTACATAGATTATCAAAGATACCATTAAAGAGCATGTATTCCATGGGCTACATTATTCACGCGCGCAAGAACCACTAATTAATGCTTATAAAAAACTGAGAGGAAGATTTAGGCCACATTTACAGGTAGATACATTCAAAGAAGCCCCCCAAAAGGCATGGAAATATCAGGGGAAAAAAGGGAATGAAGCTTAAACTGCTCTAGTAGCACTAGAGAACATTGATATAATGCTCCCTTCCCTTAAGAGCATAAAATGCACAAACAAGTGCAATATTTAATTTCCGTGCATGGGCATGCATAGATACACTCCAATTAAAATGCTAAAATCCAAGACAGACCTCTCTCTAATGACTTGGGGTAGGGAGATGGAATATATCTTCCCAGCATAAGTAATAGTTAGCTACGCAAGATAGATTCAAAGCCCATCAAAGCATGCCTAAGTGTCAAACAGAGCACTCCAGCAAAGGCAAGGCAGAGGATGTATCAGACTGATGTTGGAAAATAGGTGGGTTGCCCTAGCAACATGGCAGTGACTAGCAAGCTGCGTACTGCCATCACGTAAGGTCTGAGGCGTATAGCAAACTTCAGACACTCCTGCTCTGGCTCTCCTAGAGCCAGCTGGAGTGAGAAGGCTCAGAGGTGATGCTCTCAGCTGCCAGGATGAGGCTGGAGCATTATCCCAGCTTAACCCCTTTTCCCTTGCAGTTCAATCAGAGTGGCATCAGGCACCGTCTGCCTCACCAGCCACAGGGTAATTATACTGATCCCTGCCACAGCTGCAGGAGGGTCAGGTTATTTGGGAGCTCTGAGCAGGGAGAAGAGGTGGCCGCAGGGCTGGCCTCAGCTGGCTGCATCTGCAATGCAACCCTGTCCCTGCCAAAGGGTCTTGTCTCCCACCAAGTGTCTTACTGGCAGCTCTGCCACATCGTGAGACACAAAACCCTAATGCAGCAGATCGATGTATCTGTTAGCTTCAATTTTCTTCTCATTTCACAACCAGTGTACATCAGAAACAGACCACAAATCACACACATCATTTAAAGCCCAAGCCAAGAACTCTTCACTTACACTACCAGAAGTAACAGAGCAGATAATAAACAATTTCACTTTGTGCAGTTATTTTCCACTGATATTTCAAACACAAACATCTTCAGAAAATTTGGGGGGGTGGGGGGGCTCAAGTTTTTTTTTCCTTTTTGCTGCCCCAGCTCCAGCAGTCCATTCACTGAAATAGTCTGGTGGGGACTAATGAATGTGGGTCTTTGTAAAACACTGAAGCCCGACTGCTCTCAGACTTCAACGTGGGACAAGAGGAGGAGAAGGTGAAAGTTTATGATGTCCCTGACACCACCAGGATTCTCCTGAAGCAATGACACCTACAACCAACAATGAAGTTAAAGTACAGCCCTCAGCTCTGGAAAACCCTGCCACAGATCTGTGATGATCTCACTCAATTGACAAGAACTCCTAGATCACTATAGTTTATGTTTTGAATAGTACTTCTATGATAAGAGGTAGGCTGTTAAAGACCAAAACCCCACCCCACTTTTTGCAGCTACTGCAGTTAAGCCTATCCCATGAAACTTGCAAAAATGAGGTTATATGCTTTGTCAATCTTTCACTTCTATCTGCAGCAGACCCTCAAAAGCAAGGCAACTGTATCACAGAAACATAGACTCAGAATGGTTTGGGTTGGAAGGGACCTTAAAGATCATCTAGTTCCGCCCCCCCCACCATGGGGAGGGACACCTTCCACTAGACCAGGTTGCTCAAAGCCCCATCCAACCTGGCCTTGAACACTTCCAGAGATGGGGCATCCACACCTTCTCTGGGCAACCTGTTCCAGTGCCTCACCACCCTCACAGTGAAGAATTTCTTCCTTACATCTAATCTAAATCTACCCTCTTTCAGTTTAAAGCCATTACCCCTTGTCCTATCACTACATGCCCTTGTAAAATGTCCCTCTCCAGCTTTCCTGTAGGCCCCCTTTAGGTACTGGAAGGCTGCTATAAGGTCTGGAGCCTTCTCTTCTCCAGGCTGAACAACCCCAACTCTCTCAGCCTGTCTTCATAGAAGAGGTGCTCCAGCCCTCTGATCATCTTCACGGCCATCCTCTGGACTCAATCCAACAGGTCCATGTCCTTCATATGTTGGGGGGCCTAGAGCTGAATGTGGTACTCCAGGTGGGGTCTCACGAGAGCGGAGTAGAGGGGGAGAATCACCTCCCTCGACCTGCTGGTCACGCTTCTTTTGATGCAGCCCTGGATACGGTTGGCTTTCTGGGCTGCAAATGCACATTGTCACGTCACGTTGGGCTTCTCATCAACAACACCCCCAAGTCCTTCTCCTCAGGGCTGCTGTCAATCCATTCTCCACCCAGCCTGTACTTGTGCTTGGGATTGCCCCAACCCATGTGCAGGACCTTGCACTTGGCCTTGTTGAACTTCATGAGGTTCGTGCGGGCCCACTTCTCAAGCCTGTCGAGATCCCTCTGGATGGCATCCCTTCCCTCCAGTGTGTCGACTGCAACACACAGCTTGGTGTCACTGGCAAACTTGCTGAGGGTGCACTCAATCCCACTGTCCGTGTCACCAACAAAGATGTTAAATAGTGCCAGTCCCAATACCAACCTCGTGAGAAATACCACTCGTCACTGGTCTCCACTTGGACATCAATCCATTGACCACAACTCTTTGAGTGTGACCATCCAGCCAATTCCTTATCCAGCGAATGGTCCATCCTTCAAATCCATGTCTCTCCAATTTAGAGACAAGGATGTCATGTGGGACAGTGTCAAATGCTTTGCACAAGTCCAGGTAGGTGACGTCTGTTGCTCTTCTCTTACCCACCAACGCTGTAACCCTGTTGTAGAAGACCACCAAATTTCTCAGGCGTGATTTGCCCTTAGTGAAGCCATGTTGGCTGTCACCAATCACCTCCTTATTTTCCATGTGCCTTAGCATAGTTTCCAGGAGGATCTGCTCCATGATCTTGCTGGGCACAGAGGTGACACTGAGTGGCCTGTAGTTCCCCAAGTCTTCCTTTTTTCCCTTTTTAAAAATGGGGGTTATGTTTCCCCTTTTCCAGTCCGTGGGAACTTCCCCAGACTGCCATGACTTCTCAAATATGATGGATAGTGGCTTAGCCACTTCAGCCACCAGTTCCCTTATGACCTGTCGATGCATCTCATCAGGTCCCATGGACTTGTGCACATTCAGGTTCCTTAGATCCTCAAACCTGATCTTCTCCTATGGTGGGTGGGTCTTCATTCTCCCACTCCCTGCCTTTGCCTTCAACAACCTGGGCGGTGTGGGTGCAGCACTTGCCAGTGAAGACTGAGGCAAAAACATCATTGAGTACCTCAGCCTTCTCCATGTCCCAGGTAACCAGGTCTCCCGCTTCCTTCCAGAGAGGGCCCACATTTTCCTTAGCCTTCCTTTTGTCACTGACATACCTATAGAAGCTTTTCTTGTTGGCCTTGATGTCCCTGGCCAGATTAAATTCTACCAGGGCTTTAGCCTTCCTAACCTGATCCCTGGCTTCTCGGACAATTTCTCTGTATTCCTCCCAGGCTACCTGTCCTTGCTTCCACCCTCTGTAGGCTTCCTTTCTGTGTTTGAGTTTGTCCAGGAGTTCCTTGTTCATCCATGCAGGCCTCCTGGTGTTTTTGCCTGACTTCCTCTTTGTTGGGATGCATTGCTCCTGAGCTTGGAGGAGGTGACCCTGGAATATTAACCAGCTTGCTTGGGCCCCTCTTCCCTCCAGGGCTTTATCCCATGGTATTCTACTAAGCAGAAGAGGCCAAAGTCTGCTCTCCTGAAGTCCAGGGTAGCGAGCTTACTATGCGCCCTCCCCGCTGCCCTAAGGATCTTGAACTCCACCATTTCATGGTCGCTGCAGCCAAGGCTGCCCTTGAGCTTCACATTCCCCACCAGCCCTTCCTTGTTGGTGAGAACAAGGTCCAGCATAGCACCTCTTCTATCACGTGGAGAGGGAAGTTATCATCAACGCATTCCAGCAACCTCCTGGATTGCTTATGCCCTGCTGGGTTGTCTCTCCAACAGATATTGGGGTGGTTGAAGTCCCCCATGAGGTCCAGGGCTTGTGAATGTAAGGCTGCTCCTATCTGTCTAAAGAGGGCCTCATCTGCTCAATCTTCCTGGTCGGGTGGCCTGTAGCAGACCTCCCCCTCCCCCCAATGTCACCTGTCCCTGCCTTCCCTTTAATCCTGACCCATAAGCTCTTGGTCAGCTCCTCATCCCTCCCCAGGCAGATACATGAGCCATTAACAATTCATTATGCAACACAGAAAAAGAATAAACATTGCACAAAAAAGGGAGGTGAATGAGAACTCAGCAGTTCTCCAAGCTTCCATCCTCCTTGAAAAACAAACAAACAAACAAAAAAACCCCCCCAACCAACCACGAAAAAAACCCATGAAAACAACCCGGAAGGGTAGCTAGTCCTAATGGTCCTGCATTTTCTGCAGGGAGGAAGGAGGAGAGGGAAAAGTTGTTACTAATCTCCAATGAGTTTGGCTGGAAAAAGCATGTACCATTAGTTTGCATTCCTTTGCAAGACAACCACCTCTGGTCTTCTGCAAAGCTATCACAGTGTTACAACCTATGCAGCATACTATTACTTTGAGGTAACTACCATATATGCATGTATGCTGAAAGGAATTTTTCACATTTATAAAGATAGAGCAAAACAGACAAGCAATCAAGCAAACAAAAGCTATGAAATGTTACCTACTGATTAAGAGAAATATATGGCATAAACTGCAGCACTGTTGCTCTGCAGGCAGTTTTCTAAGAAACGTACCAGCGGCTAGTTAAAGAAAAAAAGATACTGTTCCAATAGGAGATGATTAATGATTAATTAGCAAAAACATGAGCAACTGAATAGACCACAAATTGCATCTTCCATTATGAGAATATTAATTTTGTATGTACACATACACAGATCTTCCACAGAAGAACAATGTAAGAAATGGTCATGTTCATGTGGAAGTCAGTTAAACATCATTCTTCACTGGTATCACCCACAAATGCCTGGATCAATCAAAATCCTTTTATAAACATAAACATTTAATTTCCATTGCTTTATATATAGCAATGTTACCACCTGAATACACAGGTATCCATCAGCTTCTCCATACCTGCTTTCTTTTTCCACTTTTTTTAAAACTATGCTATTAGCGCTTGCAACAAATGACTCTTTCTCTCCCAGTGGTTTTGCCTTTATCAGAAATAAAACCAAGAGCCTCATCAGACAGCAGCTGTGCACACAGCATACACAACAGGGAAGAGCACGGAGCTGGGAGAGGAGCCCGCCAGGGAGAGGCAGGAGGAGGACGGAGTGGCAGGTTGAACTGCCAGCACCAAGCTCCTCGCCACGGCACAGGCTCAGGGGACCTTTTTGTAAAAAGAGGTGGGAATCTGTATTAAGCAAAGGTCATAAAAAAAGGGAGAGGCAATAAAATTTGTATGTACATAACAGGTGTATTTTTAGGAAGTTTAGTGACAAATCCCACTACAAGACCACCACAGAAAAAAGTCATGCATGTTTATCCACACTCTATAAAACTTAAAACCTGGACCGGTCTCCACCTCTGTTTACATGTATTTCTTTGTATTGGCCTTAAAAAAGAAACAAACCAACTATTCGCTATGTGAAATACTACCCTGGTGGTTTGGTAATAAAACACGGACCATAACAAAAAGAAAAGAAACGAAGTTTTTAACCCTTTACCTCAGCCTGTCAGTAGCATCCTCCCGAGATCTGAAAACACAAGAAAATACTCTTTAACCACTTACTGGTTTGGTTTTTTTTTTCCTCTTGTGCTTTCAGGTCTCTTGAGCATGTTCCAGCAAATGGAGAAAAAGATCAGCCTGCTATTTTACTGTTCTTGCAGGTTCCTGCAAAACCCATCTTACCATTAACACAGCCACTGCAAAGGTCAGACACATCGTTACTGTTTCTCTCAAATATTAAGCAGCCTCTCTAGAACAAATAAATAAACCATAAAGAGCTGTGCTTAATTAGAGTGGACCATGTGTGCATACATAAATAAAATACAAGCATGCGGCAAAGCAAGCATTATTTTGTTTATATATTATTAATTTTAAAATGAAGCTGTACACTGAATTAATACTGTCAGAGGAGGCTGCCCATAAGAAAAAATGCCTTTCATCAATATTCAAGTTCCTTGCAAATTATCTCCCTCTGTAATTCTTGTCCTGTAATTTCATATCACTTATGCTGTATGTCTGTATATAACTGTTCATAGCACACCATACTTTTATGAAAAATAAATGCTTTCCTCTTCATTTGTAGGGAAAACACAACATTAACTATCATTATCTCAATAACTCAATGCATTGCATTTGTCTGATGGCAATTTGCAATTCTCCATTTTGAGAAACATTTGCACTATAGCAGTGGCTAGAGCACAAGTTATTAAACCGGTCGACGCTTACTCTACACGTGCAAAAAAAGTCAGGTCACTCTGCAGCTTTGTTTTTTTACAACTACTTATTCATAACTTTCAGACTTGGTATACATAAAATTTTCCTGTCATCTTGGAAACTCCAACAAAACTGTATTTTTGAAAGCCAGGAACATTTTTAATAGCTAACTAACACTTTTTGCAGGCTGAGTTTGAAAATCTACCCCCATTTTACAATGTGGTTCAACACATGGTGTATTCTTGGGCATTCCTGTTGAACAAGAACAACATCCGTACTGGAGTATTTACTATTTAATCAGAGTTCTGCATTTCTGTACCATGCCACATCTGACCAAAGCTATGGTCCAGTATATAAAGCAGCAGCCAAAGATCAACTTTTTTACCTAATGGCAATAGTTTAACACTACATAATTCTGAGCATATTCCTGTACAGTTGCCTACAAATTTCTGGCTTACAGGGTTACTATGAACCAAAAGGGAAAGAACAATGAATTTTTTTTTCAAGAACACTACTTACTTCAGGTGACAGACAGGAACAAGAGGATGAGTCACTGCCATCCACAGCTGCTAAGGGGAACAGAGCAAAACCTCCCAGGCAGCACAGCGCTCACCAAAGTGGTGGGAAAGGGAAAGAGTGCTGCAAAAAAATGCTCAGCCACCCAGGACATCAAGTTCTCACGTGACAAACATCCCCCTCTGCAGATTTCCTCAGGCGGCACATGGACGATGCCTTCACCTCCATGCACAAGTTATCTGGCGACAGATCCACCATTCAAACTCACTGGATCACTGGGATCTTTTTTTAACCTACACATTTTTTTCTTAGCAGGTAATTTTTAGGAGTAGCGTACAGATGGGTGACTTAGAAGACAAGATTTCTTTTCAATATAAAAATTTGTACTATAGCATTCATAATATGTGCAAGTTCTTATTTTTTTGTCCACTTGAATTTTAGACAGGAAAATATGTCTCCATCTGGTAAAAAAAAAAATCCAACTACTTATGATAGCATAAGACTTAAACCAATATTTTCTCAGTGGAACTCATGTTCTGATGTTTTCTAACAAAAACTATCAGGTTTCATTTTACATTAGCTACTGTCATTAGAGTAGGCACGTGTGATGTAAAGCCTGCCTGGAAGCTACTCCTGACTCTGAAACATCACTGGAATTCACAATCCCTTTCTAAACGATCAAGCTTTCACCTGCCATTTTAAGACATGATGTATTTGAGAACTTTTTTTTACTAAATCTGTTCACTGGATGGTCAAAGTGTCAGAAATTAAAATCTGGAAAATAAATCTACAATATAATAAGAAACTATGAGGATTCCTATAGAAATTTAGCATTAATTTTTCCCCATGGCCAAGAAGTTCTTGCAGTGTAATCAGAAGTGCTCACACCTGTATTTGTTTAAAGACATAATTAAATCAATGTCACTCAAGAAGAAGGTATGTTGCTTCACAGGAAGCTGAGGGTTCCACTGGGCGAGGTAGTCAATACTGCATAAAGAAACAGTCCATCAAAAAGAAGGTGCTGTTGCATGAAGTCACCTTAGAATAACAGCACCTGTAAACTAAATCAGGAGCAGACAAGAGGGTCATTCCTCAACGAAGCCCACATATACCAAATTTAGAGAGAAAATAGAAAGGAATTCCTTTGACAGATATCTCAGCTGGCAGCATGGAAAACAGGCCACTTGAGAAGAGGCAATAACATCCATGACCCAGAAATAACCATTATCAGTAGACTTGCCAGTCAGTTGTGGTAAAAATGGTCAGTATTTACCCAAGATCACTGACTCCTCTTCATGTAACGTGGGGGGAGGAGCAACTTTCTCAAAGAATGGTTGGGGGCAATAAAACCCACCACAACAGGGCTGTTTAATTGCTGTTGAAGCCATTAACTAATTCTAGTCCTTGGTGCCTTACAGGTTGGCAAGGAAACTGCTTCACAGAAGACTGAGATGAGCCTTGCTACCATGATTTCTTGATATATGAAGGCTCAAAATAAAAAAATAAAAAAGAAAATAACAAAAGACACTTCACCGAATATCCCAGCTCTGATGACTATTTTTGATATCTTCTGACATTTCAATCATAACTGGAGAACACAACAGCAAAGACAGAATTGTATCAGAGAAGCTCACCTAACTTTGGACAGAAGATATGCTAGGAAAGTGTAAAATGAAGGGCTATGTCAACCATGTAGTGTCCCCAACATATTGCCAAGTTGTTTCCAGATGCTAAGGCACTTGTTGCGGCCTTCTACTCAGTACGCCTCTCCACTTCTCACATGAAATGTCCCACCCTAAGCCAACCCATTCAAGCACACTGCAAGCAGTCCTCATGTAGCATAACTGTGATACCTAAGGGAATCCAATTCTTTACACAAAACACTTCTGCAGGATTTGAGCCTCAAACGTGCAAAGGAAAGATTAAATCTCCCCCCCTGTAGCACCTTGTTACTTCATAGGAGAAGACTGCAACCAACCAGTTGTGAAGCTGGCTCTGCACTTTGTGCCAGGAGCCATTTTGTTACCTCTCAAAGTTGCGGATATGTTTTTGACGGATTATCTTGCCTAAACTATGAGCATACAGGGATCTTTGTGCAAATAGATGAGTGGCACAGCAGAGAGGAAGGGCACTGACAGTGACCATTAACTTGGAACAACAGAATGAGGCTGAAATCCTGTCATTTCTGTTGAATTACCCAGCTGAGGTGGAGCGGGTTGACCCTGGCTGGACACCAGGTGCCCACCAAAGCTGCTCTATCACTCCCCCTCCTCAGCTGGACAGGGGAGAGAAAATATAACAACAAAAGGCTCATGGGTTGAGACAAGGACAGGGAGATCACTCAGCAATTACTGTCATGGGCAAAACAGACTCAACTTGGGGAAATTAGTTTAATTTATTACCAATCAAAATCAGAGTACGATAATGAGAAAATAAAATCTAAAACTTAAAACACCTTCCCCCCACCCCTCCCTTCTTCCAGGGCTTAACTTTACTCCCAATTTTCTCCATGTCCTCCCTCTTCAGCAACACAGGGGGACAGGGAATGGGGGTTACGGTCAGTTCATCACACCTTGTCTCTGCTGCTCCTTCCTCCTCAGGGACAGGACTCCTCACAGCCTTCCCCTGCTCCAGCATGGGGTCCCTCCCACAGGAGACAGTCCTCCATGAACTTCTCCAACGTGGGTCCTTCCCACAGGCTGCAGTTCTTCACGAACTGCTCCAGCATGGGTGCCTTCCATGGGTGCAGTCCTTCAGGCACAGACTGCTCCAGCACGGGCTTCCTACAGGGTCACAGCCTCCTTCAGGCATCCACCTGCTCTGGTGTGGGGTCCTCCATGGGCTGCTGGTGGATATCTGCTCCACTGTTAACCTCCATGGTTAACCTCCATGGGCTGCAGGGGGACAATCTGCCTCACCATGATCTTCACCACGGGCTGCAAGGGAATCTCTGCTCTGGTGCTACCACCGTCGCTGATGGGCTCAGCCTTGGCCAGCTGCAGGTCCATTTGGAGTGGCTGGCATTGGCTCTATCAGACATGGGGGAAGCTTCTAGCACCTTCTCACAGAATCCACCCCTGTAGCCCCCCGGCTACCAAAACCTTGCCATGCAAACCCAATACATGAGGTAAGAGAGTATTTCAGTGTCCTCAAATCTGAAATCCTAACGGTGTCTTTTCAACAAAGTTACCTGTTCTCAGAGGATTAAAGGTCACAGTATTACCCCTTCCCACCACTTCAGGAATTGCTATGGTCTTTTCATGATATTACTGGCCTTCTCCAGACTATACAGTACCTAACAATAAGAAAAGCATATAGCAACACCTTTCTTCAACTCTTTAAAAGAACATAACCAATCTCCTCATAAACTCAGGTCAAATTATACTTGAAAAGAACAACCGTAAGTAGCTATGCCACCTTAAGTCACCACACACACACACACACAAAACAATCCATTAAAGAAACAAAAAAACACCCACCAATATAGGATTTGGTGTTCTTTATATTCACCACAGGAAACCTTAAAAATCCTAAAGAAGAATTTACATACAGGAGTTCTTCAGAAGCGTTAGAGCAGTGACACATTATTCTGGGCTCAAATGAAGAGCGATAAAACACACAAAGGCCTGGATAAACACACAAGATTCCCTTGGTAGTTTGATTTTCGTCTGGTGAATTGATTGACATGTACCCATCCAAACCGCTCTGAACACTTTTATAATAAACTAAGGCGTTGATATCATTAACACACAAATTTGGATTACTGTAACCTGCTAAATCTAACTCTAATCTTAAATCCTTATCAAACAATAAGCAATAAAAATGTTTTTCAGTTTCTCAAAAATATCTGAAAAAAATGATGACATCAAAACTTTCAGAGGAGAACATTTACAGGCAACAGACACATCAGAGAGCATACCCTGAGAACTTAGTAAGAGGTACAGGTTGGAAAGTGGAAGGGAAGGAGGTACACTTTAAAAGAGTTGCATGAAAGAAAAGCCTCATAATTCAAAGAAATGGGTCTGTCTGAAATACCAAATTGTAGGGTATGTGGTTATTTACTAACAGCATTCCCAGAGTATCTTTTGGGCAACTACTGGAATATAAGCAAACAAATCCTTCCAGTCTTATAGAGCACAAAGCAACATGCATCTCTATAAAATATTACAAAAATATAACCTTTCCCTGTGTTTGAGGTCATATGCAAGTATCTTTGATATTTATTATCCTCACCTGTCCACAGTTTATGGATAAAAAAACAACTACAAAATAAAATAGAGAGGAAAAATTCAGTCTAACAGGAAACATTCCCAGTTAGGACCAACACATACAGTTAAAACTGGAAAATGTGATCGTAGCTTCCTGGCCTCATCAGCAAAGTTTGTTTTTCTGCTTTGTGTGTTACACCCACGTTTTTCCATAGGCCTCCAACTGCATACTGTTGAGCTTTGTTTTTATTAGCTTTTGGAACACAGAACAATAATTATCCAGAGTTTAAATTCCTTTATAGGAACAATTCATTTGGAGAAAATAAAGTCAGGGGAAAAAAACCTTGTAACAATGGAAAATACCAAAGGTCTTCCAAGACTTAGATAAGGAATCAGGCACATTCCTCCATCCCCCAAAATACTTGAGTGATGGATGATTTCTTTTCTACAGTAAGACTTCACTATTGTTCCTAACTGTAAGCAATTAGGAAGTGATCACATGTGAAATTATTTCAATCTATTGGGAAAAAAATAATCAATTCTAGGACCTGAATAACCTTCAGGTGTCAATCCAGATTTATGGCACCATTTTCTTCTTTCTCGTTCAACCTACTTCAGTCAGTTGACACTACCAAATTTCAGTCTCTTATCTGGCAACATAGCTAAAGGGGGCACTGCAGACAATTCCTCACCTAGAAACTGAAGTCTTAGCTAAGACCTTCTCACACCTTTTGAGCATAAGAAGGTACCATTACCAAGTTTAGTCAGAAATCAGCTTAGCTTTGAGGTCCACCTCAAAGTCATCAGTGACATGCAAAAGGGCAGAAAAGCAAACATCCTTTCCTTTCTAAAGCTGCTCCATCAGGACAAGGTTTAAATACAATGAAGATTTAGCTTCCAAAAACTGACCACTGTGCACAGTCTGGCATCAGTCACACAAATTTGCTAAAACAGTCCTAGAAGAAGAGATGAGGAAGTGCAGGTAAAGCAACCTTTATTTGCAGATACTCTATTTTCTAACGTTACTTAAATGTTACATTATAGAAGTTGCTCTGCTTAAATGTCAGCCTGCAGAAGTTGCTTCCTGAAACAAGAAACACCAGCTCACCTCTTGCTGCTACAAGAAAGTCAAGAAGCTATTCACCAGGCAGAGGAAATGGAAATTTCTGCTAGAGTTACAAAGCAATCCTTTTAAAAAAAAATAAAAATCTTACATTTCAAATTTAGGACATTTTGGCATCTAGCAATCAATACCTTGCCCAAAGAGCCTGCAGCCAACAGGGCAAAGACAAGGGGCTAGGGGTGTTAACAGAGCTCAGTACTTTACTGCCTGTATCTTCTAGGCTCTAAGCTGCTAACACTGACCAAAGGACTTGCAAGTAGCATCTTTGAATTGTGTAAGGTTTATTTAAAATTTTTTAAGAAAGTAAACCTTAGGAAAAACAAACAAACAAAAAACCCAAACACCTTACCTAAGCTGATAAATATCAGGATGTGAAGAACATTTAAAACATTAATGTCTAAACTATTCCATGTGAACTAAATAAAAAAATCATGCTGATCTGTAAATGTTAATCTGGTTTATTATTTTGCTGGTCATGAGACATGCAGTAAGTAGCAGATCTACACCAGCACTTCATAAATCAGTCCAAAAAGACCAAAGCTGTATAAATTAGAGAGTAAAGCCTTACAAATATAAATATGTGTATGGACTAAGTGCAGCAGGAGCCAAATTAACCGCAAAAAGTAGTTGGAAGCAGCAGTTGATGGTTTGGGTTTTTTTTGGTTTGGGTTTTGTTCGGGTTTGGGGGTTTTTTACTCCCAAACAGCTCTGCTTGTTTTAGTAGCATTTTTGCCTTCGACAGAAGTTTTAAATCAGCATACTTCTGCACAAGTGAATCTATACTGACTTATACTGGTTTATGTTGTATGAGAAACTGGCCAAGCTCTACACATATTAGTGTGAAAAACATCATTTCAGAATTACACTAAAACTGAATTCTGCTTGTTCAGCCATAATCAATAGACAGGAAACACAGGATAAGCATAAAAAAATGCACCTGATTATGTAAGAAAACTAATTTGTGCCAGGTTACACCTATTACTGATCCAATAACAGCCCTTTCTTGTTTAGGGGTCAGGTCATATACCTGGAAAAAGAGCAACATGAAAAGGCACTAGCCTTTTTTTTTTTCCTCTGCAGTTTAACAGCTAGATAGCAACAGTCTTCACACAGCATGGTTTGGCTTTGTCTAGATTAGGATTTAGGGACATACACATCGTGTTACACAGAGTCATATTAAAAAAAACCAAACCAAACCAAAAACTACCACAGTCTTTACTAAATACCAAAAGACAGTTTAAATGACTGCCTTCTCCTGGAACTGAACTTTAATCAACTCAGCACATGCTCAGTACCATTTGTTTCATCTTGCCTGATATCGGAGATACTGCTTGCCAGTTCAAACTAATACCCCAGTTCGAACTAGAATATTTAATAGGGAAATTCAACCCTCCATTTTCAGAAAGGCCGTGAGTAGAAGGCAAAGGGTACGTAAGCCCTCCATGGACCCAATAAGCAACGTTGCCTTTCGCTCCCCATGAAAAGAATTGAAACTCTTCCAGTACATTGTATGAACCAATTCCCAACAACGACTTGTTCTTCTTCCAACACGCTCAAAGAACTAATTTTCTTGCGATGTTATTACAGTTCTCATAGATCAATACTAAAGATTATTGACCACATTCACCACTGCGCTATGCTGCTGTAATGCCATTAAACAAATGTTCTTTCTAATCCAGCATTAATGGATCACACTGTGAGCTTTGAAAGGGGGTTCAGCCTGCTCTCGATGTCTAAATAAAACTTACCAAACCAAACTCAGTGACGCCGGCATTAATGTGAAGTAACGTGGCTGTGAATCAGCCCTGGTGTTTTTGTTCCATTTTCATGGCTCGTGCCTACCGGTGCTTACACCATGGAGCATCCACATGGAAATTCTGCCTTGGACTCATCTCCAAAATATATTTATTTCCATCAGCTAACCTGGACTGCTGTAGAAAGTTGTTTTTATTTTAAAAATAACACATGCATGATTTAAAAAAAGAAAAAAGAAAAAAAAAAAAGGCAAGTTTTTGATGATTCCACCAGTATGTACTTTAATAGCTTTTTTTTTTTTTTTTTAAACTGTTGTTCTGGGTTTTATCTGGGTATATGTGGCAGCAATAGAGTTTCAAAGCCCTCAGTATAAGCTTCTAGTCCTGTATTTAAAAGGATATTTAATCCAAATCCTCCCTTTATTTATTAAAGATGCTTTCATATTTTTGTAAACCATATCTTCCCTCGAATCTCAATTGCTGCGTAATAAATGTGTTGGATAAAAATAAATCTGTCTAAATTTACCATTTTGCTGATACTCTGTGAAACATCTTGTTCTTAAGCAGAACACTGGAGTTTAAAAAAGCAGCTTTATGAGGCTATGAGAGAATCAGAGACCTGTGCTGTATTCCCAGGTCTGTTGTATGCAAGCAATTTAATCTTCACTTGCTGATGACTACACCCACAGAGAGACCTCTGCACTAGGGCACTAAGTTCTGTCATCCACCACCATGTGTTTGGCACGGTGGTTCTGTGAAGGATGCCTGCATGGAGACCAGCACAGCACAACAGGACTTCCAGCACCCTTTCCAAAAAAACAGTGAATGAGCACAGTTACCAGAGAGAAACCAAGAACAAAGGACTCTTCCATCTGCTAACAGCGAGGTGGAGGGAGGCCTGTTCGGTCACACCTCTTAGTGCAGAACAGGTCACTACTATTTCAAACCGAGATCAAAAGAGACTTCAGTCAGCCAGAGCTCACTTCACTCAGTGAAGTGAGCTGTGGCTGAGAGACCTTAGCTCAATACCTCAAGCTGAGGTTTGGAGGTCCTCTCCCCAACCTTGACCAAGCCCCAAATACTTTTCCAAAGATGACCCAAAAGCCCTGGATCAGATGGGGGAAAAGAAATGTGACACTGCAACCTAGGCAGATGCAGGCACCAGGGAAACTAAACTCATGCCTTCTGCTCCGAAGACAGCTTCTACATTTGACATTCGGTGGTCACTGGGAATAAAAAAAGGCCTTATCTGTCCTAGGGTCAAGAATTTTGATGGCAGCATTCCTCTCCTGCATAAGCAATTTTTCTCTGGTCCTACGGAGTCTGAAAATTTTGTTATGCTAAGCAGTCCAGTTAAGTTTTCAGGAAAAGCTGAGAAAATTGTCTTTTCCTCCAGGAAGAAGTAATAGACTGTTAGTGGACCTCCACAGAAGGTGAGAAATTTTACTCCTCCTTGAACTGAAAAGTTTTAATTAACCTGGGATGCAGGTATGGCTACAAGATTAAGGGGGGAGAAGAATGGGGTGACAACTGTGCAAGTTACTGCTGCAGCATGGCAAGACTACAGTGTGCATGCATTTATAGAAGTTACTATTAATAATGAATGTTAGGACAAATAAAATTAACATGTTCTGTTAAGATGTCCTTCCACATAAGGAACAGTAAAAACCAATAGTGGCAAAAAGGACTCAAGTGCTCTAGCAAAGATCTCAAGTCGGGTTTTCTGTGAGATTTATAGTTATACATAAAAGTAAGCACCATTAGTCATCGGAGAAGCCACAAATGCTATTTCTCATGGAAACAGAAAAACAGATCTAGTCACCAATGGATTGCAAATGATAAAACTAGCTAACACATTTTCACTGGTTCTTAATCTCTCCAGACCATTCACTCACTGTATTACCAAGAGATGAGCTTATCTGTAAGGTTCATCAGAATTTTTTGATTAAATGACCTTAGCAAGAAACAGGAATTTATCTGTCTGAAATATCATTATACTGATATTACTGATCTATCTAACGTAGCTGGCCTGCTGCATTATTACCATAATGAAGCAAAGCAGCATAAGGCAAAGCAGGACCTAGAGAAGCAAGCTATAATCGCAACCTAGCACCAAGACGACATCCAGCATATGCAATCCATGAACATGCCACTTGGTTTTTCTCTCAGAGTGCTGAGCTGTTCTGTTTTCTTAGATGTATTACTTAATTTCTGCATATCATCTTGACTCAAGGAAAACAACTCTGACTTAAGTAGAACATGGGGTTGTTAGTGCTTTTATTCAAATACCAAGGGGCTAGTTCCCACTACTTGTAAATGAAAGATGCATCTTTCCAAGGCTGCAGTTAACTTCTCACACTGAACAATGGGTTTGCATTAAGCTTATAATAAAGACCCACAGATAAAAGGCATACTTCACAACTCGAATGAGGGGGCATAAAGGGGCACGAGGCCAGAGAATTCACTGGTTCTTTCTTCATGCAGATTTATCCACCAGTGCAAAAGAGGCAGCAGGAAGTTAGAGAAGCTCGAGGGGAAAGAAAACTTCACAGCCTGAACAAGCAGTGGGAAAACAAGCGGGGGGGGGGGGGGGGGGGGAGAAAAAAGAGTAGAGAAAGGAGTTTGGGTGTTCAACATGTCCTGAAACAAATCTGTAGCCACACACAGAAGACTTTCTCCTGTTTGATTCAGCTCTTTTATATTTGTATGTACTCACACAGTTTCAATAAAGCCTTAGAAAACAATAATCAACAAAATTATCCCTCACACACTTTTTATTCTCCTACACAAAACAATCTCCAAGACCTCTGGTGTACAGCTGGCCTCTAAAATCAAATGGAGTAAAAATACCAACATAAAACCTGGTAATTCCCAAGGCATCCAAAATTTAGAAATATTTAGGGTTTGGAATTGTCCCTTCTTTTACTCTGTTTTAAAGGCAAACTTCTGATGTACCACATATTCAAAACCCCTGGCATGGCCTCACTGTGTTGTAAGCTCAACCTGTGATTTGATAATACACATGCAGCAAAAAATCTCTTGAGGTGACGCTGCATGCTGACTAACGCCCTGATGCAACCCCGACTAGGCTGAGTGAAAACATCACAGAAGGGGCAAAATACTTGCTACATCTCCCAGCTGAGCCTCCAGCAGGGATCCTGCAGATGCCTGGTATTTTCTTGCAAGATGAGCACTTCAAACCATCTCCGTCAAGGCTTGCTATGGTTCTCTCCTTGTTAAGAGGATGAACGTCTTTGCAAAGTGGTTTGCTGCTCAGAAAAAGGGCAAAGCTCGCCTATTTTTGACCATATGCAAGAACGACATTAAAAAAGGGTACATAATATCATTAACTGGAAGATGGCGTCGAAATATACCCCTTACTGACCTGAAAGGGGCGTGAAGATTTGCATAGCCAGTACCTCATCACCACTTCTTTGGATATGCTGTGACCAAGGCAACAGTTACTCTGGGAACAGTATAACAAAAGAAAGCACCTTTAAAATGCACAAAGGTATCCCAAACCAAGAAATTTGCCCTACACTTTTTCAAAATCAAGAGGTTTTGGGGTTGGGGTTTTTTTTAAATACCTTCAACTTTGCGCAATTAAAAATAATTGAAAAAATTACAATGATTATGCTTCTTGAAGTGATTTTTAACTTCTGTTACCCTGTACCATCTGCAGCAAATGCAGAAGTACCTGTAAAGTGGACAGAGATTGCACACGGTCGTGAAGTATTTATAATACCTATCTGTGCACAATTATTCTAAAAAAAACACTCTGAGATGTTTTGAGGAAATAATGCACACCATACTGGTATCAGGACATACTTCTGATGCTCTTGTTACACTCTTTTACATGTTTAATAATAAAGGAGTGAGTTGCGATTACAGAAATTGTAATGAACTTATATACCCACATGCTTGTGTTAGTGTGCATGTTCATGCACACAAGTAAAACCTATACAGGTTACAGATTTTATCTATTAAAGCTATACAGAACTAGAAAGAAGCACCAAAGTCTGTACTGACTTCTATTTCCTTTTCACACAAAAAAAAACCCCATATCACACACAGCTGAGAAATTAAAAATGCTTCTCTAGGTTTGCTGACAGGTAACATTACATTGTGCAGATGTGAACAATCGGTCACTTCTGAGAGCCCCGCCCTATTAAATGAATATTGTAAAAATTTGGGGGAAGTATACGTCTTAAAGTCTCACCACCTCAAATAAGACATTCCAGCTGAATTCAAAGAGTAACGGACACTAATCCACATGTTCCCAAAGGCCTCAAGGGTCGTATCTAGCAAACCCACCAAATAGCTGCAAGGCTTCTAAACTATACTATCTCTCGATCAATACAAATTCAAGCACAAACCCCAAAAGCACATTACCTCTGGAAATATTTATCCCATTTGAAAAAGTTTTTGAGAGGGAATGGGTAAAAAGAAATATATCTTGGGGCTATAAGTACCCCAGCCAATTTGGATCCTTCAGATCCTTCTAAAATAATGTGTATTGTACCCGAAGTGCATACAGAAAGAAACTCCTCACTACAGGCTACCTTCATTTTGACCCAAAATACTACAACAACCTTGCCTCTGTTCAAAGAGTATCTTCAGCAAAGCCATTATCTCCAGAAGCAATATTGCTCTGAGAGGAGAACACAAGAGAGTCTCTCATGTTCTACCAGCAGCCAGTGGGTAGCTCCAGGTTTGAAGTATTGAAGTACCCTCTTTTATCACCAGAAAACTCGAGGGAGAAGGTGAGCCTTTCAAAAGCTCTCCCCATTTCACAAAAAGTGCCTGTACAAACAAATTAAACCCAGGCAGACATTGCAGGTAAGTGCTCAACTGAGGGACAGATGCTTGTCTCCTCCTTACCCTAAGGAGTAATTTTTGATCAGATATAAAATGCTTGCCCTGTTATGAAGGTCTCCAAAACACAATCAAAAAGGTACAGAATACCTTTGTTTCCAATTTAATAATCTATTTTTTTAAATAACTTTTCCAGCACAGAACAAATTAGAAAGATGATAGCGGTTCCCAGCCCTCCCATTCTGCTAACTGTTTCTCTGGAATACCACTGGAGAGCTGAAACAATATTTAAACTTGCTTCCACACTTTTGTTATAGTCTTTTCATATTTGTAATGCAATAGATACTAAAGCAGAGTGGAATAGCTGCTTTTCCTGACTTAACTACAGCTTTGCAGAATGGCCTACAGTATTTCCTTGTAAATGCACCTGAGAGTTGCATTATTAATACATTGTATGCACATAACCAAAAAGATAAAACATTCTAGTATAAAAAGAAGATAGCCTAAAGATAAATAAATTTCTAAATAGAGTCAATAGAGATCAATAACCACTTTTGCATTAGGAATAACTTTTTTTTTTTCCCCTAGAGCATGTTATGACTGGATACACAAAAACATTTTTCTATACTTGTTAAAACCAGCTCCTTGTAGACTATGTTGTAGCTGTTAGGACAAAAAAAAAGGCTCTATTTCAGACCAGAATGCTCCAGTCCATTAATCTGCTTCCAGTTCTGACATGGAAGAAAGCATATCTCTTACCATTCACTTCACACTTTTCCAGTAGCATGTGTCTAAAAAACCTGCAGAATCTGCCTTTCTTACTCTGCTTCTGCCCCCTCTCTCTCATACACTAAAACATACTAAAAATGTGATTAACCATATCACTTGTACTTCACCATAAAAGAAAGCTGTATTTTTCATAATGCTTATACTGTATTGCATAAGACTTAACATAACTAATTCCTGTCATGCAACATGTGCAAAATCTCAATGGGAGCTGCAAAGGCCCCAGTGATTTGCATCTAATTTGTTTTTGAAAATGTGACACTGTGTATCTTCTGAACACTGAAGTCTAATTTACATCTTTTTATTACAACGCAATAAACTAATGAGGCTGGGCGGGGGTGGGGGGCGTTTGGGGGGGGTGGGGCGTAGGAGTTATTGCTCTCCAAATTCCAGCTAGCACTCCAACTGTAACTAGTTCTATGCATTCTGCCTACCACCCATTGGTGGCCACCTAATCTGTTGGAGTCTATAAAAAAAAGTTGGTGGAGGGGGTTTGGTTTGGTTTTTTTCCTATTTGGAGAAGCATATACAAGAATTAATCCATCTTTGAATACATAAGTATTACAATTCAGTTCAGTGTATATTCAAGCTCCAGAGAGTTTGGATTTTTGCACTTCATTTCAGCACGGCTGATTTCCTTCTACCTACAGCCTGCAGAACCAGTAAGGAGGTTTCCATCAAAGCAAACAAGGCACAGCACAGTGTACTTCAGCTCAAAATAGCTCATTTAACCATGCGTGCCTCACACCACATGCACAGAGCCTTTGTTTATATTACCTCCCTGCTAGGAAAGGTTACTACACTAAAAAGAAGATCTTTTAGTACTACAAATCATGGCAAAAGCTTGTCCAACAGTCTTCCTCCAGCACAACTATACATGTTCATTTTCCAACGTGCTTCCCCTGCCACTCTCATGAAATACACTGCTTATGCTAGGTCATTGTCCTGGTTTCAGCTGGAATAAAGTTAATTTTCTTTCTAGTAGCTGGTATAGTGTTATGATTTGGGTTCAGTATGAGAAGAATGTTGATAACACATTGATGTTTTCAGTTGTTGCTAAGCAGTGTTTAGACTAAGTCAAGGATTTGCCAGCTTCTCATGCCCAGCCAGCGAGAAAGCTGGAGGGGCACAAGAAGTTGGCACAGGACACAGCCAGGGCACCTGACCCAAACTGGCCAACAGGGTATTCCATACCATGTGACATCACATCTAGTGTATAAACTGGGGGGAGTGGGAGCAGGGGGAATCGCCGCTCGGGGACTAACTGGGCATCGGTCGGCGAGTGGTGAGCAATTGCATTGTGCATCACTTGTATACTCTAATTCTTTTACCATTATTATTATTATTGTCATTTTATTAGTGTTATTATTATCATTCTTAGTTTCTTCTTTTCTTTCCTATTAAACTGTTCTTATCTCAAGCTACGAGTTTTACTTTTTTTTCCCCCCAATTCTCTCCCCCACCCCACAGGGTGGGGGGGGGTGGGGGGAGTCAGTGAGCGGCTGCGTGGTGCTTAGTTGCTGGCTGGGGTTAAACCATGACAGTCATCTCCTGACTTGGTACATGAGGTGAAGAGAAGCTACTGTTGGAATAAGTTCAGCCCTACCTGAGCCACACAGTTGTTATTTGGTTTGCTTTGCCAGAGAGCTGCCAAGACCTGTGGAAACTCCTTGGCACAGAAAGAAGCTCATTGGTATACTCCATCTCAAGTTCCTGACCAGAACTGGTAGGCTTCAGCTTCTTGAACCATTTTCCAAATAATTTTATTGAATGCTTGAATTAACAACGGTTTATGCTGTGCAGCCACAGATTTTTAAGGTATGAAGTGAAACCCCACAATTATCTGCTATATTACTTCTTTGTTAATGCCCCCAGAAGTAATGCACAGCAGCAATACCACACAGATTGCAGAAAGAATATCTTTCACTTCACAACTGGCAGGTTATTTTAGATTTTGTTTAAACTACAAAATAGTAGATTTAATTACAGTCATTATTTGCTTAAAAGTTTCTTCCTTCCCCTACCTATCTCCTTCAAACTTTGTTAATCTCTTTGAATGCTCTGCTCATAAACTATATCTGATCTTTCTTTTTTAAGAGACATTTTGTTTTCCTGTATAGCTTTAAAGATCAGTCTTTAACAAAATTATCACCATTTTGTTAGACAAGGAGGAGGCAACTTTATTTTCTAACAAAAAGGATGGTGAAAGACAGGGAGGAAATTTGCTCTGTTGAAGATAGAGTAGTATTTCTAGCATTGTCTTCTGGCGAAAAATCCAGAACACCCCACACTGAACTAGAAAGTCAGTAAAAAACCACTGAGAACAAGAAAAAGGAGACCATTTTTCCCTTTACCTGAAAAGAAAAACTTGGGACATGCAAGTGAGACAGAAAGAGTTGCCTTTTTTACTCTTTTCATTATCAAGGTGACCGTAGTGACTGGGATGATAACTGGTAAGGAACTTGCCTTACAGAACCCAGCAGCCTGATCAGCCTTCCAGCAAAATACTGTCTGTGAAATAAGCAGCAAAACCTATCCCAATGTGTTCCCCTCACCCTGAGTTACTTTCACAAATGAACAAAGACACTTATTAGAAAAATCTAGAACTCATCAGATATTGAATCAATTATTGGCCACCTCACAGCCAGCAATAACTTGCTTGGATTACCAATTCATCGTTCCCACTGTAGGACAGAGAACAATGCAACAACTACGTTTTAGGTGCACATTTAACTGGCTGCTCCATCAGCTCTGGACTGTGTCCATAAATGGCTTACTTTCCAGCATCATTCACATTACAAATAAGATCCATTAACCTTTAAGAGAGAGCATTAAAAAAAAAAGCAACCCAAAGTCTGGTTTAACTACAAGTGCAACTTTCAGAAGCACAAGTTGAGGCATTTTCAATTATCTTTTATCAAATACTCAGTGAAACAGAGGAGATTAAATTAAGGGCACTTCAACTGAATCATTTTCTGCAGAATCAAGCAGTCTCAAATTGCTCGGCAACTTGATAAAGAGTAGAAAATCCTGCCCTTCTGTCACGTAAGTGAAAGGCAAGTACAAATGTATTATATATTAC
Organism: Harpia harpyja; assembly: GCF_026419915.1. NCBI lineage: Eukaryota > Metazoa > Chordata > Aves > Accipitriformes > Accipitridae > Harpia > Harpia harpyja. Next base: position 34,051,030 of record NC_068941.1, on the reverse strand, counting down.
ATTCATATGACACAAAGGCTTTTCTGAGTTTAATATTTTTTTAGCATTAAGAACATAAAGATACTAATGTTTACTAAGTAGGATTTAGCACACAAGAAACAAAATCCTTTGTTCCTAATTTCTTGAACGTGTATTAACAAAGTCCAAGACCGCCTCTGGGAATTTCCCAAAGCAGCAAAGAATCCATTCCTTATCCAAATGCAGGCAAGTCAGCAAACTCAAACTCCAGTTTCTCAAGTTTTACTGTTGATCATGTTGTTGTCACAGAATAACTTTCACATTTTTCTTTGTTTAAAGATTAGACTAACAATAACCTCAAAGATTGCTGGACTAATTGCACTGTCATCCAAAAAGCAGTAATGTGGGTCTAAAAGATTTGTCCCAACCTATCCCTTGCTTCCTTAGATGCAAATAACGCTACAGTTTCCACCATTCCTCATGCTAGTTCAGTGTAGCATGTTGGAATTAAACCTTATAAGCTAAATAATCATATTAATTTTTAGTAATACTAGGTTTTGACTCTTGCATTGCTGCCATTTTCTACCTGAGGCACCGTCACACAATGTGCTTTGGCAAAACCTGCATCATCATCAGGCTCTTTCAGATCCCTGCTTTGATGTTACCTTTTATAGACTTAACCTTATAGAAAGCCTGTCAACCTGAAAAGCAAGAGACTCAGCTGCATGAGAGCAGTTATCACACTTTTAAGGCCTTTGAGTTCAAACTCCAACCTGTTTTACGATTGTGCCCTGTGGGATGCATTAAAGAATCACAGTACATGGATATCCAGTCTTTTTTCATTATCTGAAGACTTTAAAACCTGTGTCACTGCCCTAATCATTTAAAGATATTTAAATATTAAAATGAATACTTAATGGAAAATTCGAAAGGATAAATTCTACATTTAAAGCTTTACAGTCAAACTTAATAGCTTCTGATTTAACTCCTCTGGGGAAAAAAAACCCTACTTACTAAATTCTCAGTCTTACAAAAATGCTATTTCTAAATTACTCAAGTCCTACGCTTACACTTCATATGTTGGTAGTATCACTGTCAGAATCTACCCTGCCTATAGTCAGGGGCAGATACACAGGGAGATCTGTTAAATTGAATCACAAACTCTTAACCAGTAATCATCACTTGAATTTGCAACCTTGGCTGACAGGACAAACAAAACAGTACTGAATTTATGGTTTTAGTATTTCCCTCTTCTGCAGGCAGCCAAAATGATCTGACACATTTACGCACATCAACTTTAGCAGCAGATGTCAAGCAAGTTAAGTTGTTTGCCTATTCCCCACCCCCCCTCATGCTTAAAACCTTCCAAATGGAATCCCAGAATGTTTCCTGGCTAGAAGCTATGTATGAAGCTATGTTTTCAAGAGGAAAGAAAATTAAAAATTGTTTGGGCTAATCCAGCAGGCAAGACGAAAATGTTGTTCCTCACAGCAAATACAAGACACAGGACGATGAATGGATTTTCTGCGGTTCACAGAGTCCCAGAGAATGGAAAGAAAATATTGCATATCCATCTTTTCCATACAAGGGACTGCGCTTTATTTTATAATGTCACAACATAGATAAAACATATTATGCTTTCCTCCACAAATGAAGGGCCTTAGCAGAGATCCTGCAAAATAGAACTGATCTAGTTTCCACAGCAGTCCCTCTTTCCTCAAACTTCACCCTGCAATTTTTGGGATGCACATTGGACTGCATCCAAATCCACTCTTCTCTGTGGGATTCCCCGGTAATAAGATGAACATACTGAAATCACAACTCCAGCAATGCTCACATACAGCAACTCCAAAATGAGTTAGGTTTAATTGATTTGTGTTACAGATAGACATTTTAGCACTAGAGCAAAAGGCCTGCTTCCCAGTGCACCAGGTCTATAAACTAGTAATAACACTTCACTTCTCATAGCGTGCGGGAGAGCTGGATTGTGTAAAACACTAACAGTTCACTCAGTTGAACTAACTTCTTACATTTTCCAGCAAAACACAATACAGAAGCAGGCTGAAGATGTATTTATTGCAAAAATCTTGCCACAGGGAAAAAACCAACTATCAAAAAGCAAAATATATACTTTTATATACACATATGTTAACGGAGAGAGCTTAAAATCCTTTCCTCTGGAATTCAGAATGAACCAGGACATGCAATCACACTGCATTTCATTTTCTTTTTCCAGCACTAAGAAATGAAGTCTGCTATCCACACCATTTAACTATACCTGGTTACTTGAGAAATGACACTTCAAACACAATACTTGAAACATGCTCTCCCTCATCTTCCAGTGTTCAGAAGCAGATACTGGAAAAACCCTAATGGCAAACCACAACCACAGAATAAATGCATCTATGACGCAAGGACAGAACAGGGGCACACATGTTTCTCTGAATAATAGGCTGGTATAGCTAATTCACAATACAAAAAGACAAAATAAAACCACATCCAGAAACAACAAATAACCTTTCCTGCAGCAGGAACAGGCAACACACTATTTCCAAACAGTTGTTTTGCTGTAAATACTGAGCAGCTCTTTAAAGATAAGTTTATACATAATAATAGACAAGCCCTTCCTTCAAACAAGAGGCTGTATTGCCTTCCTTTGCCTCTATACTACTGATGTTTTTTCCTTCCCTTACTTCCTTTTTGTGAAGCCTTAGGCCCAAGGAAAGGCTTACTCTTTTTCCAGAATTGAAAAGAATCCCTGAACATCTGGTAGCTTGCATTAACTCAACTCTCCAAGGTTTGCCACAGAAGTCAGGCAACATTTACCCTCAGAGACTCTGCCAAGAAAATTCCTAACAACCTTTTCCCCCTAATATAAGGATTTCCAATTAGAATACTTCTCTTCCTCTTCGGAGGAAGTATTTGTAACATCACATGTCAGTTTGCAGGGCTTTATAGCTCTCATGGTATGGGGATACTTGGAGTTTGGGGTTTGGGAGGGGGGGGGGTTGTTTGGGGTTTTTTTTGTTTCTTTGGGGTTTTTTTTGTCCTAACATATCAAAACAGATATCTAACATCTCACTATGTTTATATAAACAAGCAGCAGCATCATAATACAATCAAGCTTTTTGTTAGATTAGGATTAACTCCTACTTTTAAAAATAGAGTAATGGAAACACCTGGAGTTGAGGAACTTTCTGAGCCATATATTTTTTTTGTACTTGTTCTCAGTGGATTTCTTCCTCTCAAATTTCTAATTCACTTTTTGAATTCTTGCAAACCTTCATCATAGCTTACCACAGCATTCAGAACAGCTTGTGGTAGACAGTCCTATAGCTTAACTACACTGCATGGTAGTCCATAACTGTTCCAAACATTTAAGATGTAGGCACATCAGTCCACAATGATGTCTTATGACTTGTTCTTCATCTTTCCTCTAGTGATACTTGCCACTCGATTTGCTGTGCACTACCTGGCCTTACTGAGCATCAAGCTTCTGCCTTCCCAGAGTTACCCATGGGAAGATGATCCTGGAGCAACAACAAAGCGACAAGAGCCAGGTCAGAGCCTAGCATGGTAGAACTGTAATTTTCTCATGTTTCCCATTCCCATGTGTGCACTCACATTTCTCTACATTAAACTTCATTTACAATTTTGTGGCTTAATTAAGCAGGATTGTAAGGTAGTTGCACAGTTCTTTAGAGCTGGCCCTTAACTACCCTGAATAAATTTAGTACTTCATTATCTCACTGTTCACCTGCTCTTCCAGATCATTTATACAGCCAACACAACAGGGAGCAGAAATCTCATCTTATTTTTCCAATAAGCATTACAAGGTTTCCAGGTTTCCACAGTTGATACTGCCTATTCCAAAATGTATTTATACTTGGAAGTTACCCTTTAATTTGACATTTAGGGCTACGGAACACAGTGCTTTTCTGCAGGGGAAAAAAAAAAAAAAAACCAAAAAACAACACTGTCTTACTCATACTCTTCATTTTTGGCAGTCTCTCTCAGAAACACTTTGTCTCATCACAGAGATCATTATCCTGAGATGATGCAGCCTGCGTGCAGGAATGAGCTATGTGCCATTATGTCTCTCGCAGTAACAGACCTGATTCCAGTTCCACACTGTTACAACACATCACACTTCATCCTTATTGTATTGCTCTTGACTCCATTAAGAATGACAGTTTGATCTATTATCAGGGACTTGGCTCAAAGGGAATGCAAAATAAGGAACTCCAACTTCAGGATAAGTACTGAGCCACGCTACTTAGAAAACTAGAGTAAGATTGTTTAAATGTCATTTTAGCACAAGAAAAAGCTTTTTCCATGCTTACAATACACATTTTGGCTTTTGCCAACAGATTTTCCATCCCATTTCATAAAATTTCAAGTTTACTAGCTACTGCAGTCTCACTGCAAGATGAACTACTAATCTGGTGGGCCTCCTGCCCTGATGACCTCTAAGGCACAGGGATTTATTTTGAAGACTTAAGAAAACACAGATTGGCAGACCTGGTGAGACTTCACACGTTTGAGCAAAGTAGTAGGTAAAAGGAGAGAGGAAAAGCAGTGAAACAATTGGGTGCTTACATTTGAAAAGAAATCTAACTTAGCAGCTTATGCCTAACAAGGAGACAGTGCACAGCTAGCAGTTAAGTTACTGAAGATTAATAAAGGAGAAATTTCTCATAAACTTGAAGTACATGGCTGAAGCTTAGATTAATGTCTAAGACCTAACAGATGGAAGTTGAAATCAACAGCCACAGAAGTCAGGAATAAAACTTCCAGTCAGCATATCTTGGTTTCATGAAATACATAGTTACAGTAAAAGATAATAATGGATTTATCTCTGTGCCCATCAGTTTCAGCAGCTGATACTTTTTTTACATAATAAAGAACATGTACAAACAAAGATCTGGGTCTAATTATCAAAATATTATGTGAAATGGCAATCCACATAGCAGTTAGAGGTCTTCCTGAAGCACGAAAGCAAAAGGTGTGTATTACATGCCGTAGCAACTAAGCCAGAAGAAAAGGAGGTCTCAGATCAACTGAAAAAAGACGAATTTGGGGCACATAAGTAAATAACTTGCTAAGTGTCTGCATAAGTCTGGATGCTAGGATTATAAAGTTTAGGGGGTGGGGGTGGGGAAATCAAGGGAGTGATTATTCCCCTATACAGTGAAGTATCCTAACTGTTCCTGCTGTTACACACATCTCTCTACACTACACATTATCAAACATTTCAGACGAAAATATGAGAGGCCAACATTGGAGGGCTGGGGTCCACCTCACCACTGTTTATCACATCTAATAGCTAGAAACTGGCTTAAACACAGAAACATTAATTTCTATTCATAATACCATCTCTGTATTGTAGTCATATAGCATCATTCATTAGCATAGATTTCCTGAAATACTTAAACAGGAAGATAATGGTAATGTGGGATAGAAGGTAGAGGCAACCAAACATGAGCAACCAGTGTGAGTTACAAGTTAGTTAATATATTTTTTTAATATTTCCTGAAAAATCTCTTCCTTCTGTGATTTTCTTAGTGGTTTTGTAGTTTCGTCTGTCTTTTCTGACTTTAAGAGAAATTACTGCTTGTAGCAGAATGCAAGAGAGAGAGTGAAAGACCTCAATTAGAAATTCAAAGACTGGCTTTGAGGAAGACTTCTTTTTTCTCTTCTAACTCTAAATTGTGAATTGTAGATTGGTTTTGGTCTGGCTTCTTCACACAGGTATCTTTTTTTTTCCTTTTTGTCCCCTCTCTAATTAGAAAGAAAGGAGTGGTGCCATACATCTGCGTGCCCTTTTCCATTTGCCTAATCACTCTTTCTGTTCAGATTCCTACTCATGAGCATTTCAGAGGCCTGCATAAAACATTTGGCTGCCAAAATGTTTATTTTAATGACTTTTCAACCCATTAAAACATGTTAATCATAGGATCATTAATAATATCTTCACACATCACACTTCTACAGTCTTTCACTGGTAGCGCATCCTCTTAGGTAGTATATTTTCCGCTTTTCAGTATTGGGAGGAAGGGAGAAGAAATTACCCAAGAACTGCAAGCACATGGCACGAAGGACACGAGCAGCACTGTGTATCTGGACCTTGGTTTGTCAGAGGTGTAGTACTGCGCAGTTCTCTCCCTGTTCGCTCTGAAAGTACACAGCTTCTGACAGTCGCCCAGTGATGCCAGTTCGCTTGCGTGAATCTGTCGCTTCAGTCAGGCAGCAAGGGGAAGATCACCTAAGGGAGACTGCAGTGGAGGATGCAAGGAGGCCAAACAGGAAGAAAGACAAAACCAGAAGAGGCAGTAGCGTGTGCTCCAGTCTTCTGTCACTCCAAATAAAGTGGCTGCAGAAAAGCCAGTGCAACAGCATGAACTGAAAAATGTGACTAAACAACTTCATCTAAAGCAAAAACCTGTACTATAATAATTTTTAATCTTAGTCTCTTTACTATTTTCATTAATTCTGCATTATTTCTCATTTATATCTTCAGATTCTCACAGAAGGGAAAAGTGCTGAAGCTGAGGACTGTGTTCAGTTGGGTTTTGAGCATCTCCAAGGATGGAGACTCTACAACCTCTCTGGGCAACCTATGCCAGTGTTTGACAACCCTGACAGTAAAATAATCTCTTCTTATGTTTAAACAAAGTCCTCTGTATTTCAGTTTGTGCCCACTGCCTCTTGTCCTGTCAGTGAGCACCACTGAGAAGAGCCTGGCTCTGTTGTCTTTATTCCCCCCACCATGAGATATTTATACACACTGGCAAGATCCTTTGCTGGATTCACTCCAGTATGTCCATGTCTCTCTTGTACTGGGGAACGCAGAATTGGACACAGCACTCCAGGTGTGGCCTCACCAGTGCTGTGTAGGGTTGATCCTGTAACTGGGTACTTCCTGCTTGTGCCAAGATATCCCAACACATGCTGGTGGAGAACCATCAGTGTTTCATACCATGTACAAAGACATCAACTGATATTAATAATGAGCACAGTTCTGGATTTTTATAGATTGTCCTACAGCACAGAGTGATCTGATGCATTGCTAACTTATAGTAATTTAATATCACTCTAATGGAATAATGTTGTCACAAACTAAGATGACAAATGAAATAAGCTTTCAACTTGAAAGTTAGTAGAATTGGTCAAAAGCGACAAACCCACAAAAAACCTGAGTTACAAACACGGATTTAAATTTGAGTTAGCTATACTCTGGCTAACCAGAGCATCCATTTGCACTCTCATTTAACTGACTATCTCAACACTTATTCTGACACATAGAAATACTGGCATTCTGACATTAAGAACTGCTCACCAAAGGAAATCAGGCAATGAGGAACATCTATATTTTCTTAATAAAAAGAAGAGTAGCCACAAGAAGAAAGTCAACTCTACAAAACAGTTCCTTCCTTACTCAATGCATGGAACTCAATGGCACAGAAAGAGGAGCTAAAATACAGGGGCAAAAGGAAAGCATATCACAAAGGACATGAGAAACTGGGAGGCCAGGGCAGATTAAAAAGAAGCTCTTGGGGGAGACTTCATTTGTGATCACACAACTGACAGTGCTACCATGATGCATACATAAACAGCAGCTGAACAGGTATTCACACTTGAGGAAGACACTTTAGGTCTGTAAGCTCTAGTGTTTTGTACTGACTGTACATCATCTGCTTTGTGACAAGCCCGTGTCCCACTATTGATACTAACAATGCAGAACTAGCAGCTGAAACCTACAGGAGCAGGTGCTGGATTCTCTTCTAACTTATGCATCATTAAAAGAGCTTTTTAAGTTTGATTGCAGAAATACCACATAACAGGAATAATGTATGTACAAAAAATACATATTATACATATATTTTTTCATTTTTTGTGCTCTAGGCTATGACTGAAAAGCTGACATTTACAAGCTGAGAAAAAAAAAAAAATCTTATTTTTACCTGCAGACTGAGCAAGTTTGTTCTGGAGAGTCTCTTAAAAGAAAGCGTAACTCAATCATGAGCAATCATGCTTTAACAAGCACCTGTTGATGTACTTTTGCAAATAAAGTTCTCTGATGTTAGTTAGAAAAAAAAAAATCTTACCTCTAAGCACCAAAAATTCTCTTTTGTCACCAAAAACACTACTTAAAATCACTAAGGGCTAAACAAAGATACAGAATCCGTCTCCCAGTTGTCATTTTCACTCAGCACATAATCAAAACATTAAATACACACACAGTAACTTAATAAACCTATGCAGCATAGGCCTGATCCTATCAGAAGCTAACCAGGCAATTTTTTTATGGTACAACATGAGAAAATGTTGTATTTTATTGGGATTTAACCAACATAGGGCTACCTACCCCCTAGATAAACCTTACCAAGAAGGAGGGCTTGGTTTTTGTGACTCTCAGTTGTGATAGTGCCATTATTTTCCAATAGTTCTCAACAAAAAGAAACACCAGCAGATTTTGATTAAAGCTTACCATGCTCTCATTACAAGGGGACCAAAAACCCTAGATTAATATCAACAGCCAAACTAGACAGGGTACACTCAGCACATTGATCAGTTGGTTATCAATACCTACAATATCTTTTTATGTTTAGCATATGATGGAGAGAGAGAAATCAATTTGTAGGTTTCCCTAGAAACATGATAAACTGCCTTCACTCTTGTAAAAAGGAACAGGTTTTGATTTAAAAATACCTACAGAAGAATGGAGTGAGGGGAGTATTATTCTTAAAATGTCTATATTTCTAAAATAAGAAACCCACAAGCCTGTTCTTGGAAATTAAAACTAGCTGCTGATAGGTTTCAGGTGTGATACTGCTACCTCCAGAGTAAGGCCAGTCAGCATTTCTCATTCTCTGTTTTAACATATGTTTGCAGTCAGTTACAGCAAGAACAAAAAGATGTACGAGACCTTTTCACTGAGCTGTATTCCCTACTGCCCTAATTTCCTAACATTTTGATTTCAGGGAGTTATCAAGACAATAAGATGTGGTCTTCCAAAACCTCTCTCTTCAACACCGTATTCACAAAACTGGAAGACACAAATGAACACGCACAAACACGACAGAAGAGCTTTGCCACTTGAATACTTAGCCTTTACATACTTGGTCCCTCTGATATCCTTGTTCTTCAAAGGTTACCATTACTGGCCTTCCTATTCATATTTAATATTGCTATCCATATGCCGTGAACATCTCTCTAAATGGAATGGACAGCTGCAAGAAGCCATGAGAAACTTCATTCCTTTGAGCATTGACATTACTGTCACTGGAAAAAGAAGCAAGAAGGAAGAACAAATTCTAAGTAACTTGCTCGTTCATAATCAATAAAATAAATCCCTGCATGTGCCCTTCATTTGGTCACCATTAGAAATCAGTGCAAGACTGAGGAACAGTGTGCCCACTTCCCCTCTGAACGCAGCAGCCAGGGAAGGGGAGAACATGCTGCCTGGGGGACTGCCATGCGATGGCAGCGCTAGTTCGGGCAGCAACTTCACATCTACATTAAAAATCTCCTGCAAGTGCCAGCTACGAGGATTATACAGCTTTTTATCTGCTTTACAGCAAACAATGCAGTTGCCAAGATAAAGCCATTGTGCACAACCCTGCAGGATTATAAATGCACAATGGCAAGCTTCAAAGGTAACAGGAAAAGCAATAAACTACTACCTACCTCTCTCCTACCACTATAAGACTATACTGGAGTCAAAGACACTCATGCCGGTTTGAAGGCAAGGGATAAAGAGAAAAAATAAGTGGATAATCTCTGGTTCTTTATGCAATTCTGCTGTGCACAGACCTGTCTGCTACCTCCTACACCCTCACATCAGGGCTTGACTTTGCCAGGGGTGCTCTCTTCCCCTCTTATGTACTCCTGTAACACTCCTACATACAAGGGATTACAACAACCCACTTCGATCAGCAATTTTTGCTAAACATTATCATTCAAAATCAGCTTTATGTTATGTAACAAATCACAAAAGCACAAACAAACATATTTCAGCTACACTGTGTTAATTCCAGCCATATTTTTTGTCACTTTTCTTTTTCCTTGTCAGATTTTTTGGGACTGGGATGAAAGGCAGGATAAGAGAAAATCAGGTTTTAGCCCAAACCCCAACTACGCCTGAATCTGCAACCAAGAAGTCTTCCTATCTCTTAAATCTCTTGTTATCCCCCATTAAGGATGGGGATTTACAAAGCAGAAATTAAATGTCAGGTTTTAAAAGTTACAGTTGTACATTGGTTTCAAGATGCTTTCGTCACTGTAAATCCGTTTAGCTTGTTGCTGTCCCCATGATTTTCTTGCAAAAGCAGGTTTCCAGTTTTGGTTTATGTCTAACAGTTGCAAGAGTTGTCTGTTTTCTCTGCTGGGAGACAAAATATAGGACATTATGCATCTAATCTATAGATTAGCATAAGAAGCATAACCATCTTTTCACAGCACTCAGGAGAAAGCAGCTGAAACACAGATGAATATATCAGATATGTTCATTTCCAAGTAAAATACAAAACGGAGGAAGTCATGTTTTGGTCTGAGTTCTTTTACTTAGAAAAAGAGGGCTAGGGGGATGCAGTCAGTTTTTTTTCTCAAAACGTTGGACCTCCTTTATTTTACTGAAGACCTATTTACATTCAGTATACTAAAGCCAGGATGAAAAAAAACTCCTCTAGCTCTGCCTGACCCAGTTATAAAATTATAGTCAGGTCATATTTAGACTTTCAGAGATTATTTAATATACTGAACATCAAAGCTAGACCAGCCTATTTCTTTATGCTTTGTTAGATGAACCTAAAAGTTATTTCAGTCCAGAGGACAGGCTCTCATATGCTCTAAACATTTCTAGGTTTGCCAGGAACCTGCTCCATAACTGCAAGCAAATTTCACCACTGCTTGCCTACTCTGCATGTTGTCTGAGAACCCAAACAAACCAGAACCCAGATCACAAAACCACCTCAGTGACCAGCCCAGACAGAACTACATTAAACAGCTTTTCAAGTCCCCTTGAATTTTCCATCAACGTAACAAATGCTGAGACAGTATCCTAAAGTGGACCATGCTCCCGGAGCACAGACTTGAACTGCAAGATCATCCAGACAAAGCTCATCCCTAACATATGATTACCTACAGATGTGCATGACTAACCTAGTATCTTTAGACTCCCTTCACCAGCATTTTGACAGCATGATTGAGCTCGTTCTACAGTATGAATCTTAAATAGGTTGAATTTGTGCCCCACATGCATGTTGCTCTCCACTGCCTAGAAAAGGAGATGAAGGCAACTAGCTGAGGTAGAGACATAGGGCAAGAAAATGGCCTCTCCTTTTCAGCTAAGGCCTCTAGCTGCTACCATCACACAGTTTCAGCAATATATTTCATTTATTTTTTTATATTTATTTATATTAAATATAATTTCAGTTAAAAGATTTGAGTCAGCAGAACAAACCAAACCAAAACCCCCCACCGGTCACAGTCCATCCTCTGGTTATATACAACGTGATAAGAGTACATGTAAAACTCTAAATGTGGAAGCTAGGCTGTCCACCTATTTGGTTTGAACACTGTATTGGGTTTGTGTGGTGGGGTTTTGTTAGCAGGGAGGGGCTGCCAGGGTGGTTTCTGTGAGAAGCTGCCAGAAGCTTCCACAGCTCCAAGTCGGACCCACCTCTGGCCAAGGCCAAGCCCATCAGTGACAGTGGTAGTGCCTCTGGGAGAACAGATTTAAAAATGGCAACCTGCGGTGAGGAGAGGGATTGGAATGTGAGAGGAACACCTCTGCAGACACCGAGGTCAGTGCAGAAGGAGGGGAGGAGGTGAGTGGAGGAGGGGATGCCTCTGCAGCCCGTGGTGAGACGGCAGGCTGTCCCCCCCCAGCCCACGGAGGGGAGCGGGGGAGCAGATGCCCACCTGCAGCCCGGGGAGGACCCCACGCCGGAGCAGGGGGATGCCCCAAAGATGGCCGTGACTCCATGGGAAAGCCCGTGCTGGAGCAGTCTGTGACTGAAGATCGGCCCGCGGAAAGGACCCATGCTGGAGCAGTTTGTGACTAACTGCAGCCCATAGGAAGGACTCACGTTGGAGAAGTTCATGTGAAGGACTGTCTCCCGTGGGAGGGACCCCACAGTGGAGCAGGGGAAGAGTGAGGAGTCGTGCCCCTGAGGAGGAAGGAGCAGCAGAGACAACCTGTGGCAAACTGACCACAACCCCCATTCCCCCGGGGAGTGGAGTTAAGCACCGGAAGAAGGAGGGGGAGAAGGGGGAGGAAGGTGTTTTTAAGATTTGGTTTTATTTCTTATTATCCTACTCTGATTTGGCTGGTAATAAATTAATTTTTTTCTCCAAGTCGAGCCTGTTTTGCCCGTGACAGTAATTGCCGAGTGATGTCTCCCTGTCCTTGTCTCGACCCATGAACCTTTTGTTATATTTTCTCCTCCTCATCCCACTGGGGGTGAGGAGAGAGCGAGTGGCCGTGTGGTGCTTTGTTGCCAGCTGGGCTTAAACCACGACAAATGCTTACATGACAGTAATCAAAAATGAGAAGGTTTTTCTCCTATCTACAGCTCTTTCTGTGAGTTTCTTTTGAAGAAGATGGCAACCACACTACCCACATGCATAATACTTACAGCAGGAGAAACTGTCAACTTCCACCAGCCTCCCACCAACACAACTGACACCATCTGAGCTCTGAGGTTTAATCTGATTCAAGTCAACCAACCTCCTGAACCACACTCAGCAAAACATATTTTACTTTTTCCCTTTCAGGAATCCTTGCTCCCCCCCCACTACAACAGGCACGTTCGAACATTGCTCAGAGTGACTAGCTCTTTTGGAAACAGATTTTTTTAAGTGACATGACAGACTGATCTGTGAAGAAGGCAAAATTAATGCCTTCATTTTCAACCCATATACTCAAGATGTAGCTTTCCACGTGTCTATTACTAGACAGCAAAAATAAGTATCAAACCCTGACAGTATGACAAATATCACTTAGAGGTAATGGGTACACTCTAAATGCAAACTTAATTAGAATGGAATTGAAAAGTTAAGAAGCCATAAAAATCCATTAATAAAATATTGCCAAAGAGTACAGATAACAGATAAAAAACTCTACTCATTTTCTCCTCCCCCAACTCCTTCCCTGAAGTCTGTTGCTTCTACGGACATATTTTGCTCAGTTGTGCATTTGTTAAACTGCTTGAGTACTGTAAGGCTCTGCTCCTGGGATAAAAATCTGGGCTAATTTCTTCTTCTGGTATAAAAAGCCTCTATACCCAAATAAATTCTTAAAGGACAGAAGCAATTTCCTCCCTCACCTTGCAGGTTTTCACATGTGCATTTCCCAGTTGTGGGACTCTAAATGACCCCTAAGTAAGAGGATGATGAGGCCATCTTTAGAAGCAGTAAGGTCAAGCCCACACCGTTAAGCTTCAAATACCGCCTTAAAAAGACCTGCTGATGTAACCCTACATTTGAATTAACAGCAAGTGTAATAGTAAAGTTGAGGACTGTACCATCTAGACTAATGCCTTGAAAACATAAAGCAAAACCAGCCTTGCATATGAAATACCTTTAAATCAGGAGATGAGTGACTGACCAAGCAGCAAGTTTTCTGAGTATTTCAATTTTACTTTTAAATTTGTGTTTATATTTTTTCTTTTAAAGGTAATAACAGATTTCAGTAACCAAGGAGAGCTTTTACAGATGCTGTCAAGACAACAGTCTACATACAATTCCAGCTTTCCTCAGAGCTGACAGGAAAAATTTTGTGTATTTCTACCAGGTAAAATTAGAGTCACCATGCTCCCCACCCAGCCCCCAAAAGGGACTCTTGCATTTAATAAGCCCTTCTTTCCCTTTTTGTGCTTAACTACTACAACCCAGTCAGAGTTCAGAAGCACCACTGCAAATAACAAAAGGCATCATTTATTAGCACCTGAAACAAGCAAAATACTTCATCTGTAGGTCACTATCCATTTTATTTGAACATCATACAGTTAAAGATCAATCATTCATTTGGTTTAGTACAATGCAAAGTTTTGAAGTATCTGCACGTTTGCTTGTTCTCAAAAATCGATCATGAAAGTGTTCTTTTGTGCGAATGCTTTATTTAATCTCCTGCTCACTGTTAAAGTTAATTGCCAAAAGAAAAACGAACACAACTCCCTGCTATCAGGGAATACTGTACTGAGGACTTTTGATATATTTTCTTTATACTTATATTCTTACAAATTATGTATGCGAGAAGCAGATGATGAGCAGCAATTTGGCAACACTTCACCATCTGCTATTTGCAGATCTAGTCAAATTCAGTGAGTTAATTAAAGACAGGGACTGATACTGTTGAAGCAAAGAGCCATCTTCTTTCCTGTTATGACCATAAATAAATAACTTTGGTAGCTTGTTCCCACTCACTCCAATACAATCATAAATCTGCAACATCATAAGGGCAACACAACTTGCATTTGTAATATACCTGTACATCTTCTATTTTAATTGACAAAAAGATACTAAAATCACATCAGTTTCATTAGAATGCCACAATCACAACACGCTACCCAAAGCCCTATTCAGGAAAAAAGTATAACTTACCTACCACTGTAAGAAACAGAAATTGTAACTGAAAGCCTCTTGTAGAAGGGGTTACAGAAAATTCTAGATAGAGAAAAAATTTTAGTCAGCTTGCAACAACTTTCACTTTCTATTACATACGTATTTAAGCAAGCAATATTTAATTAAGGGTTAATGAAGAAAGAGATGATCCTGACAGTTCCCTTCCGTTACTACCTTGATAGCAGGCTACCTCCTTGTCGTCCAGTCTGTATCTCCTACGCCGCTTCTGCAAGAACTGGCCTGTGTTAGAATACCACCCTCCCTCCCCTGGGCTCCCAGACCCTCTCCTCTGCAGCCTTACTTCAGTTGCCTCCCCCATTTACCGCACCTCTTCTGTCACGGCTGGGAAGGAGCAACAAAAATACGCAAAACTGGAATGGGTGCAACAAGTCTTCCCAAGATGCTGAAGCAAAGGTTTCTGCTCAAATCTGAAGAGCAGTAACCTAAGTTTGCTCTTTCACAACGGGTTGGAAAGCACTGCTCTGCTTCCTCTGCTACCTGAGACCGCAGCTGCGCCGTGCCAAATCTGAAAGCTGCACTGGGCTGCTGCACAGCCGCTCGCTGTGGCTGACTGCCAATTAGAGCAACACTGACGGAGCTGAGCTCCCCGAGTTGCCAGCTGCCCCAGCCTGCTGCTCAGGGCTCCTTGGTCAGCCGGAGAGCGATCGATAAAAACATTATGACCGCAAGGCTGCGGGACATGCAGGTGCAGAAGTTATTCGAGGATGGGGAGCCAGCTCGGAAGATGTTGTGGGAGAGAGCAGGAGAGGGCTATGAGCTGAAAAATGGCAAATTCTGTCCTCCCCCATCAAACAGAAGCTGGTGATGGGTTGAGAGATAATTACTGAAGAGTAATTATACTAGAAACAGATTACTTCTGTAGATTGCCAACCTTTTTTTTCTTTTTTTTTTTTTTTTCTTTTTTAATTAAATGCCATCAAACATCAGTCTTCTTGCTTTCTCCTGCTCATTTTCCCAGCAGTAGAAATTTTCAGAACTGGCTGTGAGAGCGTCATGGCAGCAAACAAGCTCTGGTTCACCAGCACTTCATTGAAGCTTACCTCCTATGAGAGCGTTACATAAGAAACAGGGCAAACAGGAATTTATGGACCCTGATTTGGGTTAAATAGTATTTTATTTAGACTAAGAAAACTTGAGCCAATGGCAATTTTATGTCAAAATATTTAGTTTCTTTCTAAATGCCAACATTAAGTTCTCCTCAACTTTTGAAATATCATCTCTCCACAAGAGATAAACCACTGCATAAAATCAAAATTAATCTAGAAATATTTTAGTGTTTCTAAAATTGCACTTTCTGCCACAAGCACCAACTGAAAATTCTGTCCAGTTCATATTAGGCATTGAGCTTAGAGTTTCCAGGGCAAAGAGGAAAAGTAAGGAAGTTGTTTTGACACATCTCACTGCAGGTTTAGACCAAACCCAAGATCTTCACTTGTCCTGTGGTGGGTAGGAGCCACACCACCAGAATGACTCACTCATGACAAAAACCTGCAAGGAGCTGCAAGAATCTCTCAGATTTCTTTAAAAATGATTCCCTAGATGAAGGGTATTACCTGTTGAAAGTAAACAATTACATGAGCAAATTGTGGACTTACAGCTCCTAACTGCAAAACTGAACTGAATTTACACGCAGAACAATCTTTGGTCCTGTAGATTAGGTTTGGCTGCTACACCAGAAAAGTCTGTGTGAAGTATTCGTTGCCGGCACAATATTCTGCAAAGAATTGAACTGTCAAGCAAACTTTCTACTAGACTAACTAGAAATGACTTATTGAGTCCCAGAGAAAAATAGCTAGATTAATTAAAAGGAGATTTGTCACCATATAAGAAGTAGAATTCCTGCCCCTCTAAATTCTGTGTTGAAATCACAAGGTCAATGTGTGATAACTTAAATGAACAAAAAACATTAGGTTATATCCTAGTTCATATACCTAAAGTGTTTCTTTAGAAATTGAGTAGGAGGTTACTATATTGCATTTTACTTTTTCACTGTAGAGAATTACTCAGCCCTCCGAGCTGCATGCCACAGCTCCCAACACACACAGTCCACAGAACCAGTGTGAAAGTCTTATGAGGTTCAAGATTGCCATTTCCAATCACGCAGTTTGCAGCAGGTTTTGAGAGTCCCATCCCCACACAGGCATCTACAACGATCCATGAGCAATCCAGTGCCCCCACCCCAAGTTTCAGAATCAAGGGTTCAGCATATTCCCATGCTAGGAATCCCTATCTGATTCCTACCTGTATAACTTTGGGTGTTAATTTTGCAAACATTTGCCTTGCTGTTAAATTTTCCCCCCTCATCTCTAAGACTGCATGCCATGTTCAAAAGATTTTTGTAAACAATGCTTATCGCTACCATTACTGCAGAGATCACACGGAGTTTTTGAGATAAACGGGGTAAAAAAAAAAAAACTCTTGTTTGATGTAAAAGTAAATGCATCACATCCACAGCGATAGCAATTACATAGAGTCTAGAGGTAACATTTCTGTAGTCTTTGCTAGGCTAGGCATTCAGCAGGTAAGAAATACTTTGAATTTCATAATTTTTTGTTCTCTCATGACAAGCAGCAAGTATTAGAAAAAAGTTTTGTTTGTTTTCTAAATATGCCCCCCTCCCTCCAAGAAAGAAGGGGGAAACAAAAGCTTGACAAAAAAAATTGAGGTGTGTATTCCCACGGTACCAAAAGCAAGTACTCAAGGTCTCCAGTACTATATTCTGAACACCAAAATTGCAATACAGCCACTTTTGATGTGCAAAGAACCAGCTGATGATTCCCCTTGAGCTGGTTACTGCACTTAGACACTTGGTGTATCATATCCAAGACCATTTTTAGGCTGTGTTTCCACTGTAGTCTATTTATTTCAAGCTGTCTCTGTACATGATTTCCTGAAGTGAATATCAGTGGTATATTACAGAAATATTGAGGTTAAAAAAGGAAATGCTGATTGCATCACCCAGAGCATTCTCCTGACAGGGCAGGATTTTGTTCCTATTAGTAAATTTAGGATGTTTTGCACAGTTCAACTTGAACAATATCAAGCAATAACTTCATAAACTATCCGTGTCACTGATATCTATTTACCAGCAAAGGTTTGAGGGTCTTTTGCTTTCTTCCTGAAAGACTCCACTAAAATTTTTCATTTCACTAGTCCTAGTTTTATATTTCTGTTTCTCAAAATTTGTAATTGCAAAACGTGCCCTGGTTCCAGACCATCACCATCAGGTTGCTCCTTGCTTAAATTAGCTACATGCATTCAGTCTTTCTGTTTCTAAATACATTTAAGAGAGAGGAAAGAAAGGCAGTGAACAGCACAAGTTATTTAATATGTACAACCCTGGAACACACAAGGCAAGTTCCAGATGCAGTAATTGGGAAGGCTGTGGTGAGCGATCGCGAAACACCATATACAGCTCTGGCCACCTGTGATCAAGAAATAAATTCATACCCTAACAGGTGCAGAGCAGGGCTGTGAAGATGATCACAGCAACCCTGGGTCTGTTTTATAAGAAGCTAAAAAAGTTTGCCTCCTTCTGCTACGCAAAATGAAAGTGGGAGGGAAGGGAGGGAAATGGCTGCCTGCTGTAGGGACATCAGAGCAGTAAAGGGGAAAGATGGCCTGGAGAGAAAGCAGTGGACAGTGTTCAGCAGAGAACAAGTGGGTATAAATTTGGTCATAAATAAGAAGCTTGCCAGACACGAGCAATGAAAAGGTCTCACACAATCTTTGAATCCAGCTAGAGAGAGACACAAATCTCAACAGTGTTAAAGTGGAGTCTGAACAATTTCTAGAGAAGGTTGAAAGAGTGCTGGAGTTAACAGATGAGTGGATTCAGTGCTCCAGGAGAGGTCCTTCCTGGTCCTGTAATTCCTCCTTTTGCGGTTTTAAAATAATCCCTCAATTGACAATCAGTTGCCATTACTGCTCTGCTAATTTTGTCCGTGGTGCCATGCATATGGTTCTCTGCTTTTGCAAACAAGCCATAGAGTTCATGTAAGCAGCTTCCTAGAGGACTAGCAACTGCTAGTTCATCATCAACCAAGTATTTACATATACAGAGACACAGAGAAAAGCCCTAACAGCGGTAAGGCAGCACTGCTACGGCAGGGAGAGGACAGGCAAGGAGGGGACATCATCTCTCGACTTGGAAGCAGGAATTTCTTCAGAGATAACATTCACAGTTATGGTGTGGGTTTTGGTAATACTGCCCAGCACAGGCAATTCTTACACAGCAGTCACTATCAGCATTACTCGGTGGCCAATATATAAAAGATATCTTTATATTTTACATAATTTTATTTTATAGGTATTCCATATATATGATTTTAATAATTTTCTAGTGTGCATACACACACACAATGACTTTATATATATCTCTCTATCTCTATCTGTCTCATTCCTATCCAAAAGTTACTTCAGAAAAAATAATTAGGGAAGTAGTATTGCACAGTAACCTCTGTAGTAAATATAAGGCTGAAGACGGTTCACATACACTTTCACTGAAAAGAAATACATAAATCTTCTAATATTAGGTATAAAAGTATTCATTAAAGTATGGATAATTTTACAATGTGGTTTAAATAACATTATGCCCTATGTACCTTTCCACACCACTTACCTTACAGTACTTCTTGTAAAGGAATCCATTTTGTTGACGAGGCTCTTGCTTTTTGAACCAGCAGGTCTCTTCTGGCTCAAAAAGCCAGAATAATTTTCCTAAATATTGTAAATTTTTTTTCTATTGATAATATATTATCCTCAGAGATACTCTTACAACTGTTTCCATTATGAAACCCTGCCATGTACTAGGCACTTCCACTTCACAAAACTCATTTGGCTTAAGGGGAGGACAACTATTACTACTTTTATTTTATCATGCAGGTTATTTCTGAGATTTAACATGCAGATGCAGGGAGGGTTTATCATCTTAAGACCAGCATTTTTGTACAGCTATTTACCTATAAAACTAGACTGTTTTCAACTTGTATTTAAGTCTACATTTTGGAACTTCTCTCTTCTTCCACCGATATACATTTTTGCCACATTTACACATCACCTTGGTTGATGCCCATATGTGGGATATTCTTCAGGCCTATATGAAACATAATGCATATAGACATGTCTCAAATGTCATTAAGACATAAAATGCTTGATGCATAAGACTTTCTAAATTAGTAGTAGTAGTAGTAGTAATTAGTTAACTTCTTCAATTAATTTGCCCAACAGTTTGATTAACTAATACACAGGTCAACACATTTCTGAAAAGCAGTTCAGCAAGAAAAATTACCATACCATTCTACTCAACCTAATTTCTCCAAAATAAACTAATGGTAAAGGAACTAAGTACTAGTCAGAGGCTTACACATTTGCTTAGAAATGCACAATTAACTGTGAGTCTTGCTAATTTCCAGCTCAATTACTGAAAGAAATGTGATAATTTAAAACATAAAAAAAAAACCCTTCGCTATGAAAACAAAGAACATTTTAACAGATGTGAGTATAAAAATCTTAATAAACAAAAAACAAATCCAATGTTCTACTATTTGACTGGAAAGGATAAAAAGCTTTGAGCTGAACAGAAAAACGTACAGCCATGTTTCCGAATGAGTGGTTGGTTTAGGGTTGTGGGGGTTGTTGGGTTTTTGCTTTGTTTTGTTGCAATCTTCCTTTTTTATCACTAAGATGCATTAAGTAGCTTGAAGTATGCTGAACACCTTTGGTTTAGAAAACAGCAGTATTGTCATGTGAATGCCAATGGTTTTGTCCCATGCATAAGCATTTTAAGTTCCCAAACACATCCTATTTGAAAATACAGGCATCTTAAAACTCATTTCTTTTGCTGTGCTTTTCTACTGGGATTTTTTCTTAGCTACTGTAGTATCATCGTAATAAATATCAGAATTAATTCTAAGTGTAACTAAGTTTTAAATGGTGGCATATATTTGAATCTGCATCACAGACTTCTGATTTGAGAGTTCACTTTCTGAACTGAAATTCTGATGGACCTTTCAGTAAGACTGAGATCAGTCCCTCAAGACAGCAATACAGAAAACAAAAATTGCTCAAAATTGAGAAATTTTGTGTTTACAATTCACATATTCCTTTAGTGCCTTTTTTTTTTCCCTTCCCTTTGCAGTAGGAAGGCTGCACACAGACTTTTAATAAAAGATTTTCTGTGCTTTGGGTTGAAGGTTAAAAGGTTGGTGGTTTACCAATTTAAGAAAGGAAAAAAACCCCGTACTTCTGCAGAACAAACTGCAGAACAGATTTCTTATATATTCTCATGTTTTGAACAGTCCTGTGAACCAAAAGAAATGACAGACCAAAATGATGGCCTGCACGCAGCAGCAGTAAGCAGATGTAGTTTTGGAGCCTATACACTGATCAAATCTCTTTCATGGGAGAAGCCTTTGCAAAACATATAATAGTAATTAAACCCCACAATACAGTGAAATCATCCAGGTTTGTTTTTAAATGGGTAGGGAGGAGAAGAAGCCTCCCTTGTGAAATACTTTCCAGCAAAGCAGCACTGTGCTACATCTGACAAGGATTACAAAGGTCAAGCTATACAGCAGTCTGAAACTAACAGATGGCACCAGACTACTTTTTTCAAACTCAACAGGAACAAGCAATTCTAAGCTAAGAAAGCAAATACTTAAATAGTACTAACAATTATCTGAGTAAAGAACTAACACAGACCAAAACACCTACACACACTCATGTCCTGGTACATGCACAGCATGCAGCATGTTACTGCAAATCTGACATTAAGAAACCAAGGGGGGGAAAAATTGGTTAACTTTAGTTATGGAACATATTAGAACAAATGCCAGAAGAAAGCTAAACTCCAGAATTCAGACAGCGAAACCAAGTAAAGTCTAAATATTTGATCCTGGAAAAGACTATTCTGAAAAAATTCTTTATTGAGAGATCACCTGTATCTTTTTCCTTCCAGCAGAAAGAGCTATCATTTATGTGAGCTGGGGAAATATTTTTAAATTTTAATACACCATCATGCACATTTCATTAAAAAAAGAAGAGAAGAACAACTGCCTTTACTGCAGAAAAGTTCTCATTATGTTTGCACATCTACAGACTTTAATACTGGACTCCAGAAAGCATGGAGTAACGGCCCGGCTATGGAGAAACCAGTACTAGATCTTGACTGTCACACAGGAACAGTAGTTATAACACAGCCCTGAATGCAGATGGCTCAGTACATCCTCCTTTGCAAGCAACAGGTCTGAATATTTTGATATGAGAGAGGGGACTGCCAATTTGTTCTATATGGCACCTTTTTCAGACTTTACTAATGCAAAATACCACAGAACGTCCCTACACCAAAGATTCAACATCGACTATCGTTAGAAACAAATGTTTACACCAAGAGGAACCAGTGATGGTATAGAGGAGATCCTATCATCCCGAAAAGGCTCAGCAGTGAGTTTTTTGGAAGTTATCCATTTGGATTTCCAAGTAGTACAGAGCTTTAATGTTGTTCTTTCTCTTCCACCCTAACACAACTGCAGGCAAGAGAAGAGCACTAAATTAAAATTGTCAATTTTTGCTTATTGGAGTGAATACACGAAGGTTCACAGCAGCTCTCCGCAAGTCAAACAGTGCCAGTCTCCTCGCACACTTCCAGTAGATTAGGCACCCTGGCATTCAGGCAGTGATTTGAACCCATTCAGCTGGGGAGTTTTCTCTCTGGTACCACTACTCCCTATGAACACAAGAGGAGTTCATGGACATGCACGCCCCAAGCCCGTTAGTGCCAAGGTAGGATAATAAAATTGCAGAGTGACACTCCACTTATCAATGGACTCAGCTAATTCCAAGTAGACAGCACAAAAGCCAAACTCAGCTTATACCTGCAGATTTTCAAAGACAAGAGTAGGAAAGACATCCCTGTAGGTCTTCACCATCCAGAAATTCAATAGGTGGGCAAGTCTAAAAAGGCCTACAAGCAATTTCTACCTTCACTCTGCATAGCTTACAAAACAAGATTTAGTCCTGTTTTATAAAGAAGCAGATTTTGCAGACCAGGTGCCAGTGCCAACATTTTTATTGGATGCAGAAAAGCCTGGTCTACATAAAGGCACCTGACTTCAGACTCCAGTTGCCAAAGTTTTTAAAGAACTTATATATCAAGCCCCTCCCCACCAAAAATAAAAATTAAAAAAAAAAAAAAATCACTCCCCTTTTCGAGAGTATTTATTTTATCTGTTTTAACATTATCAACACACAAACACTCTCAAAAAAATAAATCAAACATATTCTGAAATAGCAGCACTAGTTTACATTCTTATTGGCAACTTTACCACTGACCTCTGGAGAAAGGTAAATATCTACTTTATCCCTCCTTTCCTCAAAGTATTTCTAAGAAGCATGATGCATGAACATTCAACTCCTAATTGTGATGTTAAAATGCATTTTAACCTTTTACAGTTTGAAGCTATAACACATTAATTTTGTATTTTAAAGTATGCAAAATAATAGAAGTTAGCCAATGGTTTCATCAGTACTCAGAATGCTTTCTTCCATTTTTTCCAAAATGCTTTGAAGCCAGATGCTATGAAAAAGTGTAAACCATTAAAGAGGGCGGCTCATCTTCTGTAGGCGTGCAGTGACTTTTATTGACTATATCTGGCTTGAAATTAAAGAAGTGCTGAATAATAAAAAAACCCATCCTTTTTAGTTTCAGACCACAACCACACTGTTAAGTGTCTTTTTCTTTTAAATACACATTAATCTTTTATTTCATGTAATCTCCACTTACGGTTTTGAATACAGATGGTTTGTTTGTGAAAACGGTCTGGTTTGCCTGTATTACCTTCCTAAAAAATGCGATAGCTGCTGTTACAGTCTTAAAATGCCAAGCCCACCTATGCTGAGCCCACTCACTTTTCCACCTCTCCAGCTGGCTTTCAGAGGTTAAAAATTACAATTCTGCCTAATTCCAACACTGGACTCAGCTCTTACAAGTTGAACTCTAACTTTCTAGATTTTGCTGTTCTCCAGCATCGCATCTGGGGAGACACAGCAGAAGACAGAGAAGGACTGATGCCAGTTAAAGATGAAATTATACAGTCTTTCATAACACTTCAAAAATCACCTCTCTTTTTTTAAACATGAAAGATAAGCGTGCTTGCAAAAGACTGATTTGTAGTTTAGATCAGTAAGAAATACTCAGTCGTGATTTGATTCAACAGCCTGGTTATGCCCAATTACTGCCCCACTTGGCCACCAAACTCAGTCTCAAAATTATTGTTTTTTGGAACATATGGACTAGAAACGGGTCAGAGAGCTACACCGAGCTCTTACTGCACTTAGAGAAACACAACTGCGCTGCCAGTCCAGCGTTACCATATATGAGCG
Source organism: Harpia harpyja (assembly GCF_026419915.1). Classification (NCBI taxonomy): domain Eukaryota; kingdom Metazoa; phylum Chordata; class Aves; order Accipitriformes; family Accipitridae; genus Harpia; species Harpia harpyja. The sequence goes on along the minus strand of NC_068941.1, from coordinate 34,027,042 downwards.
AGGCATACTAAACGCATTTTGTACACTCCAGAAATCATCTCTCCTGAGACCTAGCTACAAAGTTTAATCCCCTATGTGCGTATTTAAATAAGATGCCCCCCCTCAAGCTGGAAGGAGACGCACCTTGTCAACAGGTACTGCATGTGGCTTAGTGCTTCGTGTCCGGGGGCTTGGACCCCCCAGCCTGTCCCCCTTCCCACACACACACAGAGCTCCTTGCTCTCCCGTGCTGTTATGGCAGACATCACTGGGTGGCACTGTTAGACAATGTTCGTGTCCTTGTCAAGGTAAGCAATATCTTTTCTCTTCCCCCACCCCTGTCAATTTTTACCTGCTGGTAGTTTGGCTGTGCAGGTTTCTCAGGGATGCTGTTGCAAGAAGCAGCAGCAGCGTCGTTCTCCCACATCCCGTTTCCCACTACAATGCACTCTGAAACAGCCCTCGCTCCTCAGGAAAATGTAACCTGGTGCTTTGCAAAAATTCCAGAAAGTTGTGGGGGGGGGGGGGGGGGGGGGGGTCCTTCAATACTGTAGGTGTACAGTGTTATATTTATACAAATCTTCAAATACAAAATAGTTGCACTAAAATTCCAACATCATTCCCTACAGTTTTTACTGTCACTGTTCTAATGATCCCAGAATCTGATCTCAGAAGAACTACATGCACTAATACTGCTACAGAGGTGCTCCCAGCCTTGCCCCGTTTGCACTCAAAAGTCCAATTTTGCCCAACTAGAGAGAAAATACTTAACGTGGATTGCTCTGCTCTTTAAGGCACTGTCAGCTGCTAGTTATTGAACCTGACAAGATACTAAAATGAAAACAAAACTCATTATAGAATAATAAGCTTCTTAGAGGTAGCTTAGTTGCGATTAGAATACTATTTATTTATTTATTTATTCTTTATTGGAATAATATTCTTTACAGATTAGTGTACACTCAGCAACATGCTCAAAACCACAATAAGATACTGAAAGGTGGGAAGGCTACTCCCGATGACCCAAAATGTGTGGGCTATTACCAGAAATTTCAAGCAAGTTCTTCACCTTCCAGCACAAATCGCAAGGTTGATGTAATATTACAGGATGCAATATTACAGGATGTGGAAGATTAGAAGCCAGTCCCTTGACAATGACTACAGGACTTCAAATATAGCTATTATTTGACTAAAAAAGCAGGCTTGACTCACATACACTAAAAAAAAATTCCAACTCTTCAAATACATCTGAGGGTCAGAAGTTAGCTACTGCATTTCAGTATCACAGATGGTACAGTGACACTTAGGAATAATATTTAAAAGCTTACTTAGTACTATTAACTATTTGCATCTACATTATACAATTTCATAATCATAATCAACAGCTCTGCAGAAAAAACCTCCCTTACTTTTCAGTGAAATAGGATGGGAAGAAGGAGGTTGAAAAATGATGTTAAGATACAACAATTTTACAGCTTATAAGTTTTCAATGCTGCACTGTATATGAGGAATTTGGAGCTAACAGTGAATTCAGAGCCATACAGACCTCATGACATGATGCCACCGTGAAGAAGGATATTAGAGATGCGAACAATGGGGATGCGACAGCCTGGGTCACCCAAGGATTCCCAGAAATATATTTATTGGATATTACACATGGCATTCAGCTTCCATGGAAGAAAATGGCAGCTTCTGGGTGACTGAATGAGACAGGACTGGTTAAGGACTTTGTTCTTCACCACTTAAACCTCACAGGCTCAATTACTTTCTATTCCTGCATTTTGCTCTTGGGGTTGAGGCAAGCCAGAACCGCTGGGAAGAAAAACCTAAATGTAACCACTGACTCACCATCTTCAACTGATCTTGAACCAGGAGTATATGGCCTGTCACACCTACCACAATGTCACTGGCACCAGGAGGGCTCGAGGCCATGGAGTGCAGACCCACTGGGAACCCACTGCAAACAAACTCATCCTCAAGATTTATTCTGTAGCAGGCCACCTTCTGATGCTTAAAAGCAAATTCTACTGCAGCTTTGTCTACACTGTGTTGGACATTTGAGCATCTCGGCATTCAGGAGACCAAACGCACTCACCAGAGTCATGGCAACCCAGGGAACCAGAAGACTGCCAGTGTTAAGTTAACCCGCGGCGTGAACATTTCTCAGTTCATTCCTATGTTGTCAGAGCCTGGCAGCTAAACAGGAAAGTCAACCAAAATAAAGAAGGCTGTACTACCAAAGAAGGATCACACTGGAGCTGTTGCCTGCGATGTACTTCTCATCCACAAAATACGATCCTGAAGTCCTGATACAACAGGCAGATGTTTGTTTTAAAATAAAAACGAAATATGAACTTTCACACCAAAACTGATATGTCAATGCAAAAGCAGCCTTAATTCTCAGATAAGCTGACCATTACTATCTGTTTCTCTGTTTTATTCTGTTTTCCCATCATCATTCAATCCCCAACATCATGTTAAAAAAAAAAAAAAAAAAAAAAAAACCAAACAAAACCCCAACCACAAAAACCACAAATACCCCCCCCACCATTACTTTAATAACTGGGAAATTTAAATCCTCCTATGTACTATCTCCAAACTTGGGATCTACCCTTTGAACAGTCAGAAATATGCCGTATCAGGAGTGAATTTGGAGGAGTCCAGACCAGCAGCTTGCACCTGTGCACCAACATGAGCTGCTTTACATGACACAGTGTCTTCACAGTGAAGAGCTGCCTTTAATGGGTGTTGAAAACATTTAGCCCTCTTTCTTTTCCTTTTCTGATTGACAAATACGTTTCTCTTCTACCTTATGTTAATTTTGTTTTCAAGTTGGTCAAACCCACAAAATTTTGACTTTACAAAATTGCTACCAAGGACAAAAGGTCCTCTAGCAGAATTTTTTAACAAAGCAAAGATTTCAGATCTATTAGCATATTCACATTGGCGTCTATTTTAAAAATAAATAGAGAGAGATGTACAGGGAGAGATCTTTGTTTTACCAGAAAGCAACATTACCTGGTTCCCACACATTCACAAGCCCCAGCTAAGGAATGCTGGCCTTCACACTGGTAAAAGCTGTGCTTTGGGCAGTTCCATTTGTCTCTTCTGTCTTTGCTTCTTTACCTCTTCCCGCAGAAATAAGATAAAAGCCTAACTGAAAAAATTCTAAGAAACTGCACTGTATGTGGCCATTATTCCCTTTATTTTAAGGTTCATAAAAACATCAGTTCTTCACAGAGAAAATGACTGGGCTGCACAATATGACTAATGGCCCCAGCTGAAGAAAGCACTCCAACGTGCACTCAGCCCCAAGCACACACTCATGGCCCGGTGATATGAAGAGAAACTAATTGTTTTAATTCCTCAGGATGGCTGCCAGAGAGAGTGCAAGGCATGCAATATATTTCCAATTTCACTTGACTTAAACAACTGGCATACAAGTAGCAATAACAAAACTCCTACTGATGTGCTTACTTGGTCCTTCTCCCTCCCACTGCAATTCTGAAAACAAGTAAATTAGGATCCCAGTGATAGGTCTTTGCTAACATTTGATGGGAACTAATACGTTCTTCGAAGCAATTAGCAAGGTAAGAGAGGAGAGTTAATCATGACTGGTAGTACACGAGTCTGAACACACACTTCACCTTAAGCAACTCAAACTTATTTTGAAGAATTTAAAAAGGGTTGAAGCAAAGTGAGTTATTTTATTCTGACCTTTAAAAAAATATGTATTTTAAAGCATATGCAAGTCACTGTGTTAAGTGGTATAATCTACACAGTAAGCTTTCCTTCCTTCTACAACCTCTCAGCCACCGGACACCTTCCTTTTACACAAGCTTAAACCACGCAAGCATTTTGCAAACCGTGCCCCTTTTATCTCTCCTCCCTTAGGTACAGGCTTTTAATAAAAAGCACCAAACCATAGGCAGTGTGCTGGTTTAAAGACTGCCACTAATTACACAGAGTAGATGGAAGATTTCTTGCAGGGCAGATGGCCAGGGCAGGGTCCCCATGGGGCAGCAGGGGCAGCCGCACGTCCCCGTCCCTCGCGGGCACCAGGGCTGGCCACTGCTCTTCAACCAGGCTTGAGTAAGTAGGTCAGCTGTCACCTGCAACAGGGTTCAAGCTTCTCACAGAAGAGCACATTATCAGCGGTATCTCAGGATCAGTTTTCGACAGCTGAGGCTGAAATCTTTTTGCCTTTAAGAAAACCCCAGTATATTTTTTGGCCAAGAAATCTGCTTTCTTCCCCCCTGTGGGTTTTGTAAGGCAAAGACAGGAGCAGGAGGAGCCCTCTAGCTGCTGCGCTGGCTGCCTCTTCCCCTACACACCTTTAGCTGTCTGCTTTGGAGACTTGCACAAGAATCAAGATGCAAGAATCCATCATTTTAAAAAATAACATACCCAGTATTTTCAAGTTTGCAAACACATCCTGAATACAAACATGTATTTTTTTTGCCTAGCTAAGCATATCACGTTGTGCCTCAAAATGGAACCAAGCTGGGGAGGGAAACAGGGAGTCACACTTGCCATTTTAAGTAGCTTCCCAAATACCTCCATTTGATACATATCTAAACTCTTCTGGTCCTGCCAGCAACAAGTGTCATAACATCAGTCATACCAATGAATAGTTTGTTTTTAAAAAGCACCTCTCCCAAACTACTTTCTTCTCACAGAAACATTTCTGAAATACACAGGTCACTGTAGGTATATTATTTTAAAAAGGACTTGTTTGCTCTGCATTTCAGTTGCAGCTTTATCCCTAACCTGATTCACCACGACTAAAATCTCTAGAGCAAGCACTACCTTAAACTTGAGTTTGCTGGACCACTGGGGGACAACGAAGGGAAGGTGGATTGGAATTCAAATGTCCTGGCACTCAGGCAAGAGAAGTGGGGATACAGTTGCTCAAGTTTCAACAGCTCATCAGCTGTTGCTCCAGCCCTGCTATGCTGCAAATCAAAAATCATTCTGGGGAGCCCGAGTGCTGCTTTTGCTACGTGGTCACTGTCTCTCTACTTAACTCTGTTACCTGGGCTCAGGACTGCAGAAAAGGCAAACCTCAAATGCAGAAAGCTGGATCCCATGCCATTTGGGGTTTTAGAATTATTAAAAAAAAAAAAAAAAAAAAAAAAAGCCCATGTCCAAATCCTTATCTGCAAGATGGGACAAGAAGGTTTATCCTCCCTCCCCAGGTACTTGGACCTTCCCAGATGAGGTCCATACGTACCTCTTGTCAAAAAAATATTTTATTGCATACCATGAATAGGAGAAAATGTTGATTTCCTTTTTTTCCCCCCATAGAAAGACTTTTTCTTCCTCATATAAAAAAATACAGGTGGCAAATAAGCTACATATGTGCATCATGTACATTCACTTCTCCTGATGATACTATCTAATCATTGGATATGTCAAAGAAAGGATGCTGAGCATCCAAGAGGACAAAGGGACAATAAAACACATATCCCCCCTAGCCCTACCTGCTACTGAATGCACATTTATTGTCAGAACGAAGCTTCTGAAGTTCCATCCAATTCATGTTCCACCACTTGGAAGACAAGCAAATTAAAATCTCTTCTCTCCTCTGTCTGCTTCAAAAAGCTTTTAAGTTCCACTTGAAAAGAAATACAAAGGAGTCTTCAGGACAGAAGAGAGTGGGTGGACAATTTAAAAATTCAAGACCAAGCCTGCAACAAGAGTTTTGAGACATTACTTCTTCAGGCAGTAAGAAGTAGGTAAGATACTACTACACATATTCCCTATAAAAGGCATTTTGCAAGCTCTCTTATCTCATCTGTAGTAAAGGGTTTTTCCCTCCTTGCCATGCCAGCAGGAGACTGCTGTGCAGACGAGATGATGTCACTTCCAGGAATCCCCCCCAAAGTCCTGCCAGCTGAGTCCTCCCAGTAACAGAGATACTGGCTATAAATAGTTATCTGGGGAAAACAAGGATAGTTAAGGAATTCTGAGGAAAACAAGAAATGAGGAAGATTTTTTTTTTTTTAATTTTAAAAGATACTGTTTCTTCATCTTTGGACATCAATAGTTAGGATTCTTACGAAAAGGAGAGCACCAGTGGAAGAGCACCTTTGCCACGCAGTAGCTCTACAAAGCCCATTATCCAAATTTGCCACTGTTCCTAAAATTATCTGAGAAGTAAAAAAGAACATGAACATATACAAGGTTATATTCATATAAATGTGCCTCTGTCATACAAATCTGCTATTCAGAACAAACTCTGGCAAATACAGATATTGAATGCTGAGTAACATCACTCCATGCTTCACAACCTCGCAACACAGAAAGCTGTTGACTGCAAAAGCCGCATTTTGGGGAGTGCTGTACTGTTTTCCCAGCATTGCATACATTTCAAACACTAGCTCTGCATGCCATAAAGAATATTTTGAAAGTTCTATAGAATTGCAAACATTGGGAAATATCTCTCAAAATATGGAAAGTTTTCATAATTCAGAAAGCCTAGAATACATGCCGCAGAGAATTATTTAGCCTACATAGAACTAGACATTTAAACACCCTCCTATGCAACTGCTTTGGTAACTACAAATTGTCATTAAGTATGTGATGTTCAAAGCCGGACTGACAGTAAATGCCACTCACAAAGAAGTTCAGCAAACCTCTACCAGGAGGTGCCTCAGATTTGTCTGACTCTAGGATGCACAAAGATGTGCCAGCTGAAAACACAAAGTGTGTCTCAAGTAAGTATTAATTTTAAATCAGTATATTAAAGCATGGGGCATATTTAAGTAGTATATTCACATCCTGCAAAAGTGGCAGGTACTGCTGGTGCATAAAATCCTGTCAGATGATAAATAACAAATGCCTTTCAACTAACGTGGAAAGCATTCAGAGTGTTTTGGGGGGGATTTTCAGAAGTGCTTGCGTGCAGAAACTGATGCCGAGCTCTGCCTAGGCTGGTAAGAGAACACTAGTCTCAATTTAGCGCAACAAGCCTGTCAGATATGTATAAAATATTTACAAAGCCTGAATTTACAGTCCCGAAAATTATTACTTCAGATTTTCAGGGAAGTCAAGTCCTGTCACCAATACCATTTGATATTACACATGCCAAATCCCTTGATGAAATACCTGCTGCGCCTTGTACAGTGAGAGCAGAAAGCACCACAGAGAAATAAGAGAACAGACTATCACAAACCAATTGTCTTAGCACAGAGAAGGCAAAACAACAAGCCAAATGAATTAATGAGTTAGTTTAAGAGCACAGTGTCAGGGTAGTAAAAATATCCTCTTTAGTGCTGTACTGAATAAAGGAAACAGCTGTCTAAATATTTGAGTTTTTCTGAAAAAACATTACTATACTATGGCAAACAGCAGAGCTAATACTTTCACACACAGAAGGAAAAAGAACTGACCAGAAGCAAAGGGAACCCTAACAGTGATGTTAACCAATTAAAAAAAGCTATTTTCACTTGAGAAAAACCACACGAGAAACTTCTGTAGGTATTCTGTCAAGGAAGGAAATGAAATGAAAACTGACTAGGCTAATTCAAGCTGCTAAAAGAAGGAGTCAGTTCAAGTGAAACCAGCCTCCCTGCTGACAAAGTGCACTGAAAAAGCTCCTTAGAAGATGACTGTCACTTTATCATTTAATCTGCATCTCAATGACTGCCACAAAACAGATCTAGGGGCTACCTGGGAAAATCTTTACACTATTAATTTTACTCTGACCAATAAGATGGACTTCCAACATAATCCTTGAACCAGCTGAAGAGGCAACTGCATCAAGTGTTGTATCAGATCTGCTGCTGAGATACAGAGACCCCAATAAAGAGAAAAAGTAGGGATTAAGATGAGTCTTCATTTCATGCCAGAAGTCACCACCAGGTGCAGTTGCCCAAAGAACAAGGTTTTCCAAATGAAATGCTCCCTTCTCCTCAAGAAGCACCTGAGTGAGGAATTAATAGCAGCAGCCTGGAAATTACACTGTGCTAAATTGTAACAGTGATCTCCTGTAAATCGTCTGGAACTTATGTCCTTTCTGTACGTGACATTTTAACTCAACTTCCCTGAGACTGATATAAATGGTCAATGGCCTCAAAGTTGAAAGCCAATGTTTTGGGTTTGTATACTTTCACTTGACCAAAATAAAATCATATAGAAAAGCATGAATTTCATGTTTGTAGCACTTTGAAAATCAGGCCCTTGTAAAGTGACAAACTTACATGAACATGAGTTCCAAAATTTTAGCCTCTGCAAATTACGTAAGAGTTAAAAAGCTAATTTGTTGTCTGAATGAGTATAAATATAATTTCACTTTTATGCACTTTCCTCCACCCTCAAGAATGAAATCATTTCACAGAAGGGTCAGATTAATCTTCCCCCTTTAACTTACCAAAATAAGCATTCTTCTCCTTCACAATAGCACCAAAATTAAAAGTGACTTCACTGAGCTCAAAAGCCAACCTCCAGTAAAACCCAAACTAAAGCTCCACAACTTCTATAAAAACTGTTCATTTCCTTTTCCCTGAAATTGTCTCATCCCCCTTTTGTGTGCAAGAGTTAAGACATTAATTTCAAAAATAGCAAGCATATTTAAAAAGCAAAAGAGTCATTAGGATCTGTAATCAGGATTTTTTTTTCCCCATGATGTTCAAGCTTAACTAATTCTTTGTTCTACTGTTCTGTTGTTTAAGGCCAGTGGGGGGTGGGAAAAAAAGAAAGAAAAAAAAAATCACCTCTTATCAGTGCAAGCAGCTCCTACTACAAGTCACAGCAAAAGGCAAGTAAACAATTTATCTGAGTCCAGTGCTCTGTGCAGCTGGATAGATCCGGACAGGAAAAGAAAAACATCTTGACTCTAGCTACCACCTAATAATTCTCAAAACACAGTAGTTAACATAGCCAAGATGGCTCAAAATCAGTAGTCCTGCCAAATACACAGGAAAGACTGCTTTTCCCGGTACCACAGCTACGGGGCTGGGGAACATGCCTGAGACTCAGGTAAGTCAGTGCTGCAGAGACTCCCAAGCCACTTCTCAACATGTTAGCTCAGGTACAAGAACCAATTTTGCCCTTGTAGCACAGAGTCTCTTGTAGGCAAATTTACCTGGCTGAAAAGCTAACTCTGCGTTGACTCAGATGTGTACACTACAGCCCACTCTGTTATTTTACCTGCTTCTGAGCCTGCTAAACTAAAGGCTTCTTATGAATCTGAGCCTTGTTTTACAAGTCACAAGCTAATCCTCATATATTCATTTTCCTAACTTTGACATGCACCTCTAGATAAAATTGAAAAACATCCAAGAAATAATCACTTGGTACTATTTAGAGAACATGAAAACTATCCAATTAAAGTATTCACACACACATACAGAGGGAATCCAGAAGTACATGCTGTACTTTTCAGAAATAAAAAGGGGAGCAATAAAACTACCACTTGCTACAGAACGTCAATTCATTGCATAGTTGCATGCAGCTTTACCGAAGCTAAAAAGACGACACAAATCCCAAGAACCTGAAATCCCAAGACTAAAGAATCTGGATAATTAGAAATAAATAAAGCAGCATATTTTTGCCTGGGTAACTTCAATGCAAGATTGACTTCAGTGAGTATAGAGCTAAGTATGCAGCACATTAGCTTATCAAACACAGTTCAGAGGGTACAGGAGAGAAAAGTGAACATAATCTTTGTATACAAGAGTACAAGTAAATGTTAACATCATCTTAAAAGCAATGTTAGTAGTGTTAATACTAGGTAGATGAAAGATGCTGTCCTGAAAGAAGCTAGTATACAGAGAAAAGAAACTGAATGAGATAGATGTAAGGTTTCTGGCTCAATCAATTGCAAAGTCTTGAATTACACAAAGCTGATCATTTTAACAGTGAATGACAGAAAACCAGAACTCAAAAAGTAGCCCCTGGCCATCATCCATGCCCATTCTTCCCAACTTGCAAGGTATAACTCACTGTTGAAACACTGCAGAAAATAAGTGAGGCATGAAGACCCTTCCCTACTCTAAGAACCACATACTATAATGAGACAAGAATCTTTAATAGGAAAAATTGGATATGGACTAGCTGAAAAGCTGAGAAGCCCTGACTAATACCAGTCCCTGCCTCCAGGACAGACTCTGGCATCTTTAGGCCATCTCTACCACACGGACCGTAATTTCTCTGCAGAAGCATCCCAGGCAGCTACATGAACAGAACCAGATATCCCTGGCTACGTCAGTGCAGCTCTAAGGCTAAGCTGACAGGATCTCGACGGGGTTAACTTGCTGCTCTGTTGCTTTCAGAGTCTAGCTGCTATCTCCTTTTCTATGCTGTACACCACAGCTAGGGACCTGAGGGAGTTACCTACTTAGGCCAGCTTTTATTTGTGCATCTTTGCAATGGTGTCAATGTTTCATCCATCTCTTGGAAATCTCAAGAGAATTTGTTTCAGTCCTTAAAACATGTTCAGTACTGGAAAACTTCCATCCTGTGTAATCTAAAGCTCCACCACTGCAATTTAAACTAATTCATTTTACCCTCAGTAGAAATGAAGAATAGTTGATCTCTATCTCCCTTACACCATCTTTTCCTATCATTGAAGATTTAGGCATTCCCCAATCTTTCTGTTTTCTGGGCTAAAGAAACTCAAAGCCTTCAGATTTTTTCCCCAAAGGCTGAGTTTTTCAAACCTCTTTTGCTAGCCTTGTTGGTGCCACTGAGACCCTGCCCCCTTTACCTACCACATTCTTCTTTAATAAGAAGTCTAAAACAGAGGCTAAAACCAGTGCTAAGCACAGAAGAATAATTACCTCCTCTGCTATTTATCTGCCATGTTTCATCACATATAGGGCCCTAATGAAATCTCAGTGTTATGCACACCACTCCTGACAAATTCAGTTTGCGATCCACTGTGATTCCTGGGTCCTTCCTGACCAGCATGCTGCCTAGCCCATTTGTATTTGTGCATTTGATTTCTCCTAAGTGTAACACTTTACGGTTGTCTTTATTAAGTTTCACCTGATCGATTTCAGACCATTTTTCCAATTCATCATCTGAAATTCTAAATCTGTCCTCCTAACTGTTTATAATCCCTTCCCACTTTGTCTTCCAAAAAATGCTCAAATTATCCTGTTCGACAGTAACAAATGGATGATGAATACCGAGAATATCGACTGGTAAACAACTTCAGCCAGCCTCCTCCAGGAATTAACTTAATAGTCTGACAGCAAACAACCGAGCCTAGCTCAACATTTCAGCCTAATTTCTCAGTGGACTGCAGCATTGCCTGTCATCATCCAGGCAATGGAAAGAAATAATTTCTTCAGCATCTGCTTTAACCAAGCTAATCTCATCTCATCACTGTGAATGCTTCTTTCCTCACCAAGTTTGTTGATAGACTTTAACATGCTAACATTTAATTTGGCGGTCAGAGTTTGAACAGGGCCTGGTTTTATATGCATATACCCATTTACTGTCCTAAAAACATTCTTGTTGCCAAAAGTATGTAATTAGCAGGAACCAAAAAGATATCTGGAAAAGAAGTCCTATTTAGGAATGGAACTAACTATATGAGCTGCTGACTCCTTGCCAAGTTTTCAGATGTAAGGCAACTCTCCCAAAAACATGTGCTCCCCTAAATGGGGGAAAAAAAAAAAACCCCAAACCAAAACAAAAACTACCCACCCTTCCCAAGAACATAAAAGACAGGTAATAAAACTATACTAAACGATCCGTGTACTTCAAATAAAGTAGGAACACATCTATGTAGGTTAGAAGACTATTTGCTTGACTGTGGAGCTATTTCATGTTTGCAAACTTATACAAAAAAAACAACTTATTGTTTAAGTCCCAAAATAGCAACTACTCTTCAGCCTGAACACCATGCAAGCTTTGTAAAAAGAGATGAAAATAATTTTATTTAATTAAAGACCTGCATCTTCATTTGGAATTACAGAACCTTACGAGAAAAATCTATATAAACAAACTGCAGTTTAATCTATCAAAATTTTGTAGCGTCAGCAGCCTACTGTAACATTATACAGACCACTTCAGTAGGACAAGCGCCAGCCTTTTTAGGAGCTACACATATCTTCTGTTGCTCTGTTCTGCACAGGAATGCTCAGCTCTTCTTTCCAGTGCCCATTATTGGTACCATTTCTTAACTCTACAACCCCCTAGATTTGCTTCTGGGTTTAAAACAAGAAGATAATAAATAACATCCCTTCCCTTAGCTCAACACATTACCTGGAAACCCCCTCACACCCTTCATTTCCTGCGTGGGACACACTTGGGCACCTCTTCTTCAATCAAGAGAGCTCATGAGGAAGCCCAGCTGCAGGCCCCTTCTGCAGCCCACCCAGGGTCCAGCACCAGGTCCAGGGCAAGGCTGCAATGCACCCAGGCACCCTGCCAAATGCCACTCACAAGCTTCCTTGCGTTGGAAAATACAACAGAAGAGAGCATGGGAAAGGGAAAAAGATGCTAGACATCACCTCTCATCCTGAGGTGGAGTCATGGTGTCACTGGGACATGTATGTGGGCTTGGGAAGCTGCCTTGATCCCACTGCTTTGGAGGAGTCCCAGCACAATTCACCTCCTCCTTCTTCTACCTCACCACTAGACTTTCTCCGTAGTTTTGCAGACTGCTCAATGAAAATGTTCTCAACAGAAAACATCAACTTCCAAGTCACACTGGTGCTTTTGACAGCTTTTATACAGTGTAGCTATTTTGTAGTTTGAAGGAAAGCTTTGCATCTTTTTCCTGTTTCATGCAAGAGTGACCAAGGGAGAATAGCAATATACCTGTTACATTCTAAAAGGAGGGATACATTTATAAAGTAAATCATACTCCTTAGGGTAGCAATTAAAACCTTGTTTATTCACTCAAAAAGAGAAATGTACATTTCTCACACTCAGTTCATACATGTTTTTCTATAAATTAAATACCAAAAAGTACAAGGACCACCTACTACTAACTAAATAACTTAAGGTCATCCATACCTCCTTTCTGTAAGTGAAATAAAATAAAGCAGTATTTGATAATTCACAATATATTGTATCATAATGAAAGTAAGCTTCTTCATGAATGCACTCAGGATTTCTTCAAAATGCAGAACTAATAAGCAGTCATACAAGTTGGCAAATTTGCTTCAAAAGGATGTTTTAGGTCATGTGAATCTTGCCACCGACAAATTAAGTCACAAAATAATGATAAAACAGGAAACACATGAATATCGTCTTCCTTTTCAATGGTTTCTATTTCTTATCACTATGCTTCTGTTTAACAAGGTTTGCAAGTCCACTTGCAAAAAAGAAAAAATATCTTACAGTAGCAGGCTTCCAGTTGAAATAATTTTTCTACTCTCAGTTTTTAGGAACTTCATTTTAATTCTTAACAAGTAGCCACCTCAGCAATCACAAAAATTGCAAGAGCACTGCTTCTTCTTCTTCTTGTCAACCGCGAGTCAGAGTTGCATGAATTATTCAGGTTCTATTGAACATAGTAAATGTGAGATCTGATATTTATGCAGACTGAACAACAAAAGAGCCATCCCAAAAGAAATGCAAACCCCACCTTTTGGACCAAGCCAAGTTTTTTATTCATTACATGCTTTGTGCCAAGGCTCCCTCAGGCTGTCACTATCGGAGCCTGGTCTTTACACCCCAGTTGTGAAATGCACATAGTAAAAATTAATCAAGCAGAAGGGTTTCACAACTCTGCAACTAATAATACCCCAAACTGCTCTGAGAGCAGGTTAGCATCTGCATTAATCTGAGAGGCCGAAAGACAAAATGTTCAGCAGATCAGGTAACTGGAAATATCCTCAAGAGCAGTAAGAGCCTCTGCTGCACTGCCAGCAGAGCCACATGCCCCTGTCACTGTCCTGCACCCTCCCCTGGGGGCTACAGTCTTCAGCTTGACATCTCCTGGCATAAATACCAAAGGCAAAATGCACCTACCTTACTGGCACCACTGATGACCAGTATGCTACGTCACCCTGCATGTGAGCACCAACTCTCCCTCCCCTACTCTTGCTTCCATACCATAATTAAAGCCGCATAGCCTCCACTCGAGAAGACATGGGGCCATGTAAAAGAGACCTGGTCTAGTTTCAACTCTGTGAGCTGGGCAAATATCTCCACATTTAAAAGAAAAAAAGAGCAAGGAAATCTACCGAGGCACCATCCACACACAGGTGTGGGAAAAGCCTCTGCCCTCTGACTTCACGAGCATGAAATGAATATCTGGCCAGGCACCAGAGCACACCCCAGTCTCCAGAGAAGGGTGGGAGATGCCAGGGAGCAGTTCGGCAATGCTCGATAGCTGATGCGCTGTCCCTGGAAGAGCTTCCCGCCCCACTGCAGGACTGGCAGGGAGCTCTGGGATGCAGAGGAAGATGGCTGCCATCCCATGCCTGCCGTGCATCCTCCAGCCTTTCAGGAGTTCTGCACTTTTCATGCTAGCCTGGAAGTTTACAATATATTGTATATTAGCCTGGGATAAACACATTTGTTTCTGTTTTGCTGTTAGCACACCCCAATGGATCTTTAAACAATTAAGATAAATAAGTAAAGGAGTAAGACAGGCATTTTATGCATCAGATTCACATCTAAAGCTTAGAGCTTTAGCGATCAACTCTCTCTTTGTATACAGTGTCAAAAAAAAAAATCAAACCTAACATGTTACCAGAGGAAACCTAGTAGATTTTAAAATATTATATGAAATGTACTCATACTGGACCTGTAGGCATGCAAGTACTGCTGTTATTTTTTCTGGACTTCAAAGGAAAGAGAGTCAGTGACTAAAAACAGAGACTATGAGAAGTTTTCCCAGCATTGTAATTCCAGTATAAAACAGTGTTGGTCAGCTGTTTTGTGAATAGCTAAATATTTTCATTTTTGGTTCTTCCACTTAGGAGTTCTATAGTTTCCCTTGCTATATTTCCAACAAACAAATTACATATAGACTCTACATTAAAAAAAAATGACAATTCTAATGGGGCACAAATCATCAGGCCTAATGTAACTTCTGTTCAGCCTGCATTATTTGGGTCCCAAAGAAGAGAGATGGGTGCAAAAAAGCTGAGCCTGGAAGCCCAGGTCTATATTCTTCCACTCTTTAACCTCTAAGTCAGGACGTTCAGGATTACAGAAGATTCCTACGAACAAAGGGACCAAATCCTTCACCCCTCAATGAGCAGGGCAGTCTTCCCCAGGGAGGGTGGAAATCACCACAGAAGGTCAACAGGCGATGGTCTGGCCAGTGGCTCAGCTTTCTCTGCTACGGAGAACAGCACTGGGATTTCCACCTGGGTGAAATTCAGCCATGGACAGCGGCAGGGTTGCCATTGGTTTCTAAACACCAGTAAAAGAAGCTTGTCTGGTTAATTCAATTTTGCAGCCCTTTGAGCGATACTAGAGGCACTGCAGCTACTTTTCTCAAGACAGCAGATAAAAAAAAACCACCATAAAACCTCACATGGTCCCACCCACAAATATGGATTTGGAGCTATTTCCAGAGGCCTCATTCTCACTGCTGCATTCATAAACAGTAAAAATTATTTTTAAAAGTCACATGAGCTTATGCTCTGCACACAGCTAGAGAAAAGTTCTGCTAGAACACCACTGGTAAAGAAATTTGCAAGGAAATTTCCCTACCAAAGGACAAAAGTTCCTATGCAAGAGTAGCTCTGCATCACTTCAGAACTTCCCAGCATAAGGGAGAGACTTCTGTATCAATACAAAAAATACAGAATATTGGATTTAAAAGGCAAATTTAGATTATAGGAAGTCTACTTACTCCTTTACTGATTTTAGAAAATGCTTATGACTTTTCTTACACCTCATCTTTGGAGAATATCATAGTTCATATACTGCATCTGGTCATTTAAAAAGCTGAAATATTCAACCCAAAGACACCTTTTAAAGAAGTTACTGCAGTTATTCAAATACACAAAAGCCATTAAAAAGGGACAAGCACATCCACAGCTATGCTTTATGACCTTCAGATGTGATCTCAGATGTTCTACGAAACAGTCTTATGATTATTCATTTTAGAATAGATATTTAACAGTGACTTCAGTTAGTTATTGTGACTTTTGCCTTGCATCACAGATTAAACTGCTGTAAGTTTTAGCAATCAGCTAATGAGCTTTTTCATGTTGGAAAGGAACACAGAGGATCAGAAGGCTCAGCTTCTTTTCTTTCCTCCTTCTACAGAAAGGAAAACATTTTAAACTGGCACAGAGGCTTTGAAGAATCCTACACCATACAGAGGATCACAGGCCCTTCCCACCCTTAGGTGAGAAGTCCCCCAACCTGCATTATGTTACAGGGATTGTGGCAACAGCACGAGAAATGCTGAAGCTGCTCTGTCGGGATGGTGGGTGACTACAGAAGGAAGCAGGCCACCAGCAGCATCTCCTCCTCTCACATAGAGAGGACAACAGTAGCCAAGACATCCTTGGCAAGCAGAGGTGACTGGTATTGAGTAATTCAGAAACCGTGGGCAGTTGCCCTCCATCCCCTCCAAAAGGATAGGTGACAGCGGAATTTGTTTAAAACATACTTTTTCACAAATTATAAAATCAAAAGGATCTCACAGGTCGAGCAAAGCAAGAGAAAATAGACTTCAAAGATGTTCCTAGTGTTTTATACCACAAAGGTAAAGCAAGAGGATGACAAAGTTTAAAAAGAACTGTAACTTTTATATCAGTCAGCAAGACATCATGAGCTGAGCAAGACCTGGCAACACTATCAAAAATACATCATTAAGTTACTGAACAAGCGCTCCGTACTTGACTTTAGGCAAGACCCTGAGAAAACAGGTCAACTTCCAGCCTTTACAAGAAAATGTCAAGGGTTGTATCTCTCTCACAGCCAAGACACCATACCTCTTCATCATCTTTCAGCTAACCACGGAGCAGCAAATGAGATGTCAGCAGGAAAAAGCCTTTTGATCCATCCCTGCTTCTACAAAATGACAAAGTAACAAACTCCAGCCTCTTGCAGATATTTGCAAAAGCACTACACTTAAATTGTTCTTCTAATCATTCTGAGAGGATGTTGAATTTTTCACAGTTTCTGGTAACAACTTCTGTAAGACACCGGATTGTATAATTCTGGGAAAAAAAACCCTAACTTTTACAAACAAAAAAAAAAAAGGAAGAGAAATCTTGGTATTTCAATTTGAGTTTAAGATTCCTAATATATTTAATTAGCCTGTCTCATGACCACCCATATGTGATTTTGTGATTTATTTGAGAAGTTACCATCACAGACAAGTAAACTCTGGCTGGCCTCTTGAACTAATTTAAAATTAAATACTTCATTTTCATAGAACTTAGTCAAGATCATTTACCACCAGCCATTTAGAGAAACTGTTTAGGTTAACAGAGATAAGGCAAACAGTATTTACTAGTCCTTAAGTGAATTTCCTCAGCCCTCTATAAACTGTTATGCTTATCTGATCCATTAAGACAGGACTGACTGCCAATACAGGGAGCACCACAGCTGACTCGCATGCTACACATTGTAAGGAACTGGCTGTTCAGCCATACTGCAAACCAGCATTGGCAAATAATGGGGGGGGGGGGGGGGGAGAAAAAAAAAAAAAAAAGGCTGCATTTGGCTCAATAACAAGTTTGTGAACTGAGAAGACACAACCGTAAGCTTGTCGCCCTTCCCTGAAGAGGTTTTCTTGCAAGAAGCATGGGTGAGCCACCGAGGCTGTGCTAAACCATCCCACCAAGCAACTGCTCTGCACGCTCAGCAGCCAGACCACTACTTCTTGCACAGATACCCATCCACCTGATAGCTTTCATTGGCTATTACATTAGTTGAATTAAAGGCAAAACATAGTCTCCATACAGCTAAAGCAAATACTTCATTACACAAGACTGAAGAGAGTGGTCTGTTTCCACTCAGGGCCAGTCCACTACATGGAGGCTTAGGAATACACCTCCAGTATGAAATACTGAAAAACTTCTATATAACTAGGATAGATTTAGACAAATATCCACAAATATCCCCTTCAGCTTACTTTCAGCTAATTGTGAGTTTAGATGGAAAGTCAGTTTATGTATAAAAGTAATTATAATTTAAAAGCGATGTATATATAGGGAATCCCATCCTAGAACTACACAACCTGCCTTTTTTACTTTTGTAAGCAAACATCCCCAGGATGATACTCCTGACAGCCCACCTGAGCCAGAACACTGTTATAAGAATATAATTTGTTCCTCTTTTGTAGTGATCAAAATGAAAGCATATTTGATCTGGCTTTCTGCACGTGCTAGAATTACGTATTTTTCCAAAAGCCTTCTGTCACCAGTTCTCAAAGAATGCCAACCTGTCAACACACTTTGTTTTCATTGTCTTTTGGATCATGTCACAAATCAACACAGTTCAGTTAAAAAGAAAAAAAAGAGAGGAAAGGGACAAAAGTGGAAGGAAAGATAAAATGGGACAGGGTTTCTTCTTCCCCAGTCAACACCACCCCCCTGCAAGCCAGCATCTCTAACCCACAGAATGAGCTGTTCTGCAAACAGACAGGAAGAAACTTCATGATCCTTCTTTTCATTAAATGCACAAGTCATAAGCCATTATGAATAGAAATGTCAATTTTTGCTTGAATTGCAAACCCGCTTTTTTGATTGCTGCCACCCGCTCCAGGTAAAAACATCAAAAATTATTTCTTAGTTGCCCTCCCTAATACTGTAATTTTATTATGCTTTCAAATTGTAACAACACTTTCTCCCTCTGAGAGCAATATATTCCTTATACACAGCTCTTCTATGAATTTCACATAGATTTTCTTGGGGGAGAAAAATCACCACAGGAGATTCAGATTTTAAGAATAATCACTTTGCCTTCGGAAAGTATGTATTAGAGAAAATAAGACCTTTTCTTTCTAAAATTTTAAAAGGCTGTTCAGAGGGTATTTGTCTTAGTTACTCATTGCTATATAAACATAAATTACTGCAAACTGGGATCCAACCTGTTTTCAAGGGTAGTGATAATCTGTATTTGGCCGAGTGCCCAAGAACATCCTCAAGGTCCGAGGATATACCAGAGCGATGCACATACTGTTTTAAGATACAACAAAGCCTTTGGAAAGTTAAGCGACTGCACACCTGAGTCATTGTCCGAATGAGACAGTTTGGCCTTTCACATTTACTTCCCAGTGCCAGAGAGACTCTGGATTTTGATGAAGTTAGATCAGAGAGAGAAATCAAAACCAAAAGGTGCTGGTGGAAGAAACAGACTCTTAATATACACTGTAAACCTTTAAATATTGTGCTGCAAGCAGCTCAACTACTTTCCATCCATAACAATTCAAGTACAGTTATTAAAAGGTAGCAAATATTCCATTTAAAAACTGAGACAGAAAGGAGAAGCTGTGACCGCTCTGGAGAAGATAGAGATTTGCTACTGAAAACACAAGGACAACTGACTGTATTTAAAGTCCATGCTTCACAGTAATGATTCATATTCTAGTTTAAAGATTAATCCTTGGTTTTGTTCTGGAATCCCAGTTGTTGAGAGAAGGACCATGTACCTGGGAGTGGGGGGGGCGGGGAATATACATGCTCTAATTTAAGCAAAAGGCAAAGCAGTACAAGAACACAGCTGTGTATGCAAGAACAAACGCTTTCATCACACAGGTAGCACCAGGTGGCACTATTTTGAGAGCAATATTGATATAACAGATTGGGACACCAGATTCCAAATCAGGAGACTAAAATGCCATTCCTGACTCTGCTGCTGGCTTCCTGCAAGACCATGGGAAAGTCACTGAGCAGCTGTGGACTCAGAGAGGCATGTTAAGTTCTCTCTCTCTCTCTCAAAGAATGGAAAAAACCCACAGCTTGCATGTTGAAAAGAGTACCAGCACAGCAAAATACCATTTTTATTGTCACTTACTTTGGTGTGCAATGTCATGCAACAAACTCCAGTAACTCACAGTGCATTTTCAGAGAGAATATTTGCTGTGGATCTCAGCACATGTGTTAACTCCCACCGGGGCCACCTGATCCATTTCTCCTTTTGGTAACTCATATTGAGAATGGAAGGAAGATGCTAACACACAAAAGTAACAAGGAAGGAAAAAAAAAAAAAAACAACACAATAAAAACCAACATAACATTCCCCATTCTTGGCCTGGGCTCAGGTGAAAACCATCAGAAAATAAAAAAGAAAATAAGTTGTAGAGAACAAAATATTGCATTGCCCCTGTTTTCCACTCTTCCCCCTTTCTGCAGATTATCCCTCCCTGCAGCACTTCTGCTAATGTCATAATATCTCCCCCCAGTAAAACCCTCCAACAGCTGCAAACCTGAATAATAGTCCACAGACAGATGTGAAGAAAGATGTTCATAACAGTCATTTAAATTTAAAATATAGGGTTTTTTTTAAACACAAGTCAAAATAACCAAAGGCTATACAGGCAAGGTGAACTCTAGTTATGCATCCCATGAGTAAATAACCATAAACTACATGGGGATCAAACAAATGAGACACTGATAATGAAATGGTCTGACCGAAATTATGCCCAAGATATGTTTGTAATACCTGGGTGGGGGTTTGGGGTGGTTTTTTGGTTTGTATTTTGGCTTAAGGTTTTAAATAAAACTCAATTTCTGGTAGATTTGTTGTAAGAAAAATAAAAGTTCATATTGGATTATATTCTGCACAAGAGGAAATTAAGCGTGATTCATGACAAATCTTGCTGGCTGTTTTACAAGGCATAGGAGTGAACAAAACCAAAAGGGAAGCAAAAGGAATACCACTGACCTCACTGCACTTTCCTCCTGGGAGAACTAATGGGCTTGCTTCCACTATTCTTTAAGAAAACCTTGAGGTAGTTTATGTACATCAATGTACAAGAGACAACCTTTGGGGGAGGGGACCAGACTCCTTAAAAAAGCCTGCAAAATGGAAAATCCTCAGACAGAGGTGAAAAAAACACTGTTAAAACCTGTTAGGGAAGACAGACTGCACAGCCCGGCAGTGCAGGCCAGGTGAGTCAGCCAGGCATGAACAGAGAAGCCCTCAGCTCTGAAGGAAGACAAAAGCTACCTGGCCACATATGCGGGCATGATTTGTTTCTATCAATATTTGTTTTCTTTTCACTTCTTGTTCTTACATTGTCGTTCTTGCCAGAGAACCTGAACCGAATTAAACAACAACAATCAACATCTGCAATATGAGGTCTAAACTCTGCCTTTCCACAGAGAGAGGGGTAAGCAAAAAAGAAAGCTTCACTTCGGTAGGAGTTACATCAAACCACCCAAATTTTAAACAGACAATAGATTGCACAAGAAAACGAAAGGTCAAAGATAAACACGGCTTACATAGGTGCACAGAGCATAAGATCTAGGACCACCCTTCATCCCAGTGGAAGGAGGATTTTATTCCACAATTTCAGCCTAGCGATAAAGCAAAATCCATAGCCTTTTGCAGTAGGTATTTCCCTTGTGCCAGAGGAGCAAAACCACTTACAAAAGCGTCATTTTGGAACTCTAGGTTCCAGCATAAAAGATTCTACAAGATGCCCAGCAAGGAGCAATCCAAAAGGGAAATTTCTTTGCCTACCGCTGGGTGGGCACATTCTTTCACACTGCCTCCTCCTGGGCAGGCAACAGATGCCTGGCGATCCAGCTACAGGAGAACATTGTCCATTAGTGCCACCAAATCCTCTGCAGTTTCATGCCCTGGACTCAATCCAAGATATGCCCAGTTTAAAATATGAGAAGCCATTAAACGAGTCTGTAGTCAGGGTTTAGAAGGTTTTCTGTGAACTTTGCCCATCAGACAGGAAATATTATGGCTGTAATAATTTGGGGCTACCTTATTATTTCCCATTGGACTGACTATCAGGGTCTGAAACAAGAAGTAGAAGTTGCTTCTGCAATGCACTGGCTTTTTCAACCAAAGATAGCACCAACTCTTCACAGTTTTTGCACACAATCGAAAAGAAACGTATCAGACTGCCAAATCTTGCCCTGAAACTCCTCTGCACCTCGTACCTACTGAAAGTAACTCGGGTGGGTGGTTATTCATAGGTTGGTCCTGGCCATTTGAGGTGGCCTTCCAAAAAACAGAGGGCTTTCCAGCAAATCCTTTCCAGGATTTATACCCCTGCTGCTCAACTCCATTAGCTGGATCCATGAAAAAGTTTGAGTTTCTTGATAGACAACCCCCTGATACAGAATTTGGCAGCTTCAGTAGACACTCAAGGGTTTGTTTTTAGCCTGTGAAAAGCTTCAAACTTTGCACGCTTGCTCCTTCCTCCTGCTTATTTCACTGGGATATTTTATAAGTCTCTACATGGCAAACCTCAGATGGGAGATAAAGAAATATTTTATTCATTTTTGCCAAACACCTTCGGTTATAAAACAAAAAACAAGAATAGGAGACAAACCAGGACGTAAACTTGAAAGGCGAAAATTATAAGGTAGCTACAGTGTGTGTGTATATAAGATGTTTTACAGCAATCACAGTATTGTAAATATTTCAAGTACTCTGATTACAGAAGTTGACAACATGCATTCCAGTCATCACAATTTTCTTGGTATAGAAGAAGGGTATGATATTACACAGGCCATATTAACACAGGTTTTATAGCAGCTAGGTCACCAAAGCAAGAAAACATCTTCTTTTTCATGAAGACTCCAAATTTACATATAAAGAAGAAAAAAAAAAAAAAGTCACGTACAGATGCATACATTTTTCTAAGGTGTTTGTTGATTGTTTTTTCATTTTTTAAAGAATTGAAAGGCATTCATTTGGGTTAACTCAGGAACAAATTCATTCATTTTCAGTAATATCTAGTAATCTGGGACCTAAGACTTTTCTGAGACGAAAAAAGGCAAAAAGTTTTCTAAAGCATCAAAATCTAGCCAATACATAGCACAAAATATTAACACTACCACATCTGCAAGATCTACCTGGCCACACAACTACCACAGTTATTTTCCCATCTAAATGAGAAGTTAAAGGCTGAAAAGGGAATTGGTGGGCTTTCAAGTAGAAAGTTTTTAATACTTAACTTTCCCTTATACACTGGTTCTGGTCTGAATACCACCTCTTCTGCTGCAATGCCAGTGGACCAGAAATGGATACACATACACGGACTGGGGATGCTGTTCTATCAGAAACAAACCAGTAACGTGCCCGGTATTTACCATTCAATAGCAAACATCCAAACTTTTTCTATTTCCAGTTCTGAAGTAAATGTTGGAAGAACCTGTTGAGGTCAGTAAGAGATCTGTAGGATATTTACAGTCCTGCATTGTACAAAAGACATCACCTATGTGGACCTGTTTTCTTCTGGTGGTTTCTTTCAAGAGAAACCAGCCCCTCAATGGAGACTTCTACAGTGCAGCAGATACTCAAATACGAATAAATAACTCTTTGGTCCATTTGTCATACTCTGCATTCCTCGCTACTGAAGGTTAATACCAAATGAGAAGATTTCTCCTTTGAATTACTTAAATGTAAAATTTATGCTAATTAGCACAATTCCCAAGTAAAGTGTTCCAGGGCGAGCTAGTACAAAAGTCACTTTCTTCTTTAACTTGAAAATGCAGAAGCAGGGTCTCCTAGGTTTGTAGAAAACATTTACATTGTTAGTAGTATGGCAGCAAAGCAGACAGAAGGCATAAGGATAAGCTTCATACAGATGCTGATGCAGAAAAGGAAAGGTAATTCAAACTCCACTTGTGTTTTTCCCTAGCTCTGAGAAGCATCCTTTCTGA
The DNA here is from genome assembly GCF_026419915.1 of Harpia harpyja. Classification (NCBI taxonomy): domain Eukaryota; kingdom Metazoa; phylum Chordata; class Aves; order Accipitriformes; family Accipitridae; genus Harpia; species Harpia harpyja. The sequence continues at coordinate 34,003,331 of NC_068941.1, read as the reverse complement.
CTGCTGTTGTGTACTGCACCAGTAATAAATTCAGCCTGTTACTTTCTCAGCCTCCTACAGCATGGAAAGTTTCAGAGCTAACCCAGCCTGCTCCTCCCTAGGTCCCTACTACCCTGAAACTTTCAGAAGACTCACCTTACTTAAAATAAATCTGACAAAGCTTGGCAGGTACTCATCAAGAAATATGATTTTGCATGTCCAGAATGTGAAGGGGGGGGGGGGGGGGGGGGGAAGGCATTGCTTTCAATTCCAGCAATGAAATTGTTGCCATGTATTATTAGCACATTTATAGACTACTGTTTATAAACACTCTGTTATGCTTTTTAAAAAAAGGTAGCTTTTCTAAAAGGCTGATGCTCAGGAGGGAAGAGGAACAGTTTGGAAGGAATGGTTTTCACCGAAATAATCCATGGTACTGGATTAAGATAAACTCAGGCAAAGGCAATTCACTCTGTCATTAAAATACAGTTGTGAAAGGATTTTGTAGCATTCTCTCGCTAGACAGGCCATCTGATCTCACCAACTCTTCAAGTTCATTCAGCTGCTCTGTACATTAGAAAAAGTATTATTACTGCCACCAGTTATCTTTGAACAAAGATAAAACCTGCATTTTTGAAGCCAAAATTGTTCCTGCTAAACCTTTAGGAGGCAGTTAAAATTCTGGGCCTGCATCAAGGCATGGGAAAAATCCACTGCCCTCTCACAGCCCTTTATTTTCTGGGAATCACAACAGAACCAGGGTTTAGTTTTGCCAGTTTTGTTATATTAAGACTTCAGGCAAAAATCTTAGAAGCCTTATGAAACCACGGTAATTTGTTAATATTTGCTGATAAAGTTATTTATTAGAAGCAGCTTGCATCATCGGTTCAGATAAAACATGGCACAAACTGAAGTCAGCTTTTAATCTTGCCCAATATATCAAAGCATCAGGATACAGTAGATTCTCAACAACAAATCCCAGCATCATATACCTTCCCTCATAAATAAAGACAAATTTTAGCAGCTGTACAATAACTTTTCCTCCATGGTCAGTCTCAAGAAGTTTTTCATGAATATAATCCATAGAAACAATTTCCTCCGGTGACTTACTTGGGACTATGACAGGTACCCACTGTGCTAAAAAGCCTTCTCTTTGCATGGTCTGTACCTGAGCAGGAGATGATGACTTAACCATCGGATCTGCTTAAGAATAAACACCCTGCAGCATGGCTAGAAGAGATATTCCTGGAATAGCCATTCATGCTTCAGGTAGGTGAACATATGCTACTAACAAGCATCTGCAGGTTGTTGGGTTTTCTCATTTGCTCTTCATTTCCATCTATTCAAAGCACTTCTTCAGCTCCTTTGGTGTGTTCACTTGCCAGGAACATCCTTCCAGGTCATGATATCTATATTCAACCTGTCTTCTTCTTTCCTTTTTTCAATATCTTTAAGGCAACTCTTCAACACTTGCCTTTTTGCAACCAGAAGTTCTCCAGAACAAGGCATCTTTTGACATACACTTTTCCAATTACAGATAATTAGGCCAAAGATTTATTAGCTACACTAGCAAGTCCTTTTCCCGGTTGTTGTTCAGTATGTTGCAAAGACAGTAAGTGGATTTAAACTTCTTTCATAGGGATGTATGTTGCCCCAGGTTTTTATTATACAGTATGATCTATATGAGCACTGAGGCAATTCATACTTTAAATTACAGTATCTGTCTATCATTTTCCTCAAATGTATCTAGTCAACTGAGCAACCCTGGAAGCTGCATTTTCACTACAAAAAAATTATCTCCATTATCCAGATTAATTATCCATGAAGGTGATCCCACCTAGAGAACTTGCTCAAAACTTCTAGCGTGGTAGCTCCACTAACTTTTCTGAAGCAGTCAGCATACTTTTGTCACACTCAAACTCTTCCAAATGCTTATTTTCATTCCCTGTCACCCACATCAAGAGATTCCCTTATCACAGGTTTGATTTTTACTTTTACACATGCAACATTCAGGTATTTCCTAGTCAGCTTTACAGGGCAATGTGCATCTTCAGAGGGAAATAAAAAGGCATGAGAATGCAGCAAAGAAAAAAATACGCCAGAGACTATTAGAGCTGAAAGACAATTGCTATCAATCTTCAGTTTTAATCATCATGCCACTATGGAAAAATCAGATGAACCAAGGACTAGTAAAAGATTACCACTTCCTTCCAGTAATTAGTAAACAGACCTTTCTGATGGTCATGTCAGAAGAGTTGCCCAAAGCAAAGTACAGTGGGCGTACTACCTGTCCCTGCTTTCAAGGTACACCAAACTGCAGAGCTATACATGCTCAGGAGATTCTAAAATTTTTCACGAGTGATCTGTGCAAATGTTTTGCCAGCAACACTACCAGCTACATATGGATGCATCAATTAAAAAGTTATATAATTTCCCAATGCAACATATCTTGCTGCTATTTCAAAATAAGTATTTTTATGGCAGATCCTCATAATCACACAAAGCATTCTTCCCGTAGAATACCTCATTAGCAGACATAACCTTTCATTTTTAAAAGGAGATTTCTGTATTTCATGCTTGGTCAAAAGGTCTGTGAATTGATAAATAGCATTTTAATTATCCATCTAAAAGAGTTCAGTAAAAGATGATCACAGAATGGTTGAGGTCGGAAGGGGTCCTCTGGAGGTCATCTGGTCCAACACTCCTGCTCAAGCAAGGTCACCTACAGCCAGCTGCCCAGGGCCACAACCAGACAGCTTTTGAATGTTTCCAAGGATGGAGACTCCACAACCACCCTGGGCAACCTGTGCCAGTGTTTGAAAACCAGAAAATTCACCTACTGTGAGTGCTGTCAATCTGTGCACGTTACCTCTTGCTCCGTCACTGGGCACTACTGAGAAGAGTCTGGCTCCCCCTTCTTAATTTCCTCCTACCAAGTATTTATACACATGGATGAGATCCCCCTAAGCCTTGTCTTCTCCCAGTTGAACAGCCCCAGCTCTCTCAGCCTCTTCTCATATGAACGATACTCCAGTCCCATAGTCACCTTTGTGGCCCTGCGCTGGACTCATTCCAGTATGTCCATGTCCCTCTTGTACTGGGGAGCCCAGAACTGGATCCAGCACTCCAGGTGTGGCCTCACCAGTGCTGAGGAGAGGGGAAGGATCACCTCCCTCGACCTGCTGGCAACACTCCTCCAAATGCAGCCCAGGAGGCTGTTGGCAAATTCTCTAAGATGACCTATAAAAACCTCTGTCTCCTTCAACTCCTGTAAATCGGGTCCAGGGGGAAGAGTATAACATACATTCAGAAGCCATAGCAACTGGATTATAACCAAAAAGATATCTCCAGAGTAACTTTCTGACTGGCAGCACTTCTAAGGTTAGCCTAGGTTATACAAACAATATCCTACAGTGAAGTATTGTCTGTGACAATAGGATACAAGATGTGAGGTTAATACTGTACAAAAAATTCACACTCATTTAAGACTTTTGTTAATGATAGCGACAACCCTCACCTTCTAGGTGGCAGACAGTATCTACATGCGAGGTAGGTGTCACCTGAGAGTCAGAGGTCCAGGGAAGCAGCAGTACCTTGTTAAAAAGGATAAAAGTGTGCTATTCCCTAATGTGCAAGTTCTTTATATGTATAAATTAACTTTTATTTACATTTAGATTTCACACAGAAACTGTGAGATATGGAGCAACTGCAGAGAGTCCAGCAAAGGGCCACTAAGATGATTTAAGGGACTGAGGCATCTCTCCTACGACGAAAGTCTGAGAGAGCTGGGGCTGGACCAGATGACCTCCAGAGGTCCTTTCCAGCCTCAACCATCCTGTGCTTCTGTGAAGGTGTCAGAGCTCATACTTTTTAGTTATGAGTGATTGAGAAAGGTACTTTGACACATCATTCATAAAAATTAAGGATAAACTATTCCTCCAGTGGAGTGGTGAGCAGAAGGTTAAATGATACAGGAAAAAAAAAAAAAAAACCAAACATCCCTGCTAAGGTAGTCAACAGCCCAGAAGCTAAAGTTAATCTCTCAACTGAAATTAATGCAGGTTTTTCCCCTTTTGTAGTACAAATATGGGGTTTTTTTAGTTCACTCTTCCTTTCCTCCCTCTATCAAAAGTAACTTCATCTCAGTATATTCAAAAGATAGCATCTTAAAGTCATTTTCCCCTCCTTATTACTGATAATGTAAGGACAAACAGCTTAGAAGTCGTTGCAGTTAACAGAAACTATAAGCACTTCATCACAGGAAACTTTTCTTAAAAGATGTAAAAAGATCATTCACTGATAATCTAAACCAAACTTAGGGTTATACACACAGAGTATGATTAACTAAAAGTTTCACCAACTGCCTTTGCCAGTTCTCTGCTTCCTGATAGAGCCAAGCTCCCTAGTAGCTACCACATAGCTTCCCGCCCTGCTGCACAGATACCTTTAAGATATTCACCTGAGCCAATATAAGTCATTAGGCAAAGCACTCCTTAAACAGATCTCCGCTTTTGATTTGTAAACTAGATAGGATTCCCTAAGTAACGCTTTACTGCACTGAAAACACATACCCTTGCCCGCTGTGCTCTCTTCATTTTTTCCTCCCAAACTCCCCAGCTGTATGCCCAATATAACTTGTTATGCCATTAGGCTCCCTTCTACTAATCACAGACACCACCACGGTGTGACACAGAACAGCAGGTCTCTCAGGGAAGAAAATAATGCTCCTGAGCAGGTCTGGTATGTACATCTTTAGTACTACCACTGTTATTTTAATATTAAGACTTACTCTATTACACCAGAAAAATAAGTTAAACAGATTTTATTTAAGGCAACCCAGATGTGTATATTACTGAAGAAAACTTATTTGTAAGGGGACACAGAAAAAAAATGTATACGTAAGAAAGGCTCCTACCTGTTTTTCCAATGATAGAAAATAACCATACATACATACACAGAAAACATTTTAGACTACAATTCTGAAGACACAGCAACAGAACAGCAAACTATTTCTTGGGAAACCAGCCACCCACAAACAGACAAGTCCCTTTTCACTTGCTAAATGAGAGCATTGCAAAGTAGAAGTGCACTTTGCTCAGTGTTACAATAAGAGCTAATGCCGTCCTGTCCCAAGCTGCTTAAGATCAGATATAACAAAGCAGTTTAAACCAAAGAGAAATCACACACTGAAAAGGAAGGCCAAAATTATAAGTCCTAGGATGACGACTTGATTCACGGTTTACTCAAGTTAATGAAAAGACTCCAACTCCCACAGATTTCAGCAGGTTATGAAACAGGTCCTGCAGAGGGAAATGTTCCAAGTCACAAAGAGCAAAGCCCAATTTTGATACCTAATTGCCACCACTGCCTATGAAGAAATCCCTGGTGTAAAATAGAGAACAAATACAATGATTTCGCTTTCTCATTTTAAAAATGGCATGAAAGGAACAATAAAAGAAAGTTATTGAAGAGAACTAGATTGTTCCCAGCTGTTGTTATAAAATACTACAGCTGTTCATGTCATTGCAGCTAATGACCAGTTGCACTTTTTCAAAGATTGTAACACAGCATGACCATTGTAATCTACATCAAACCACGACTTGGCAAGCATCATGGAAAAAAAGACTAAAAAATTATTTAAATTCTGTTTGTTTTTTTTTTTTTTAAATTTCTGTTCATGGGTTGGTTTTTGTTGTTTGGGGGGGATAGGAAGGGATTTTCTATGAATGGTTCTGCATTCAAATTGTCAATTATGTTAAACTGCTTAAAAATGATGGTAAATAAAAGGTATTAAATTACTAAAACTGTCTTTTCCAGTAATAAAAGCAGAATTCAGCCAAGAAATCCCAAATTTGTTGTTGAAAAGAGGTGTGCCGAGTAAAACTATCTCAAGTCCAAAGTGGATTACAAAACATCTTTTCTCTGGAACCAACAACAAGGTGGGCTTCCCCATTTAGAAGTTTTTAATTGTTTTGTTAACAGTACTATATGTGAAGCAAACCAGTTTTTTCATAAGATTCAAATACACAAATGCAAAGAAAACACTAAGATAGAAAAAAAACCACATATACAGATGCAGAAAGAATTTTCAGATACAACTCTCTACTGGAGCATTACTCCTTGACAGATGGAGAAAAAGCTAGGGGAAAAGCATGTATTCCCACATAAAATCTCCACAGAACCTAGAACATACTATTTCAAGTAATTTCATGTCATTTCTAGAGAAAATACATGAGACTGTGTTCCGCTCTAGCCATGTGCCTTCCCCTCCAAAATCGCCCATATAGAACTATAGACCAGGAATAAGTCACAAGTTCCTTCACTGTTTTGGTTTTTTGGTTTTGTTTTGGTTTTTTCCTAGTTACCAAGAAAATAATTAATTTATTAAGAAAGCTAGCATTCATTTTACCAGTTTCTCCACTTCAGGACAGAAAAACACTTCCAGAGGAATTCCAAACACTTCAGAAAGACTACCACCTAATCACACACAGCATACACCTGTTTTCATAGGAACCAATCTGGGACTTTGTAACAAATACAGCCACAGCAAAAGTACGATAAAAACGAAGCATCCCTATCCAAAGAAAGAGAGAAATAATTGTTAAACATGTACTTATAACGAAACACAGCAATGGAAAACGTGTTAGAAGCTGAGCCTCTTTCTCTCACTTTGGGCCATCTATCTAGACTGCAAAGGATTTCTTTCCAAGTGATGGTTACTTCAAAACATGAACAACTCAGGAACTTTGCTTTATGCGGCCACACAACTACTGACCTGTCACTATCAGCAAGTGAAAAAAAAATTAGTCATAGAACCTACCTTCAAAGACACTCACAAAAGCTTAAGTTAAAAATTAAAATCTAATCACACACTAAATTAGGCCAAAAACCTGTAGTTTGGATTCTATTAATTAAGCCTATTGAACAATGCCCAGAGTGAGTGTTAAAGACCATCTGCAGCATCACATCTGCATAACCCATTATTAACACATGTTATTTTCAACATTCCAATCAGAAGTTCAAAGTGGACTTCCTTTCTTGTGGCAACACTGTGCAGGCGTGATATTTTTATATAACTAGCAAGTATCAGAGCCAACATTATAGCAGAGTTTGCTCCATAGCAGGTTAGTTATACTTTTTTGCTCCACTCCATCAGTTCTACATTGTGCAACAGTCAGGATGACTCAAGGAAAGTATTTTGGCCTACACAAATCTGACGCAATGAAATGGCTAAGCTGCGTGCCTCTAAAAGATAGGATGGAGAAAAAGAATATGGTGTAGAATACTGACATTGTTATACCGATACCTGTCTCCATCAGTACATGTTTAATCCCATTACAGCACTTCTCAATTTTGAAAGCCCTGTAATGCATCAGACTTCAATTATTTTAGTAAGTCATATATGCCTATCTGAAATATGGAAAAACAGCTATTACTACTGGAAGATTTAATGCAACCATATGTTAGCATAGTTTTTCCTTTCTTTACCACGAAGATTTTGTACAATCTATGCAGACCAGGTTCTGCACCTTTTACGCTTAGAGTTTAAGGTGGAGGTTTTAAAGTCCACTCATCTATGGTAAGCTTCAGGTTTTTTTCAAGTATTACCTACTTCACCAAATCTTACCTTCCATTGCTAACTTCTGCAGCTGCTTGCAAAGACACCAAAGCATGAGTGTTAATACCACCTCTCCTCTCAAGTTAACCAAAAAACACCACTGTCTATGCTAGCTCTCAGACATTTTTGCATACTACATGAGTTAACACTAACAGTCACACTGTGAGTTTTCAACATTACTGCTAAGCAACCTGCAAGCAGCAGCTGAACTGCAAAATAGAGACATCCTTCTGTGACAAGTTGGGTAGAGCTTGAGCAGCACACTGATAGTGGAACTATTCACTGAAAAGAAAGCTACAGAGTCAGCAGCTGGTTGCAGAATTACAACAAGAGACTGAGGGAGAGGCAGAACATACTTCCCCTATTCTCATGTGCTTCCCCAGGCACCTACAGATGCACCAAAGGAAAAACACTGTGTTCAGTGAACCTCTTGCATTAGGTACACACACCCAAATCACAACTACCAAGCAGTGCTTAGGCTGCTTGACATACTTAGCAGTAAGTATGAAAGCAATAAGGAGAGAAAAGTTTGCAGAAATGAAGGAAAGGAATAGACAGGAAAAGACAGGGCATATTGAAACACACGAGGGAGAAAGTATTAAAAAAAAAAAACAAAACAAAACACAACAACTCGCCAAAAAGGAAGCTGCAACAGAAGTTCAGTACAGCACAGCTTTCTCTCTAAGTAGAAAGAATTTTGAGTGGTAGACAATTCTCAAACTAAATGTTTTCAAAAACTTCATGAAGTACACCCTAAAAGGAAAGAATGCCACCTACACCTTAAGCACATGCAACCCCCAGAGACCCAGGAATTAGCTTCTAATTAAAACCACCATCTTTGACCTCTGGTGCCTTTCCACTCAGCTCCTTCCCCTCTGCAGCTCCAAACATAAATGGTATTAGTTGGAAATTAGTTGGAGATTGTGTTGGCATCATAATTCAATCTTAAATAAGACAGTCATGGTCTCCTCATACAGCAGTGTTGCCATATCAACGCTAACATGTCTAACCTCGCTTATAAATATAGATCTCATAGTCAGTTTAAAATGCACGTAAATGACTGTCAAGGAGGTACTACTCTGGAGGTGTTATTTCAACAGTAGCGGCTTTCTGGTGGAGGAGTAAGTAGGGTAGGAATAAGTAGTTCAGATTTTTATCTTTAAAAGAAAAATTTACCATCATAGCACTTATTGTCTCCCTGGTTCTCCACATACAATCTTCTGTCTGTTCCTTCGTTCAATAATTAAAGGAGAACAACAAGAACATACCTGGGGTACAATCTCCAGCAATAATACATCTGAATCTACAACCTGAGTGGCAGATCACTCAATGAGTCATGCACTTGCGTAAACTAGGCTGCACATATGCTGTAATATTTTTCAGAACTGGGATGATACTTTCCACCATTATTGATTGAGTAGCCATAAAATGATCTTTTATGGGAAAGTCAAGGTAAATGACTGATTATCAGAACAGGAAATTACTTAAGTGTTCAGCTGAAGAACCATTATGCAATTGTAACTTGCATTTGACTCGTGAAACCGCATACAAAAGAATACAAGAAGGCACCTTTCCATGAAGATGATTTGAAGTGGCTTTTACTTCAGAAACTTGTGGCTTCTTTTATGGCATGCTTGAGAAAAGTGTTAAGCAGTATCTTTGTATCTTAAAATACTCTTAAGGAAGTACTTTTCTCCACATTCTTTAAAGCTCTAAAGAGGGAACTATCCCCCACTACATGCTGCTTCAACATTATTGGGAAGCCTTGGATGAATCAATATTATATTTAAATGGAGTACCAAATTTAAATTATAGTCCTGTCTTTGTACTTTAAGTAGGAGCCACTCAGCAAAACAGAAGAAACTAAAAAAAAAAAAAAAAAAGAGAGAGAGAAAGAAAAGATTCTGAGTTTGGAATATCTAAGCTACAGGTATGTATTTATTGACATTACCCAAAATTACTTTTGACAGAAAATTCCTTTAGAAATACTAGACAGGAAGGAATGTGATGAGTTCTGGAAGTCATGGAACTACAAAAAAATAATTCAAAATATCAAGTTATGTAATCAAAGGTAAATATATTTTGCATTTGATCTTCCTGCCACAACCTGCACAGAAAAGCAAGCATAACCATGCAACATCTATCATCTCTAAGTGGGATGCATGCGATGGAAGTAGATACCATTCAATTTGGGAATAGATAGCAGGGAGGAAACGACTGTTCTCTACAACATCCCCCTATGGAAAATTACCTCAACTGGCTCATATTTTCCAATTAAGTTAAATGCTGATAACATCCAGCATGAACTACTCTTTCAAGTTTCTCACCACCACTAGTGGTATCAAAAGCACCAGCTCTCTTGCTAGGCTCAGCCAAAAAGAGTAGGTAACGGAAGACAGCTTTAGCAAATATGGAACTCAGAAGCATACAAGAGGTTTTTTTTACACACAAACAAGGCAATTTTGCCCCTCACCTCATATCAGTCCTGAGACTCCGCAAACTTAGTGAGCCACTCTCATAATACAAAGCACGAGAAAAGCCTCCCACCTATGCAGTGCAGTGATAACTGTGTAAGAAAGGCACCCTTCAGTGTGAACATGATTTTTCCCCTATGCCTTTACAGCAAAAGACTTCTTTTGCTAAAGGGGTTATTTACAAAATGATCTTAATGACTAAGAGGCTCAGTGAGTTCACAAATCAAAATAAATCACCAGCTTTATTACACAAGCATAACTGTCAAGCACTGTACTTTGGTTTTGTTTCAGTTTCTCATTACTACATTCACAATCCTTTACAAGCATTATACACCCATCACACATATACGCAGGTTTATGCAGCGTAAAACACACAAAGACTGCAATACCCAAGCAGGTTCCAGCTGACAGAATCCACTGGTCTGACAAGTAGTAACTTAGTTTTGACCACGAGATAAGAACAAAGTGGTTACACATACAAAAATAACAAGCCAACCTCATTTTCTTTCTTAAGTAACCATAAAGCCTATGCAAGCATATTCAGTTGTTTTCTGCTCTCAGCTGCATCTCATATGGCTTGCTTCATGAAGGTATCAGGGGATCTGCAATTACAGAGTTACCAAAGCTGAGGTGGAGGAACACCCATCCCTTCAAATGAAGGTAAAAGTGGACGGAGGAGAGCAGATAATCCCCAGCTGTACCGGTGCCACCTTTCTGACACAGCTGAAGGTGGATTCTCTAGTTAATAACACTCCTTGAACCCAGATGCAGGCTTCCTCAGATCAAGCAAGTACATTCCTAAGTACTACAAGGATAAATTAATTAAAAGAAAAATGGAGTCAGCTTTCCTATGCCAACAGGAACAGCTACAAAGCAACTCCTTCCTTTCCCTCATAAGGATCAGGCAGATACCAAATCTTCAGCACCCTCAGAAGAGGGCCACATAACCATTTACTCTGCTGTCATTAGACAGCTATAACTATCCAAGTAACACTGGTCCTTATCATGCATTTCCTAACACTCAAATTTACGCCAAAATATATATCAAATTCACCAACACTACTGACATTCAGGTCATCACACAATTACTCAAAAGCCACTGAAGGGCAGCCCAGCACTTGCAGGATACATCTATGCTAGAAAAATTGCACTTGATTCACAGAGAGACAGAGGCAGGCTTCTACAATACACTAACGCTGGATTCCAGCCTGGAGCACAAGCCATTGGCGAGTACACACAAGTCTCCCTGGACTAATGGAAACTCTAAATTTCCATGCTAGTTCCCATTATTGACAGCAATTTTACCTTTCACGAATCTGAAATTAACACTGATGGCTAACATATTGATCATGAGCTGGCATTCATATTATATTACAAACAACCAACAGCCTGAACTTTAGAAAACCATTAACAATGACACAGTTTGAAATTCAGAGACAGCAGGGACTGATGTCTAGTTTTTTGGGGTGTTGTCAATTGTCAATATAACTGTGTACACCTCAGCAGACAATGCACAAGAGGGAAGGAGATTCCCAGCACCAAGGTTCACAAGCTGTGGCAGCAGCCCATCTAAACAGCTGAGATGGAGGGATTTCATTAAAACTCCACTTTCCTTCAAAGCAAAAAAAGGAAAAAGAAAACGGGGAAAAAAAAAACAACAACAACAAAAAAAAACTACCAAACCACTCAAAAGCACATAACCATCTGAACTGCCCAGAATAATCAAAACAATCACTGTACCTAGCTAACAGCAAGATTTCCAGGAAATCTTTGTATGACTACACCAGTTCACTTTCAAAGTTTTTATTTAGGATTACTCTGCTTTAGAGCAGTATTTCTAGAACGCAGTAATGCAACACTGAATATTTTGAGGAGGTCAAGTAACACGATACACAGCTTTTCCCTCCACGTCAGTGGGGTTCAAAACTTGCTAATGTCAGTAGTGACCAAAAGCTGTTGACATCAGACAGCTGTTATGTGACCCATGAGGAATGAGCTAGTATCCTCAGACCAGTTTTTCCCAGACAGGTATTCCTACCTTCACAAGAACAACCAAGCCCACACTCTGGCTGGCAAGTCTCAGGAGTTAAAAGCAGTGTGGACAAGGAGTAGCTTCCTCAGTCCTGAAGGAGAACAAGAACTTAGACCGCTCTGTCCAGGTGAAGGCTGCATCACACCTCTAACAAAAAAGCAAGGAATTTCAATTCGGAAATATGTCAAGTCAGTATTTGCTGCAACAGTGTGTTGTCCTGAGCCTTGATCCCACAAACTTCTGAATGTACCTGAATGTACAGGTCACTGTATTTGCAGTCAACAGACCAAAGTGTTGCTCCTCTACAAGATCACAAATCCAGAGAGTAAAGGTGAATTGTCTAATTTGCATCATAACATACATACCACCTGAAGGAGAGCACAAGAGTAAGTCAAAAAAGTACTTCTCAAACCTTAACTGCACCCTCTGGATTCACATACTTTTCCTTTAGCTCAACAGAATGCAGTTTTATCAACTTTAATAAGAGTTAACTGGCTTCTGAAAACTTAATATTACACACAGACTTGAATTTCTTCTTTACGCTGCTCATTACACAACAGTGTCAGATCCAAAAATTTCACTCCAACTGTAATTGTGCACAAGCTGCATAACAGAAGTGGGAGAAGACCAGGACCTTATAAGCATCAGGGGCTCCTAAACCTTTTTCCCCTTCTCCCAAAAGCATGTTTTATTTTTGATTCAAATCAGTTTAAGCACAGTTCAGACAATTCAATAAGCAAAGCAAAATGAGTATGAGATGAAGTCCTCACCTATGGAAATATCCCACTTCTCAGTATATTTGAGTTTTTTAAGCATGAGAGGACAAAAAAAAAAAAAAAAAAAGCCCGCAGCAACCCCCTGAAGAGGCAGCTCTCAGCCACAAGCAATCTGCATGAAGCTGCTGGAACCGTAACCTCCCCAAACCCACCCCACCATTACGTAACGGTGCCGAGCCAGGATTTTCACCAGCCAGCCCAGAACTGTTGTTAGAAAGAGACATCTCCTGTCATGCACCAGCAAATCGAAAGGGTTTTAAAAAAAAAACCCAACCAAACACAATAAAAGCAAGCAAAAAAAATGCCACACATGCAAACAGAAGAGAGTTTAATCCAGAGCCTACATCCATATGCTAAAAACATTTACTTTCCAAGTAAGGTTTTATATGGTCTTCTAACTTAAAAAAATAAAAAGTTGTTTTCACAGATTATATCTCACCAACGTAAGAATATCTGATTTTCCTCTCTAAAATACCAAGGTTCTCCAACTACTTACATATGTACTTACAAGGTGCCTTTTTATTTTTTTAATTATTCCTTTAACATTGCAAGCCTGTTTCAGTTGTTCATGTCAAGAAGGTACAAATCATGTCCTATAGGAAAGAAACAACAAAGTAATCTTTTCCTATCTCTGTTATTGTTGTTTTCTTACTTGATTTCCTTACAGTCTATATGAAGGCAGTGTGAAGTGCCTATGATACAGCAAAGAATAATCCTATTAAGAATCAGTTTACTGTGTACTACTCTCTTCAGATGCTATTTTAAGACCTTAAAAGGATTTCAATATTTAATAAAGGACTGAACCAGTTAAACAAATCCTCGCGTCTCCAGTGAAACACTGACGTTATGAGACAAGAGTTAAAAGGTGAGATGGACACCTAAGCAGCACATATGTTCTGTTCTTTTTGTTCAATGCTTTAACTCAGGTTAACAAAGTTGATTTCTGTTTTAGTTGCATTATAAAAATATCTAACTGTACATACTGCTAAGTTTTCTTAGAAATGGTACTTTCAGATGTTTGAGACGTTAGACGTGAAAAATGCAAAAAGCAATTGCTGACAAAACACATTAAGATGCGCTGAAACCAACTGAGGGTTTTGTAAATATAGAGATAATTCCTACTGATGATGAACATCAAGCCAAAGGAAGTTCTGCCACAGCAAAGATGAGGACATTTGGTCATGTGTTAGGACCAAGGCAGATTTAGAGGAAAAAAAAAAGTTAGGCATAGCCCATAATCATGACAAAGTCTTCCTAATAGGATGGTTTCTACAGAAGATAAGTGCCACCTACACATAGCTGTTTCAGGCTTCTAAAGCCTACTCTTATTGTGGTAAGAGACTGACTAGTTAAACAAGCAGTAAATATTCTAGATATTAGAAGGTAAAGGTGAATTCCCAAGTAATTTTAAAAATATTTTTATCATGCTTGTAATTATGTTTCTTACAACATCTGAAGATCTACAATTTCACTTGGAGGGGAAAAAAAAAATAAAGTAAGGGGGGGAAAGGCATAAGAAGGTAAGTATAAATATAAATAAAAAAATATAAATAATATGCCTTTCCGAATAATATTTATCTTGAGTGTTTAGTTTTGGTGTACACTCAAGTAAATACAAAAGTGTATATATCCAAGGCCATTTCAATTTCCAGCCTCCTGAGTTGTGGAAGGGTGCATACTGCATTTAGGATTTGTGCTTTCCACCGTAATGCTCTGTATTGGTATAGGGGTTATAATGTAACTACATGAAATACACCGTAACCAAGTGTATCCAGCTATATGGGCAGTGCAGAAGAGAAAAGAAAAAACCAAACCAACCAAACCACTAAATACACACGCACTTCATACATACCGAGAAATGCACATGTGCAATTTAAATGAGGCACTACCCCAGTAAATAGGACCTCGGTCTGTACTGCAGGGCACAATGTGTTGTTGATCCAAACTCTAATTTGTTTATAGAGCCGAGGGTCGCAGCACACGCATACCTTCGAAACCGAGCAAAAAATCATGGAGCCGATACGTGTTTGTGCCGAGCACCCCCACGCACATCTGCACGCACACGCGGGTGCACGGCCACGGTACGCCTGCTGGATAACTTCACATCCACGCAGGCCGGGCCGTCAGTAAGAGACGGCGATGGAGGAGGAGGAGGAGGAAGCAGCCTTCGCCGCCTCCCACAGCGCCCGCGGCCCGCTGCCCCCCTGCGCCCACGGCCACGGCCGCCCCCCACCCCCGCCGCGGGGCGACCCTGCAGGGAGCGCGGGGGAAGAAGCCGGGCAGCGCAGCCTCTACAGGGGGGTTTGGGTTGGGGGGCGGGGAGGGGGGGGGAGCGGAGCCCTGGCTGTCGGCGCGGGGAGGTTTCCAGGCATCCTTGCTGCATGCGGGGAGCCGAACGGCAGTGACAAGCGGCGGCGCAGCCTGCGGGGGGGCTCCGGGGAGCGCAGTCCGGAGGAGGAGGAGGAAGGGGGGATGCCCGGAGGAGCAGGCGGGCTGGGGGAGGGGGCCGAGCCCTGCCCCCCTCTCCCCCAGGCACCGGGGCGGCTGAGGAAGCTGGGGCTCCCCCTCTCTCTCACGCCAGCCCTGTGCAGCGCCTTCGAGGCGGAGAGGGGGAGGCGGCGGGGGGGAGGAAGGGGGGGAAATGCTGCAATGTAGCGCCGGGCGGGCAGGCGAGGGAAGCCGCAAACCCTCTACCGGGGCTCGGCGCAAGCCCCCGGGCCGAGCCCACCGCTTAGAGCGGCCGCGCCGCCGGCGGCCCCGCGGTACCTGCCCGGGGCGGGGAAGGGGAGGGGGGGACGGCCGTGACCCCAGCCGGGGCCACGGCGGGACGACCCGGCCGAAAGGGCGGCGAGGGCGCAGCACCCACCTTTCACCACCCTGTCCGTCGTCGATAACTTGGGATCAACGGCCTTATGCTCCGACATGTCCGGCGGCCGGGGAGGCGGCGGGGCTCTCCCCCCTCAGGCAGGGCAGGCGCGGGCTGAGGCGGCGGCCGCCGCTGCGGTCAGGGCTCCGGCTCCTCCGCTGCGGCCGAAGTTGCCGCGTCCCGCCGCCGCTCGCTGGCTCGGCTGGGCTCTGCCGCGCAGTGCCTTCCTCCTTCGTCTTCCTCCACCCCCGTCCTCCTCCTCTTCCTCCTCCAGTTAATTATTGCTCGCTCTCAATCACGCCTCTGGGTCGTTTAGGACGGCTCGCTCTTCCCCCCCCCCCGCCAAAGACCCCGGCGACAACACCCGCGGCGGGCGGCTGTCAGGCAGCGCCGGCAGGAAAAGCCGCGAGTGGACGCGGGCAGCAGGAACAGCCAGGTTGCACACGCAGCGGCCAGCCCTGCGCTTCCTTCCTCCGCGGCGCGCCGACGGCTGCTCCGGCTGCTCCGGCTCCTCCCGCCGCCGCCACCGGCCGCCGCCGCACCGGATCGGGATCCGGATCCGTCTCTTCCCCCCCGCCCCCCGCAGGGTCTCTCCCCTCACTCGCACCGACACCAGCCGCGGCCCCGCGGCGCTGCACACGCTCCGCGGCGCAGCGCCCCCCCCCCGCCCCGCCGCGCCGCGCCGCGCCGCCCGGCCCCGCCCTCCCGGCTCCCGCTCCCCCGCGCCGCCATTGGCTGCCGCCGAGCTGCCAATCACTGTCAGGTAGCACCGCCCCGCCCGCGCCGCGCCGCCGCGCCGCCCAGGTGCACCGCCTGCGCCCACCCGCGCCGTGGGGACCGGCGGGACCGCACCACGCCGCGCAGCGCTCCGCCGCGGTTCCCCGCCGGGCCGCGGCTCGGCAGGCGCGCGGGTACCGCCGGGCCGCGGGCGGAGCGGGGGACCCCGCGTGTGGCCGCGGGGGCGGCCGCCACTTGTCACTCACTGTGGCTGCGGCGGCCGCACGCCGGGGAACCGCGCCCGGTGGCCGCGCCTGCGTGCCGGGCCGGGCCGGGCCGGGCCGGGCCGAGCCGGGCCGCCCCGCGCTGCCCCGCGCTGGTGCGGGGGGCGCGGGCAGCCGCCGAGCCCCGGCGGCTCCAGCTGCCTGCCCCGAGGGTGGGCATCCCCGGCGCCGTCACACGCAGGCACAGGCACAGGCACAGCCGAGGCTGGCCTGCACGAAAGGGAAACTGCTTAAACAGCGTCCTCCCGTCTGGAGGTTTGCTAACGAATCCCCGGGTACGAGACTCTCCGTTACGGATAAAAGAAGAAATACATCCCTCTCCTCTCACTGCGTCTCTTGCCCGGCGCACCTGGCGCAGGTCAGCTTGCCGAAAGGGCTGGCGTGGGTTCCAGCGCTCGGCCTTGCTGCTGGCGCCCTTCCACCCCCACCGTCTCCTCCAACTGCCCAGCAAGGACAAATGCAATGGTCAAACGTGGGGTGTGAAGTGTTCGTTGACCCCAGTCGGAAGACGACGCCTCTTACTTCATGTTTCTTTGGGGATTGGAAAGTAATTTACATCTGTGACAGTGTCCCCCATCATTCCAGACAAGATAAATATTGTTTAGGGCTTGTTTATACATGTAGTCGTTCAGGAGGAGCTATTCCTGACTAATTTCATTACTAATTTCCAGAATAAGGCTGAGCTGTTCCGGTTTAGTTCAACAGTGTGAGTTTTAATTAAAGAGGAAAACAGGGCACACCTATTCTGGAAGAGGGATGTTTACAGAGTTGCTGCTGAATACCTTCTGTGTAGATGAGCCAAGAATCCACAGACACCTAACCCGGCTTCCCATTTCCCTCCAGGGTGATGTACAAGTTGCTTGCTTAGCAGATACTATTGCTTTAGAAAGCCACAAAGAAAATAAGATGGCAGTTATGACACATGTTCTCTGCTTTGATTTGCCTGACATTTTTAGGGGACTTTTTGTTGGCTGTCCTTGTGGTATTTTCACTGAACATGGGAAGACATTGTATGCGACTGACATTCAGTACAACAGCATGAGTTCTCAGCTTGTTCCGGCAACTGTGGTGAGCCCCATGTGGTGTGACCATCCTTTTGTCCTACGAGCACAAACTAGCTGGGTGACAAAGTTCCCATCTGAGATTCCTATCGCAATGGTAACACAAGAATAAGAAACAGAGCTGTTGCTCAAGCAAGGGTATTTTATATACGCCCAAACAAATCCTGAAGCCCACGACAAGTCTGCAGAAGGCTCCCCATATATTAGGCATACTTCACGAAGCGCCAAGTGCACAGAAGAATCTGGACAGAAAAAAACCAACATCTTCATCCCCAGTGCGGGGAAGCGCTGCTTAGCGGCACTCAGTGCTTGGACAGAGAAAGAGAAGCAGCATGTTAGGAATGCAGTATGGCCAGTAAATTCAGGTATTGCCTACACCTTGTGGGCCACAACTTCATGAGACACGGAGGACCAGTTTGGATCCGTTCTTCTGTGACTGCAGGCTGTTTGCATGAGTCATCTGGATTCTTCTTGATAGGCTGCAATAACAGAGACTCTGGGTCTCTCCAGCTTACACTTGCTCCCCCATTAGTCACAGGACAAGACTTCAGCTCTGATTTTTTAACAAGAAAGTATGATTATTGGTGCTGCTATATGGCATTCAGTGTCACAACTCCAGCATGTTTGTATTAATTCTGAAGCTATCTAGGACTTTTTTTTAACAGTTTTCCTTTGCTTCTAAGTTTTCAATTATAATATGCCATCCAGGCTAGATAAAGTTCTTTCATGTAATCTTGTGGAAGGTCTTGATAATGCGCCTGTTGAATGTATTTAGTCTTCCTTTCCAAGGTAGAATCCCCATTTCAGGTAATTTCTTCTTTAGGAGTTTTCAGACAAGCTTTCATAAAACAAAGGTGAAGTACCACTGCAAAATACCATGTCTCATGCCACTTCTGCAAGGTATGATATGGCCAAGATTCAGATCACAGGTATAAGACCTCATGACTACTCTGTCATGGTGTGGTGCAATCTTAAACCCATGACTTGTTTCAGGAGCATTTGCAAAATCGTTATGCTTGCAGTGAGGGAGGGAAAGGAAAAGAGACAAATCATCAAACACCATCTTTGTTCTCTCATAATGGTAACAGACTAGAAAAATTCTGTATTTCAGATCTATGTTAGTAGTAAAGGTTGTATATCTATTCCTTATTACTTAAATCTGTCCTTTTCCCCCATCTACACAGCTGGTTCTTCAGCTTTTTCTCACAAAGACCTCCTTAACCATAGAGCAATTCCTTTTTCATGGAATCTGAGTCCTGTTAGATTCCTTTTTCTCATTTAACAGTAGGAGGAGAACATGAAGATCACATCTTTGAATGGAAAGAGCACAGTCCGTGGATTCTGGGGAAATTCTAACACACTTGACCTCTTGCATCACCAATCCCCAGTAGAATTGTTAGTCATTTCATCCCCTAGTAGAAGAGAAACCCAGCATGATACATTGGAAGCTCTGATCTTCTGAAGAGCAGTCACTTCCCATCACACATTTTGGAGACAAGGTCTGTGAGACCTGGGGGAGAGAGAATTTTTTCAAGTCCGAAATAGGTCAGTCCTCACCTCTTTGCCTCAGATGAGCAATTCTTTTCCATTTTAGCTGAGACATGACAATTCTTTTAAGCACACAGCAGCTCCAGACAGCAGCAGCATCCAGCTGAAGTGGAAGGAGGAATAAATGCCCATACAATGAGAAGGCAGTAATTTTAAGCCAGAGTTTTATAAAGACATACAGACTAACAGATTCCAAACTTTGTCATAGGTCCCATGAAAAATTAGCAATGAAGTTGCCTGGACTTTATTTCAGCAGCAAGATGAAGATTATCTTCTAGAAATGCAACCATATGTTTGCACACTGACTCAACCAATTAAGATACTGTTTTAAAGTATTGATTGTAAGAGATAGTGTTTAAAATTTTAATCATTATTATTAGAAAAAACCTTTTCTAGCTACAGGGAGTCTGTCCTTCACGCATTAGCTTTTAGCTCCTGGAAGTTCTGGCTTCACATGTAATAAATGTAAGTTTGACAGTCTCTTGGAAGTAAAGGGGAGTTAGAGAGTGCTCTGGAGTATTATGATGGCTGCATGGAAAATATGTGCAATGAGGTTAGTCTGGATATTGGTGCTGCCTTAACTGATTATTTTCCTGATTTTTCTTTTAAGAGAGATTTGTAATTGTTTCAGTTTACTTCCCTTCAATATAAAAATTAATGGGGATTCTTAACATCTGTGTATCTAAGTCTATCGCCTAGGCCATAATCTGTATAACATAGTTGTCTACCAGATTAAAACCACTACTTACTAGTCTTTGTTGACAATGCATCTTCAGGAGATGCTCTGTAGTGGAGTCAAGGTTCTGTTACAATGCACACTCACCATGCTGACTACAAGCACCTAAAAATTCCAAAAGAGCTACATCTGTCTACATCTGATGAAAATAAATTTGATAGCAAGGGCCTTGGAAAGCCAATATAATTTATCAGTACTCCACAGGCCATTTGGCTCCATCATATCCAAGAGAGGAAATTCACCCCAGTGTAGAGAGCCTAAACAAATGACCATATACCAATTTAGATCACCATCAAGGGGCACTGTCTGAGGATTTTCTTGACAAATGGTTTCCCACTCTCATTCTACATCAGTACACAAGAGGGAGCTAGATAAAGGGCCTGTAGCAGGTAACAATTCTTTGTATCGTCCAAATGCTTTCTGGCTATGTTTGCAAAGGGATGGAAAGTTCAGATGGCAAAACATAGCGACATCATCCATCACCGAATGTATCCTCTCCTTTCCCCACCTGTGGTCTTCATGCATCCACTGCGGGCACTTAACCTGTTGCATCCACAGCCTCTCTGGAGCTTTGCATGTTTTCCCCTTGCATACATCTGTTAGGCTTTTGGCTCAGCTATTTATACTGGTTCTGGATTTGGTCCTGAAGCTTTTAGCAGAATTTATACACACTGTTAATGATACTGTGCCTGGTTTAGAAAGCAAAGCAAAACAGATAATTCTACAGAGAGCCACGGAACGGATGATACCAAAATGAATTGTGTTGGAATAAAATGCAAGCAATGGCATCCAGAATACTGGAGAGGGAAAGCAGGTTAGCTCCAAATTCCAAGATGCTGAATCAACATGGAAAACAGTAATAAATGGTGCCATCAGCAATTATACAGAGCTTGACTGACATTTGAAAAGTCAACAGACAGTAAAAGAAAAGAACATAAGTGAAAGAAAATAGCCTTGAACCCTGGAAATAGTTACACCCCCTGCCAAAACCGGCCTGCTTACAACAGGTTTCAATATAAAAGAAGCATAACTGTGGTCATCTAAGGCTGCAAATGAATACTTGCATTCAGATTAAGCCTCTGGTGCAAAACTGATCCACAAGTCATGCCTGTAATCCCTAGCAGCATGCAGACTCAAGAGAAATCATGCAAGGGACTTCCACATCTGTCCCCTTTCCAATCCTGCCGAGAAGTGAGCTAATGCAAGTTTCTTCCACTGCAGTTTCAGATTTCTTAAGAGGCACGTACTTTCATCAGACTACTCTAGTAAGCCCAAAGGTGAAGACCAGGTTAGAATTAAGTTTGGAGACAAGTACTGAAGCCAGCATAAGAATAAATCAAGCCGCCAGAGATGCAAAGAGCCATACTAAACTGAAGAGCATAGTCACAAAGTCAGAGCCAGAAGACTGAAAACCAAAGAGTCCCTATTACAAGATAAGTCAGAGCTGGAACAAGGTGAGGTATAGGAGCATAACACAAAGGAGACAGGAACCAGGGATCAAGACTAAGCAAACAAGAATGAAAAGCAAGAGAGTCAGAAGCAAAACTACAGCCAAATGGCACTGCAGACTGCCAAGAGCAACTGGTGGAGTTGCCTGACACATCTGCTATTAGAGGAAATTAGCCAAGCCTTAGCTCCTGCACAGCTGGGCCACAGTCCCACTTGCCCTATTGCATCCAGCTGCAGGGCCAGTAGCCCAGGCAGAGCCCAACAGTGTGGATAAATGTGCATTGGTTTAAAACTCTACCTGTAGGGGTAGCTTGTCCCTATAAATTTACTGGTGCAAGCAGCAGATTTAACTCAACTTATGTATCCAGTAGAGCACTGCACTGATTTGCCTGAATGTGTTTAAAGTTATAGCTTTAATTAAGCACTGCGAGTTTGTGCAGTGGAAATGCCTTACTGTAAAAGAAGTAGATATATCTGAAGGCAGGCAACAGTGCCAAGGTTCCCAGAAGTGGAAAGATATCCCCTCATCTCCCCCTACTGGTGTGCCCATCCCCAAGCCTCTCTGCAGAGTGAGGAGGAGCATCTTCCTCGTCTGCTTCGCCTGTGCCAGTACTTTGTGAAACTGAAAGAAAGGACCCTTGGGAGCAGCTTCCAGCATCGAGCTCTTCTCAAGGTGCTGGCAACAGCTTAAAACCACAGTCCTGCTATCAAGAATTACTCATTTGCTCCCAGAGAGTTCATCTTGCAGGCTTTGGTTCTTAATTAGACATTGCTTTTAATGGGAGACTACAGAATACAGATTTTGCAATGAGCCTTGAGATGTTATCCCAGTGAATATTAAAATCTTCCAGAAAATATAAATTAAGAAAGATTCGAATGGAAGGAAAGCTTACTGCTTTTTTAGGATGTTCTTGCAGTAGCAAACGTCATGACAGACCAATGCCTCTTTAGAGAGAAAGGAATGATATTTGTAGGAAATGGGAACTGCAAAATAACAAGATACATGTTCATTTTGTATTATAAGTTTCTAATATATAGCTAATTTAACTCTGATGTGGTATTAAAAACTACTAGTGGCAGGAGCAGCTGAAAAGATCCTGAAATAAGGCATGGTACTCAATATGTTTAATACCTAGGATGCTTTTCTGCCTCCTTTTTCAGCAGCAATCCCATTGTCAGAGACACAAGAACAAAAAGGAATGTGTGTAATTGTTTTTGCAAGAGTAGAGCCTTATTTGTTTTCATAAAGATGCCACAATTTATTATTTATTTTTCGCTGCCTTTATGGCCAGAAAACAGTACAGATTAAATCCCTGCTACTTTAAAGGTAACATGCATGGAACACATCCTGGAGTAAATGATTTATCCAAGTACCATCAGTGCCAACTGAGGGTTCAGTGGTAACAAACAGACCATAACTGGTGTTAGGGGTGAGATAATTAATCACAATAAGTTAATACCCAAGGAACAAACCCTGAAAACTTTAATTTGATTGCCAAAAACTCTCAGAATATAAAGTGTCTTGTGATGTGTTATTTAAAGAAGCATAGTGAATATGAAAAGGAACAATGGACTAGAATACTGACCTCCTGTGCTTTGTCTTTTCCTAGGAACGTTGGAATGGGGAAAAAAAGGACAGAACAACCTGATCTCTGAATGTGTGCCTGTAAAATTCCCAAATATTTACAAAGTAAAACACTGAAACCTGGAGATTACCATGCAGTTTAAGGAACTCTAATGAATAGAATTACTGTATTGAATTAAATGTAACTAACTTATTCAAGTTGGCTTAGTGGTAGCATTAGAAAACATAAAAATCTTCAATTAATTTTCAGTCAGACTGGCCATAATTTATACATTGGGAATCCAGATTCTCACTTACCCCTGGGCTTTAAACTGCTGTAAGATGCAACGCTGCTTTATAATGGTTATAAGTTACACTTACACTCACTTAAAATCCATTTTATATTCCTGGAGTGATGAAAAGCAGCCCTAATGTAAGGCAGAACCAGGTTTCTAATTGACTACAATCATTCTCAACCAAGGATGCGAATTCAGGCCTGCTGTCTTAACCGACTGCTGCAAAGGGACTCCTTCACTATAGCAGTGCCCTACTAGTCCCATAAGGCTTTACTGCAGGGCAGCTTGCAAGGTTAGGTTTTAATATCCTTAAAAAAACAACAGGAATATCAACAACCAAACTCCCCCCCTTCTCCCCCATGCACCTATGTCATTTAAAAACATCAGCCTCAGGCATGCTACAGAACAACCTTTCAATCATATTTTAATCAAATTGCTTTTCATCTTCTCAAGTTTTATGTAAGAAGCACATGAGCTACTTTAATCTTTCCTCCTCCTCCCTCACTCCTCAAAAGAAAGTTTCAGTGCTCTGTGCTTACTCAAAGAATGGCATTCAGCACAGCAACAGACACATAAATCTTCTGAATTGCTAAAAAAGTGCTACCCAGAGGATGGTATGGCTCTAGATTATGACAATCAAGTGCACAGTACTGGAGAACGTAGCTGAAGAGCACTCAGATAATGTATTTTCCTTTTAAAAATCCTTATTGGTACAGGGCACATCCATTCTATAAATAGATGTGCTCTACAGGATGGGAGGATTTCATGATCTTGACTTCAATGGTTTGTGAAAATAATTTAAACCATAAGTAAGAAACAGACATTAATGTTAAACAAAACTATGAAGGTGTTGTTAATTGAGCATAAGAAAATATTTTTCAGTTAGTTACTCTTGCTATCTTAGCATTGCCAATAAGCCTAGCACTTGAGTTAGTTGCTTTATATGACACTGCTTTCTGCCTAAGAAGGAAATATTTCTCTAACTCTCCTGGAGTTCACAGCTATCCCAAGAGTAATGACTTCTTGCTGGTTGTCTTCCAAAGGATGTTGTCAGCCCGTCAGTAGTTCATTTCGGGTGAAAATAACCCTTGTGTTGAGGCCAGGCCAAGATCATATACCAAATAAGTCCCATTAAAATCTTCAGATAAGGCTTAAGTGATATTTAAGTACTACAGTGCTGGCCTTCTGCTCAGTAGTGAATTCATCTAATATCTGCAAAAAAATGGGTTCACTTTGAGCTAAAAATTAACAAGGGCTTATCCTGACCTCAGAGTGGGATTGGTGAGACTTCCAAAATTGAGTAGCCCAGGATATGCATGCTCTGACAGATTCTGAGGACATTTTCCACTTAAATACAGCAGCTGGCAGAGGGCTGATCACAACTATACCCGTGGAAGATCTGGATGCCGTTGCAATACATTGGTCCGTGGAGACTTGAAGGCCGGGAGCAGCCCTGACACTGTGACTGGTGCCAAACACAAGAGTCACAGAGAGTGCTAGAACCATGCACTTGCGTCATGTTCCCCCCGAGCTGGGAAACAGGGTGCTAGAGGATGTAGTCATGTCATCTCATCTATGTATCCACCTATTTTAGTAAGGAAGCTTACATCAAAGAGAAAGGGGCAGCAGATAAGACAGAAGAAAGTGATTGCTGCTATGCAGATATACAATTAAATGTGGTCTACCAATACACCAAGATCCTACCAGATGGCAGATGACCTGACCTCTGTCACTTCACTAAAATGCTTTCCTTTTGCCTCTGTCTCGTCCAGACTTAGCTTGAGCTGACACCTTTTATTCTTGCTCCAATTTCTTTTAGGCATTGGGTCAGCTGGAAAAAAGATCTTGTTCATATGGGAAAGAAACAAGACAAATGGATGTTTCCAGCACCATATAATTAGAGTGCAAAGCACGGCCACAGATAAAATACAGATACATGTAAAATATGGGAACCAGACCTTCTGCCTTACTAAAGCA
Source organism: Harpia harpyja (assembly GCF_026419915.1). NCBI lineage: Eukaryota > Metazoa > Chordata > Aves > Accipitriformes > Accipitridae > Harpia > Harpia harpyja. The sequence goes on along the minus strand of NC_068941.1, from coordinate 33,977,954 downwards.
ATTATTCATACACATGGCAACACAAATATGCTGTGGAAGGGAATCTGTGTCAGTGATAATGTTTGCTCAGATATTCACTTGCATATTCATGGGCTCAGATGGAGAATATGCAGTGGGGAATGATTGGTTCACCTCCTTCCATTTCTGTGTCCTCAAAATTTTCCTCCTTTGTTTTCCTTTCTTCTTTTCTCTCTTTTTATTCTGCATTTCTTATTCCCCCTCCCCCCTCATTTCAGAAGTACCTGGAACAATATTTCAGAGAAATTTTATAACAACATGTTTCCTCTTAATGACGTAGATTGCACCTCACAGTACCATACACATTCCCTTTCTCCTAGAAGAACCTTTGTAATACCCAATCAGAGCTACTGCCCCTGCCCCCTTCCTTCCTTCCTCCCTCCCTCCCCTCCTCCTTCCCTTTTTCTCCTTCCCCTCATCTTCTTATCTCTGTTATAGCCCATGGCGGGCAGTGATAGGGAGGGATGGATAAGTCCCTGCTGTGACATTTTCCAGTGATTCTTTCCCAGGAAGGAGCCATTTCACAGCATTCCCAGAATATACTCTCAAAGTGTCCAGAAACACTTTCCAAAGTATTTTGGAGATTCTGAATCTTAAACTCCATTATTGCAAGTGGTTTCCAATTTCTCCCCATCAGAGTGTGTACTGTGAATGACTTCAAGCTCTCTCTGGCCACTGTCTTTGAAGGATCTACCTAAATACATCAGGGTAAAATCTGACTATGTCATTCACAAACAGAGGTGAGCTTAGTAAATCTATTGTTTTCCCATAAAAAAAAAAAAAGAAATTGCTAATATGGCTCTAAATATATATTCACTGCCAACAGTAACACACATAGAAGCCAGCTTACATCTGCACTGAGATTTCCCAGACAAGCTGTACAATATCACTCCAGAAACTGCTAAGCCTTGGCAATAATCAAAAGATTGGTGGGGAGAACTGCAGAGATGTTGGATAAAGTTAATCAGGCAGGCCAATGAAATAAATATTAGCACAAAACTGAGGAAGAAGCTGCTGACCCACTAGGGATAGACACCAACATTTTACTCTGAAGTTCTGCATATTTTGCATATCATTCATATATAATGTTCACATTATATGAAGATAATATAGGAAAACTCATATGAATTAATGCTAAAAATTTATATTTACTTTCTCCTAAGGGAATGCTGAATTCCCAAATGAGGGAGGAAGAAGAGAGACGGTTTATAATTCATTGATATTTAGCAGTAAACAGATGCTTTCTAGCCTTCCACTTACTTTATGTTAGACTTAAAGTATATATTTATTTTAATTCAAGGCCTCTCTTATTGCTTCTGCCACTTCTTGCTATGGCTTATCCTTCTAGGGCTTTAAAAGCCACCACTTGGCATCTTTCGTAATCGCTTGTGCAGAAGGGCAAGAATGCTAACACCTTTCTGACCAACCGCAGAGAATCGTTTCCTTTCCTTGTGCAGATAAGCAATATAAGTAATCAACAACAAGAAACTTTCACAATTCACATTCCAAGACGTAGGGCCTGGAAGCTGAACTCAGCAAAATTCAAACTGAAGACAAGAGACACATTTTTAACAGTGCAGGGAATTAACCATTGGAATTGCTTGCCCTGGAATACACTGTGACACTTGGAGCTTTTAAATCAAGTCTAGATGTCTATTAAAAGATGCTGTCTGCTTCAGTTGCAAGATACTGAACTTGGTGGAGAAACCATTGTCCTTGTTATGCAGAAAGTTAGCCTAGATGGTCCTAAGGGCTTTAGTGGCTAGGAAATATACTCAGAAACACAGTCAAGTGTAAAACACATTTTGCACAAATACTGGTAATGCACACTATTTATGAATTCAATTTTGCTGAGAATATCAAACACTTGACCTTAAAATTAGCTTTCTGTGGGTGCACTAGTCATACTGGAATATACAACGTATACAACAGAATGTGTACAAGTGGAAGAAAGCATGGCTTCAAGTGCAAGCAAACCAAAATTCCCATAAAATGTGAACGCTGTGTTTGCACATTTTTGTTCATGTGTTATTTTTTTTTAAACAGTTCTTTTTAATAGCCTGAAAATGAAGAACTCTATTCCAGTAAAAATAACAGTGACTGGCTACAGCTAGGGAACAAACAGGTAGCAGCTCGCCAAAGTCACACTGCTTAACCCTGCATTGACCAAGACCGAGCTGCTGAGACTCCCAAGGCACTGCAGTCTGGATTTCTTCTGATACACCTATATGTCTTCATTATTTAATTTGTATAAGCCACAATAAACATGAGCATAATTACAGTTCTGTCAGACAGTCTTAGCCCCCTGCAAAGCAAAACCCCTGTCAGAGAGAATAAAGGAAAAACTCCACTCCGCTCTCACCAGCCATTGCCAGAAAGAAACTTCAACCCCCACTGATGGAGTTGCCCTTTGAGCCCTGGTCACCCAGACCAGGCAGTAAGAAAGCAGTGAAGCAGTTTCCACAGCTCATGCCTTGTTGGTTTGCATAAAAATTTGGCTTCTATCCAAAGAGCTAGAATTCATGGCAGCTTCTCATTCCTAGGAATTACATATTTGAATGCTGGATGCCCTCTGTCATCCTGCCACCTCCAATTAATTCAGAAAGTTCTTTATGGCATTTTATGCCAGCAAATTTATCAATCCAGCCTGCTGACTATGCGAGTTTCCTAAATACCCCACACTGAATACCTGTAGGCAAGTAAAATATGCCATGCATGAAAACACAGAACTGTTTTTCTTAGAAGCCCAGTGACAAAGTCTCTTACCTGACTGCTTCATGGCACTGATACAATGGGACGTCTTTCTAGTGATACTAGTACAAGTTATTGCTCATAGTCCATCATTACTTTGCTCAACTTTATCCAGTTATGCATTTGATTGCCAGATGAATTTCATCAACCAGACTAGCTAGATGGAACATTCTAGCCAGAACTGTGCTCTAAAATACACCTTGTTTACGATTTTATCAAAAAAAAAAAAAAAAAAAAAAAGGAAGACAACACTCAGTCCATTCAGCCTGTGCATGAAAACCACTAAAGCCAGTGGTTTTACCTTACTCCTCAATTAGTCCATTTATTTCAGTGAAGCTCCACAAGCTTCCACAAGAGCTAAATATGTCTCCTAGGATATTTTTACTGCCCAGAATAGGCCTTCTGCAATTCAGAGCCCCCTGAGCCAGCACCAAAACGAGGTCTCAGAGAAACCAGGCCTTTTAGGGTGAGATGTCAAACTGAAGTCCCCAGGACTGCATTTCCAGACAGTAAGACTAAACTGAACCAGCTGGGGACATCACAATCCTGCCTGCATAGACCTCCTGTAGCCACAAATGAGCCAGTTGTTCATCATTTTGCAACACAAACTCTCCTCTAGTGTTTCTGCATTTTTGATTTTGAGAATTGAGAAGGAAAGCCTGGAGCTTAGTGCGTTTTCAAAATGTAATACATGCCAGACGCGTATTTGTCCACCGCACAGTTATGTAAGAGTGGATCAACAAGTCTCTCTGCTTCTCCTTTCCCATGACACAACAGACATGATTTAAATCCCACTCTGCAATGTTTGCTGTGTGCTGATGGCTTTTCATGTGAAAGGTTTGAGATGTTATTGGCCACAGGACCACAGGTAGGCAGCTAGCTATCAGTGCTGCAAGTGTTTCCTAGTTTGTGGCTAGATATTAAATAGCTATAACAAACAAGAGACCCCAAATAGTCTTTCCTTAAAGCTGAACTCCTCAGGCCAGAAAATTGTATAGTAGGATTCTGTCAGAATTGATCCCCCCCAATTCAACAGAATTTTAGGAAATTTTGACCTGTGAATAAACAAAAGTTACGGAAGAAGAAGAGACATACATGCTTTGATTTTACTGATTTCTTCTCTTTTTTCTCTTTTCTCCCTCTTCCCTCTATTTACATGAGTTTTTAAATCTAGATGATCAAAGCAGTACCTATTGTAGCAGTACAAGAAAAAGAAAGCCCTTTACTCCAGGTGGTTCAGGCCCAAACACTAATGCTGAGGTACCATTTTGATGTCCTGTTCTGGCAACTGTGTAACTGTATCTCAAGCAGCACAATTAGATTCACTGTGCACACTCACTGAAAGAGAGATGAACAACTGCAATGGCTTTCAAGATAAGATTTTTATACTGATGCTCTTTCTGCCGCTGTACCAAAATTCTTGTGGTGAAGTCAGTGAATCACAGTAATATGTAAGTGTTGACAGCTATTTATGTTAGGCCCTTTTGAATTTGTAAACAGAATATGACAGAACTAAAGCAAACACCAAGAGGTTATTTTACACTCTGCTGAACTACATGAAGTGATATAAAGACATTTCAGAAAAGTTTTACAGAGCTGGGGAAAAACACTGCACTGTAGGACAAAAATTCAGATTGTGTTGGAGAAAAAACCCTAACATTGTTCCCACAGTGAAAGTTCATCCTTGTAACATCGCACTAGTTCACATTAGCTTCCTATCTGTATCAAGCAGATAATTAACAAACCAAGCCTGCACAGTATGTGCATAGCGACAGTAAGGATGTGGTGCCAAGGCACAGACTCTCTTTGTATATTAGATACGTACACCATTGTGGCAAGCGTCATCTAAGGACCTAGTGCACACACAAAAAAAACAAACAAAAAGGGTGTGCAAGTTCTGGCCTAGCCACAGGCAGGATGTAGCCCACAGAGCATTTCAGCAGCCAGCCACATCCTCCTCCACTGTTTCTTTTTTAGATTTTATGGGAGTCCCCAGGATCTGCATGCAAGCAACACTCATTCATTCTTCATTCTGCTCTTTTCCTCAACCTCCCACTCTCATCCCACTAGAAATCACCTAAGAGAGAAAAATAAATGAGGACCTGGGTATAAGAATGTGAAGAACTTGCTTGGTGAAGCTATAGACAAAATAGATTTGGAGTTAAAATTCACAAGAAATCTCTGCTCTGTGTCCCAGTTCTAGTTTTCAAACAGCTGACTGTAAGGTATTCAGGCTTTTGGGGTCTTTCTTTTTTTTTCTTTTTTTTTTTTTTGCATTGCCACATTTCTATTTCTGAACACATTTCAAGGCAAAGGAAGAGAGTACTTTCATGCAATCAAGCCCAATTCCCATTTGATAATGCAATGACTTCTAGCAAGGCTCAGGCTGACCCAAGGTCTCGTGATATTGTAGAGCAGTAGAGATGATAGGCATAAATGGATCAACATGAGAACTAACCAGTCTGGCAGCGTGGATGTCTTTGCTGCTTCAATTCTCTATTTAATTGCACAGCATGCCCTTCTATTGCCAAGAGCTTTTGTTTACTTGATTCTTAAAGAGAAGTAATATGGAAACAGTAAGGAGGGGCAGTGATCATATAAGTCCTAACAGGTGAAAAAACACATATTTTTTTGTTGCATGCAGTCATTTTATAAGTTATTTATGCAGCATTCTCATTTACTTATGCTAGTATAAATCAAGGGTAACTCAGCCACTCAGCCAGCATGAAAGAATTCTCAAAAGTGAGATATCTGATGTTTTGTCAGCTCAGAGGGGGTCACAATATTTTGTGTGAATATGTGCTGTCACTTCTGCCTTCCCTGCAAGAAGGCACATTTCCTGCTAGCTACAGGGAAATGTTTGAAAGTGCAAGCACTCTGGGTTAAGAACTTCTAAATGTATTATTGCTTAAAGTATTATCGCTTTCAAGCCAGTTTCATGATTTTGAACACTTGGGGTTGGCAACAGTAAGAAAGTTAGAACAAATGAGGTGTAAATGCTAAGTAAGGCCAACAAAATATACACTGCATGAAGAGCATCATATATGAATCTGTTGTCCACAGTTCTGTTGGCTGACCTCTAGTTAGTATCTGGAATGCTACTTACTGAACGTTGCTTCAGTAACCTCTGTCCTACTGCCAAAATCAATAAATCCTGTTTGTGGTAACATGGCCTGTTATGATACATGTTATTTAGAGATGAATTGATCATAAAGAACCTGACGAAAACTGGAAAGATTGAGGGTACAGATAATGTTTTCAGGAAAAAAAATATAAGACATGGAAAATTTTACTTATTTGGGCAGCTGAGCACAGCAGATGGCAAGATCTTCAGGGAAATAAACACAAAGTTTGGGAAAGCAAGAGTGTGTTCTAGCACTTGCCAGTGATCTCATGCAGCAGGAAAATCAGTCAAAAATTAAATAGACACTCAGTAGCACCAGTGTTTTGTCAACATTGTGTAAAGAACAGGGACTTGGCAGCCAGAAAGCATAGGACAGAGGAGGCTGACTAGCTTCGAGGGCCAGTGTTTGCAAAAATAATTGTCAGGATCAGATGGTATTACAACTTTAGCAATCACGAGTTTTTAATGGAGATTTACCAATTGTATATATCAAAGAGTGTGCAGCTATAACACTAAGCTAAATGTGCATCTGCTACAGTCCACTCCCAGGCTAGTGACTGTCAACTGATCAAACAAACCATGAGCGAGAGCTGAACATATTACATGATGGAGAAAATAATATTGTCCCAAGGAAACATTTTTATCAATTAATATGGTTCATAAATATGCTAATTTATTAATATGGTTTATAAACATATTACTAAGTTTATAAATCCAAGTACAGAGTGTTCATAAATCCATATTATTCCATAGAAGGCCCATAACCATCTATTTCAGGTTGGACTGAAACTCTATGCCATATTTCACCTAGAACTTATCCTTTCTCCATTCATTGCTACTCAGATTTCACATTTCACATCTATGCAATAAATAAGGAAGGTAAGAGTGGGCCTACTATGTCAAACTGAATTAGCAAGTGATTTCATTTTAAAGTAAGAAATTATAGATGGCCAGAATTATCCATCGTTCTGCTTGTGTTTCAGATTTAAATCTCTACTCAAGGTCTCTATGTACATGGGATTCCTTCTTAGTCCTCATTTTAAATTACTACCAGCTACCCAGCTGCCAAAACGTGAAAGAAGGATAGCTATGGATGCAAGGAAAAGTGATTATGGAGAGAAATTATATATGCTTTCTGTATCATCGTGGAACTGAGATGAGTTCATCATTATTTACAACCATACAACTTTCATAATATCTGCCTCATGATCAAGTATCAATTAAAAGAGAAAAGGCTGGGTATGCAAACAAATTAGACAAAACATTTTGCATGTATCTCTACCTACATGTGATACTTATGTCTGCACGTATCTGTCTAAGACTGGAAGGGAGCAGGGGCTCACTCTGGCAGTAGCACTGGAGAAGACCACAGCATCGATACAGTTCCTCAACCCCAGAATTTTATCTGGGTACCAATTTCTTCCTTGTACCCTCAGGAAACTCAGCTTTCTGCCCATGAAGTTGAGCTGATAGTCCCAATTTAAGTTTGCAGGTGAGATGAATGAAGTGCTTTCAATGGTAAAGTTAAGTTGGTTACTTATTTTTTAATAGAACTTACATATTCAGTAGCAATCCAGCACTAATGAACTGGGTAAATTCCTTGTCTACTGGTGTCAGAGGTTTTCCCTGGGCTTCAGAAAATGGGAAGAATTTCATGCAGCATTTGAAAAGGTCTGAATCAAGTAAAATGATGCACGATATTTGTATGGATATGGATACCTTAGGCTTAAATCTAGATAGAATAGGACCATGACCAAACAATAGTAATTTATAAGCTCTAGCAGGAATTGTGGCCAATTTATAGTATTTTGGTAATTTACATCAGCTTTTAATTTGGTTTTAGGTGTTCCCAGAGGCATAACATTAAGACCTGCAGAAAACAATCCCTTTTATTCTTGTTGATTTTGGTATTAATTGGATGCTCCAGCAGTTTAGAAAATCTCACTAGTATCTTACACTCCCAAGTAATTAAAAACATTAAGGCACGAATCTACTTTGAAACATTGAGCCACGAGAAATCAAGACATACTGCTGTCCATCTAGTCTAGTATTTTGCTATTAATACAGGCAAAAAAGTACACAGTGGACAATTTCTGAGACATGACTCCAGAAAGAATTTCCTCTCAAAATTTTGTTATTTGAAATTTATTGGTTCTCTGAAACTTGAGAGTTGATTATGTACTTTCTGTGCATTTAATATTATAACCCTGGATAGATTTGTTTTCTAGGTGTTTTAAAAGATTCTCTTCTGTATTCAGATAAAGAGGCTGACCCCAAACGTAGCTTCCACTAGAATCCAATAGTCTAAATATTTACATGGAAAGAACAGTCTTTCCATCAGTGCTACATTTACAATTGTTCAGTTACAATGAACCCTGCTCGCCTCTTGGCCAGGCAAATTAAGGTTTTTTTATCTGCCTTCTGTAAACCTTTTTTTTTTTTTAATTATACATCCATGCACTTGTTTTCTTTCTAGTATAAGTAAATGTTTCAAGTCTAAACATTCTGTCTCTCCACTGGTTCTAGCAATGACAAGGCAAAGGCAGTACAAATGTCTTATTTGAATGCAATCAACATTTTCTTTGTTGCTTTTTATTTTTTCAATAAAAGAACACTTCTAACCTTCCCCAAAATTATGTATAGTATACAGAATGTCCTTCCAAAAAATTTCTGTACCCAGTTCTCACTCAGCAGACTCGAATCTCCTTCAGCAATTAATGGTAATACTCCAGTCAACCACCTACCTTGTCTCACTAATGTCTATCACCAGACAAATAAAAAACATGTGCAAAGGTTTATTCCTCAGCCAGTGTGTCTACAGACTTAATACACCTGTGGAATAGAGTGGATCTTAATCTCTTTCCTATTAGGATCTGCAACATCCAGAGCAAATTGCAAGACAGGAAAAAAATTCCCTCCCACTGATTCAATGGGAGGGACTTTGAGACACTCCTCATCTCTCCTGTGTATTCAAAACCTTGCAGGGTAAAACCTATGAGTCACTGAGCAGGAATCTCATCTTTATTTATGTACATCTTAGTGACAATAAATAACTTTCATTCTTCGTAAACAGATAAGTACATACCTATAAACATATACACCTGCATGATTCTGGCATATAAAATAGGAGATAAATAAATAACCTGTACTGTCAAATGTATGGAAAGCAAGTCTGAAGTGTTTCAGGCTACAGGTATTTCTATCTTCTTAGCTTGGTGGCAATTTTCTTTCTTTGCATTTAGCAATGATTTTATAGTCTTTAATCATGTCACAATTGTCTTTTAAGTTACACACCTTATTTACAGGCTGAAGGAAATCACTTTTACAGCTGGATGTGTTCCTGATCGAATATCATGGTTCAGTCAGGACAGACAGAGTATATGCAGTGTGGAGAGGCTACCTCAACTTAATGATTAAATTCTGCATTATTTAATATTTGAACTCCTAGGAACACAGATCTGCTCTCTGGTTTGCATTCCAATGGCATTCAGAACAAGTACATGTATAGGTAAGTTTATAGCCTTCTCTTGCTCCCCCATTTCAAAATTTTGATTAAATGTCTGTGTAATGTTTTTGATGAAACACCCATCAAAATATAATATTTTAACAAAGAAGTTCTATGTCATTTCCTGTCCCAAATCCACATAAAGGCCCAAAATCATGGGTCTAATGAGAGGGAGGTTTGAAGCAGAAAGTCTGCACTGTACCTTGCCTCCTGAGGGAAAATGCAGTAAATGTCGATGGCAGTGTAAGCCAACCATGGCAGGAAGCAAATGTAGCTTTTCAATGTGAAATGTCAAAATGACTTTTCATTGTCAGCTGAGAATGCCAAACATAAGCTCTGAAAATAAATCCATTTACAATTTGGGTAGTTGTGCTTTTATATTCTCTATCACAAAAAGTACTGCATTTGTTTGCACTTAGATTTCATCTCAAGTTTATTTGTGGGTGTATCAAAAAGGTGGGGTTTTTTCCCATCTGCAACCCATTTGAACTTGTAATAAAGACAGCTTAAACTTCAAATGGATCCAGGAGTTCTGTCTGACTAAAGATGGTTGAAATCAATACTGCTGGCAGATCATACTCCTGGCAACCATGAGACCATGGTTATGAAAGATTCAACTTTTTATTTGTAAACCTATCTTACAAGTTAGTCATTTTTCCCTGGATCATATCTGAAACACAAATTCATAGCTATGTTTCCCAGTTCAAAGCTACTGTAGAAAAAAAAAAGTAGATTCTGAGAAATCATCATTATTACTAAAAAAATTAAAGAATTTGCTATTTCAGTTGATATGTTAACCTGCCTTTAACTGTAAAACACTTTGTAACCTGGCAGGCTGTTTCCCAAAGTAGGGAAGCAAACAGCATGAATGTGTCCTTTAAAAGTCCTTGCTTCACAGAACAATTTATCATTTGAATACAAAGACAATACAAAACCAAAACTACTCAACTGATAAGTATTGGCTTTAAGTGGTTTCCTTTCTTGCCTTCACGTAGAAAACAGACAAACTCTGGCTTGTTTTGCTTCATGGGTTAGCTCAGACGGATAGCCACAAACCTCTCTGGACTGTTCCTTCACTCTTTCATATGCCTGGGTTCAGCTGCTTGGTTCAGGCAGAAACTGGTTCAAATCCAAATATCATATGTGCAAACATGTCATGGACAAACAATTTTATCTTTTGCCCAGTAAAGAACAATTTTTAGTGGCAAGACTAAAGCTAAACTGTTAGATCAATATAATAGGTATTCTTCTGCAGTAGCTATTTATAAATACATCTGTATCATAGCAAAGTAGTTATGCAATTTCTATTTCTCTAATATATTTTCACTTGCTGGTGATTATTTAATGAAAGTAGAATGATAAGAAGAATTATCGCCCACTGATTGCTTCTAGTTTAAGGTTGGGGAGGAGGCTATATAAGCCTTCACTTTCACATTCTGTGCCTTCACTTAAACATACAAGGCTTGGTCTGTAGATCTGTATCATGTTAAATATATATATAGCTTGTGAGGTGGCCATAGTGCTGGGATAAGCAAATCCAGCTTTGCAGTCTACACCTCTTCCTGTTTATAAATAGAGTCCTGAATGTTAAATATTACATTGAAGCAGATGGTACCTTCCGAAGGAAGCCATTAAATAGCTTTAATTTTACTGTACCCATTATTGTACATGCAAGTAGAAAATGCATGCATGTTTATGTGGATGAACATGCAAATTATGTCTCATCCTCACACTTCTGACAAGTCCCTAAAGTTGCAAAATCTGTGTTTTCCATAGCACAAAAGGGCCCTTCACCCTATTAGGAACAGCACATGCCCTTTAAGCCTTACACAGAGATACCCAGGTGCACACATGCACTGGTTACTGTGGCTGGGGACAGACTCAAGAGAATGCTGTGCTCCATGGCCACAAAGACCACCCCACCTCAGTTGCGCACAGGCTCTGCAGCCTGCTGTCCTGACGCAGCCCTGAGCTGCCCTGCACCATCTGCATGGCCCAATATTAGGGCATTACAATTAAGACTTAAACAAACCAACAAAAGCTACCAGGACATAATCAGCAAGTATCTGAAGAGATCCTTCTACATCAGCTGCAAACTGACTCAGTAAAAACATTATAGGACCGATAAAATAATTGTTTTTAATGGGGTACGGCAAAGTTAATTCTGAAGTCCAGATTCTCCTTAGTGGCTGGAGACAGAAAGGCAAAGGGGCGGAGAGGCGGAGAGGTTCCTGGAGCCACAGCCCGACAAAACTGCAAAAGTGACGGCAAAGTCTATATAACCAAACTGACAGACACAAGCTCCAGGAATCAAACCACAGAGGGATGTTAACGGTGCTTGATCTCCAGAGAGCTATTGTAAATGAAGACGACTACTGCCAAGCACGTTGTGTAATTAAAAAAGACAGAGCGTGCGAGAGGGGTATTTCTCGATCAGTCAAACTGGATCCTAAGAAGCTAGAGAGCTGCTTCACTTGTGAAGAGAGCTGGGTAAAACAATGTACCGTAATTAAAGTTTAACACCATATACTGGAACAATCTTGGGAAGCTAAATTCCCTTTCTTTTCCTGGGAGATTCCACAGTATGATTGTTTCTTTCTCACTTGAAGTCTGTTTGATGTATTCCACTTTCTCTCTTAGGAAATAACATTTTATTTATGCTGTTCCTTTCCCATATATTCAAGAATTTCTGGGTTTATGCACTCAGTTACACTGAGAGTAGTTTCTGGCACCTTCTGTGCTGCAGGTATAATTTGTTCTGTACTCTCTGTGTTGTCCTCAGACATCAGTGGGCAACACAGTAATGTTGTGATACCAGTGTCTGTCACAGGTCTGACCGACAACCCTAACCTCCCCCTAAAAGCACGAATCTAATCCTCAATTTGCTAATGCATTTTTAACAAAAGAATGTATTTTGTTTGGAGTAAGCCATGCAATAATTACTTATTCTGAATCAGTCAAGCTACTTCTGGATGCTAATTAAATGCTTGTGACTATTAGCCTTCCCATAGTTACAGTAGTGTAATTATATCCCTATCTTTCACAGCAGAGCTGATTAGTGAAACCCTTGTGTAAAAAGTGTCAGCTACCTAATCAGAAAATAAAAATAATCCCATGAGATTTAGGTGACTAGCTATAACAAATAAAAAAGCAGAGTGAAGGTGAGTGATTCCCAAACAAACCATAGTTTTTTAGTGGGACTACCTGGGCAAGCATTACAAATAGTGAAAAAAATCAGAGGAAACTGAGACTAGGTCATCAATAGTCTTTTAACCAAAACAGAGCTAATTAATTATTTAAAAAGAACTGTTTGACTTGGAAAACACTGTACAAAGAGTAATCATTACAGAAGCTCTGTAAATTGGGAGATATTTTGGAGCTACAGTAGGTGTAGGATGTGTAAAGATAGAAGTGCTTGTACTTTATATGGAGGATGAGCAATGCACTGAAGTTGCACAGGGATGTGCTGATAAAGAAAGTTCTTCAAATCAGAGATCTTGGTTCCACAATTATGGAAGACCTTCATCAGAGAACAAAGTTCTGGAAAGCTGCATTTCAAGCGTTAAGGAACTGCATTTGCTTTGAGATGCATCATTTTCAGAGAGACATTACATATACATACACATTACATATACAGAGCACCAAAGAGGAGTTACTCCTAATTGTGTTGGGATTGTAACAATAGATGACTGAAAGCACTTTAATTTGCCATAACAATCATTAACTAGATTTGTAGCAGTTGGTGTTTTCCATGAAATGAAGATGATTGGTTCAGTAATGAAGGGTTTGCCATGTGTTTGCAGCTGGGATTTTACTTGCTTTATCAGAATTTTCATGTTCTCACCATACGTGTTTTTCCTTAATCTAGTAACTCTGGCCACTCTGCCAGCGGAGCATTGCTTCAAAGGGACTGAAGCTGGGAAAAGTCTTCAACTCTTCTTTTGTTTTTAATTTAAAAAAAAGCTTCTAACCTCAAAAGTTTGCTATGTTAATTTTTAAAAAATTAAAAATAAAATATTACTGATCATTGGGCTACAATTCTGCAAGTAGTTTTGCCACATCTGAGCAACAAGATGGGAGTAGGACATTCCATATAGTGTGCAAAAGGAGAGGTACAGTCCAAGGCAGAACCAAATCAATCCCTCTGTCACTTTTGGTACTACTTAATTAGCACTATTCTAATTATCATAGGAAGTCATACAGACAAGTAATAATATAGAACTTACTCCAGCAGGCAAAGGTTCTCTCATAAGGAATCTGTGCATTGATAATAATGATTTATCGTGATATAAATCGGGGGGGGGGATCCAAAATGTAATTGCGAATCTAGAGAAAATGACCAAACAAATGACGTGTCATTCCACATCAGAGCAGCACAGGGAACATTGAAGGTTTCACTCACATGCCCACAGTGTCACCAGTACCTCGTTACATACAGACACTGCGAGAAATTTGAATACTCTCTGAAATTATGGGGGGAAAAAAGCCTTGCCAATGCCATACAACATGACCTTCAACTTTGAGCACCCTTAGAGAAGTTTGCTTACAACTGTGTTTGCAATCAAACTTCATAAAGGATTGTGCTGGGCTTAATCTCTTGCCTCTGGCCTTAATTAATCTATAGTGTATAGTTACTGATCACAGCATTGATTTTCTTCCATGTCTTTCTAATATAATGTGTCTTCAGACTCTCAGGCACAATATCAGATAGAATTCCTCTCTGCTCTGTTCTATTGGCACGTTGTTGAAATTGGTGAAATATAAGGATAAGCTTGGAGAAATACAGTGGTGACAGAAATGCAGTAAAAGACTTTGTATACAGGATGTATAAGTTGGGCAGCAAATGAGTTATAGTCACTTGTATCCATTTAATGCTTAATGGCCATGCAAAATTGATGTAACTACATAGATTTGTCATTTGCTGGGTTCACGTTAAACCTTGAAGCTGGGGAAACGTGTACCTAATAAAGCTACCCAGAGCTGCTTTTGGAGCTTTGAGGAAGGTCAGCCACACATTAAAGTATATGATGCTGAGGAATTAACTTTCACATTTTCACAGGCATACTTACTAAAAATCGACCTTCCAGGAAGTAAGTACTTAACGTATCTTCTGTCCAGCCTGCACCTGATATTTAGTTTGTACCACAGATTTTCATGGTCAGTCAACATTTCATTTTCTGTACCTAAATTAAGGACCAGGAAGCAGAAGCCCTATAGGTGAAAACAAGTTTCCCTTCAGTTTTTCTGTCATTGCTCATTCTAAAAAATACTACCTACTACTACCTACTGCAAAGCTATTATTAATTATGAAGTGAATCAGTTCACTTTGAAAGAGTTCTTTAAGCTGCAAATGGAGCTGTCCTTAGAAGTGGGGAAATGCATTCCACCCACTAGCAACATAGTTATAGCACTAGAAAATGTATCCATCACTAGTGGTTCATCATCACAGGAAGGAATCCTGAAGTCCTTCCTGGATTAGAAGTGATGACAAAATGACTCCAGTTTATAGCACAAATTTAAAAATCATGGTGTCTGCAGAAAGTTTGGTATTTAAGCCCACTTCAAGTGGGCTTTTTTGATTTCAGTCAGTGTTTCCTGCTAATAAACACAGCTCTCATTCTATGAGAAGACTTACTCTAGAACTGCAAGTATCCAACAGTTGCTCAAGGTAAGAGTGACTTTGACAGAACAGTCCTTCTACTTCATCACAAATGCCAATGCATAGGCAAAATGAGAACCCATGTGCTGGTCTAAATGAGAATCCCATCAGATGGTAAAAGCCAAGAAAATGCCACGAAAATTAATAGTTTTTCAGTGTTATGAACAGCTTATGTTATGGAAAACCACGAAGTTCAGGAAAAAGGGACATAAAAGCAGCTACATTCATCTGCAAATCCCTCCAGCTCCACTATCCACTGTTTGCCAGTGGCCATTAACACTTATCTAGGGAAGGCATGCAAGAAGAACAGTTATGAAATGATCCATCCTTTTAAATACTCAACCACCTTCCTAACCAGTCATTTAAGAACTTCCCAAGCTGAAAACTGCACCTGAAAAAACTTTTAATAGCCACTGACTGACCTGTCTCCCATAGGAATGTCTAGTCCTTTCTTTGGCACTCTTAGTTCTTTGTCTTCACAAAGTCATGAATTAACAAGCTGCACCAATTCACTCTGCATTGCCTGCACAACTACCTCTTTTTGTTTGTTTTGAAGTCACTTGGTAGTGTGAGTGTAGAAGCCTTGTACTGTAAGAAATAGTGAGTAATCACTGCCTACCTGCTTTCTCTGTAGCATCTACCATTTTAGAGACCTGTGTCATACCTCCCTTAGTCACCTCCTTTTCATAATGAAGGCAGTTAATGAGTTCAGGATGTTAATGAGGTCAGTTTTCCCCTTTTTTCCTTATCACATCAAGATATTTCCAACTGAAAGAAAATTTCCAACTGAAAGAAAATTTCCAACAGAAATATTTGATAATATTTGTAAATGCAAGCCAGGCTTCTGCCCTACCCTGTTCCTTGCAAAACAAGGTGATACTTCCATGCTACTTTTCCAGATCAATCATAACTTGCATAATACTTACTAAGTAACCTCATTAATCTTTTAGATATGGGAACTGTAGCAGTATGTGTCTCTCTTTTCATCAGGGCCTAGAAAAGTCAAAGAAGATTGTGTGTGGTTCATGTGTCAGACAGGTTTGCACAGTCCCATTTTACAGCAGGGCAGTAATTACAGAAGTATCTGTGGCCAAGGAATTCTTCACGCAAAGCATCTGAGTGCATTTGTCTGTGTGATGACCTGTAGGCATCAAAAAGCAGTCAGTCACATTGCATTTGGGAGAAGGCTGACTGCTAAATTTTAACACTAAAATTACATAACAAGTTTTCTATAGTATACATTTCTATACATATTTCAAGAGAGACTGTAAAATACAGCTTCAAAGAGCTCCACACCCCAGAGCTGCCTAACTTCTACTACAGTCAGTAAGATCTATGCAGCAAAATCACCATCACAGCAAGGAAAGATGTCTGTGAACATTTTTTTTTAATCTTTGTCTTTAGGCCATTATAATCTCTTAGTAATAGGAGATAATAATTGTCATCCTTTCTTAATTGCTTTTTGGTAATTCATTCAGTCCTTGACTCTAGTATCTCTGCATCCCTCTCCTTCCTAATTTGATGTTACTTTGTCCTAAAAATGTCAGCCTTTGTATAAATGGACTAAAATCTCCCCCTCTCCTGCAAGGCAGAAAGTGTGCTGACCCAATACAATGTTCAGTCACACCCTCTTCCCGGCCTTTTGCATCCTGACTACCTGTGGAGGAAACCCAGGTGGAAATGGCAGGCAGTAACCAAAAGGAGCTTGGTGATAGAGGCAGGACTGCAGGGTATCTCATGGAGCTAGCCTGCTTCAACACAGCCAAAGACAGGTAGCACTAGTAGAACTGAAAGTATGTGGTCAAATCTTAAGAGATACTGAGGGTGGGTTTTGCCATCACCTTCTCCAAATTGTGAATAATTATTTTCCTTGTTTCTTGGAAGATGCATAAGTATTAAAAACAAGCACAGAATAACAGTGTAATATCAAGTATCTTGGTTTTTTTTCTTTTCCCTTGTCTTATAAACAGTGTTAAACGCTTTGGGACAATTTTGTGTGTCACTTCAAACTCAAAGGATGTGAATTCCATGATCAGCTGAGGAAAAAAAGGGTAAAAAATGAAATAATTCTTTGCTTTGTCAAGGAGTAATTTCATAATAAATAAACTTATTATTTATTTGTATATTCTTTTGATTTTAAGTTTAATATATTGCATAAGTGTAAGAGCATTACTAATGGCATTTAGCTGCCTCACCAGTATTCCAGAGAACACTGGAATTCCTGTTCTACTGCCTAAAACCATTCTAAGAACTTGATGTGAACATTTTGTTGAAAAAATAATTAGGAAACCAAACATTGACCTGACAAGAGCTAAACTTTGGTTCTGCAGATCAAACTTACAGTGGTACATTTTCAGTTAGGCATAATCAAAATATGAATACTGGAGGTGTTTTATTTGGGTTTCTAGTATTTTATGTGTAGATGCTTGGTTATGGATAGGAAGAGTTCAGGAAAGAGCTCCAGGGACCAGAGGCCCACTGTATTTTTTCATGATGACTTTAGCACCTAAACATTTTGGAGAATCTGAGTCTATTCTACAGAAAAGACGCACAAGTAAGTTGTTTGAGAGTGATGAGAGGAAAGACGCTGGAAATTTTATTTGAAGATTTAAACTAAAGAATTGCTTTATTTTGTCAATGTTTTATGCTCAATCAGTACATTGTGTTGTCAGGCTGGGCGTCAGAATGGACTTTAGTATTGATCCATATTCTGCTGGTGTTTTACACTGTGGCAATCCAAATGAGTAACTAAGGGAGTAATTGTTCAGTCAGATCTGTGTTGAATCTCGTTCTGTGCCAGAGTAAATCAAGCTAAACTTCTGAATAGCCAGTGGAGTTAATTATGAGGAAAAATAATTGTGCCAGGGAAATCAAAATGAAAGCCTTTTGACGTTGTGCACAACATTGTAGGCATTAGAATAAGAAATGTTGTGCCTGTCCTGCATGGACACTCTCTGCCTTCTGTTTTGCCAGGGGCAAGTATATTTCTTCAGGTTTTTGAATCTTACTAGCTTGTGAAGTACTTTACAGTTCTTTGGGATGTGTGACACTGTACTCAAGTACTGGCAGCTTAATCAGCTACCATGTTACAGGCCTCTGCCAACTATACCATGAACATTTTGTGCCCATGTAAAAATTGGATCATCCTACATAAGATTTCTTATATACCTTTAACTTGCATTTGTACCTAATTTACAATTGCATTCCCATATATTTTTTATTGAAATTAAAATGTTTCACTCTATTTCATATGATAGAACTGAAGTCTGTAATTAGATTTTTCTTCCATGCATGGAAGAGATACATTAGGCCACTTTTATATTGAAAATATGTGTTTCCTGAGAATGCTACTGAAAGATGAAATCATGCATGGTTTGGACAGTGAAGCAGAAAAACTGTGTGACTATTCTAGGGCGATTTCAACATAAATAGGCAATATACAACAGCAGTATAAGTGAGGTTATTTATAGATGCATATTATGCCATGCAGATAGGCTGTGGTGAGACACTAATAATTATTTCTCAGTTCTTCCTATTTGATAAAGTTGTTCATACTTTCTATTTTCAAAGGAAAACTTTACACTCCCTTTTTGGAGCATATATTTATTGGATTTTCTTTTGTATTAGTATGTACTGATCCACATCTTTGGTAGCTTTTGAATTCACCAAAGATTAATAGTTGTATAGATGAGAAAGCTTTTTTTTCTGTGTAGAGTGCCTTCTGTTTCTATACCTGTTTTTCCTGGAGGATGGAGATTCCCAAACAGAAATTATGGGGGGGAAAAGAAACCCCTTTCCAGGTCCCAGGGTTGATAAAACCCCAGCTATATGTTTCTGCATTCCATTTTTTTAACATTTACTCATAGACCTGCTCCTCTGATAACCTTTAATTTTTCTGAGTGCAGTACCACTAAATATGAACATTCAAAACATGAGTAAAAGGTGCCTAATATACAAAGGTTGGCTTAAAAACATGAGAATTCTTGAATGTTGGAATTTGTTTTTAATATTCTTTTTGGACCCAAAGCCTTTGGGTTTTATATTCTTAAGATGTTTTTGACAACCATAATGAGCAGAAACATTATTTTGTTTTCCTAAATGAAAAATGAGACTTCCAGCTCATTACATGGATATACGGGTCCAGGAGACTTGTAATAGAAATGCAGGGTTTGGGAAAAGGGAGAAAAACCCATGCATGTTATGATGACTGGATCATTTCTGAGAGCTGTAAAACGGGGTGGGGGAAGAACAAAAAAACTTCAAGAAAGGAAAGGTACATAATAGGGCATAGAACTGATGATCAGAAATGTATAAAATGTATCTTTTAATATTCTGAATTGTTGATTCATGTCAGTGATGACAGTTATTGCTGGCATCTCCAGATTTTTGGCATTATAGGCAGTGAGAGTGTTTTCATAAATTTGTATCCTATTTTGCTAGATATTCTTCTTGTTATTCAAGGGAGCAAGTCCAGCCTTTTTAAAATGTAAGCTGGATAAAGGATCCACTTGGGGTTTTTTGTGAATCTCTGTGAGAAGCATCTGTACTTAGCTACTCAGGGATATTTTAATACCATACAGGCAAGATGGCACATTAGTTCTAGTAGTGTTAGATGAGCCTTGCTAAGAAAAGTTCCATATGACAAATAAAAATGAAAGCATGAACTTTTTTTAACAACATGACACAATTCTTCAAGTTGTAGAAATAGTTCTGTCCTGTGGTTTGGGTTTTTTTTTCCCTTACTGTTTGTTTAGTCCTAGATTATTTTTATGCTGAGAAGCCACAGAAGGCTATGGAGAATCTGTTGCATTCTTGGTGTCTGGTCTAAAAGCATTTCTCTAAAAATATCAGAGGATTATGGGTTACAGTAGGCAAGTTTCAGAGCTGCTTAAAGTTAAATAAACATTTTGCAATTGTTTTCTAAACTAACATAACAAACCAAACCTTGTCAACTTTCTTGAAGTTATAGCCAATTAAAATCAAACTTTACATACATCTGGAACCATTTGGGTTATAACTGTGAGAGCGTATATTTTGTACAGTGCTGGAATTGGTTGTATTTAATTCAATATAATTTTTAGACCTAAACATAGTGCTTTTTGCAGAGGTTGGTTTGAAAGTATTGGAGAATGTCGTTCATCAGGTGGGCACAACACAAGCCGCACAGACAACATCTGTGGAAGAACAGTGGTCAGACTGAGACTGTAGCTTTGCCGTTAGACCCTCTCAGCAAGGCTGTCAATAAGGCACCTACATTAGCAGTGCTGATGGGTTTTATGTGTGCAGGTAGTTTTCTGTGGAAGCGCACTCATTTTTCAAAAGCCAAAAAACAATTCTAAAAAAATGACAAGAGCTTCTCTGTGATTTGAACTGGAACAAATACAAAATTAACATGTTGAAGGTATTTCAGGACTTTTGTTCCCAGTCTCCTCATCCTTACTCCCACTGTCTGCATTTTTGTTTAATAGGGATTTTTTTAAAAAAAGCCGAGTGCAGAGTCCTCAATGGTAAGTCCAGCAAGATTTCCACATGGCAAGAGAGTCAAAGGAGCCCTCCTCCACAGGCAGGGAATGGGGTGAACTGGGGGCCCTTCCATGATGGCCTAGATCCAATGCACACGGATCACCTCAAGATTTCTCCAAGTAGCAGCAGTAGTAGCTGCTTTGGCTTTTCCCCATGCTGACCTTTGCAGAGCCTGCTTCTGCTCTGTGCAGGCAGAACTCACCTCATGAAACTCCTCCCAAACTCACACTCAGGCTGTCTTTATAACTGAGAAGTTAAAGGCCTGTCTTTCCTCCTAGCAAGGGCTCCCAAAAGTTATGCACTAGTTCAGTAATGCTCATTCAGGCACATTCAGCACACATGTGCAAGCAAAAGAATGTAAACAAATTGGTTTTGCTGTGGATATGGAAAGGGAGAATGAGATTTATTTTTAATGAACATCTTTCTTAAAAGTCATCTAGCATCAGAATGGCAAATTGGACATACAGAAGGAGGGTGGTTGCTCCACATGCTTCCTCTGTCTGCGTGTGCCTCTCTCATATCACAATTTCTTTCATTTACTGCAGCCAGACACCTACATTGATATTTTTAAAAATATTTCTTCAAAGACCATCTTTGAAAAATTTGAGAGAAAACTCATTATTAAAATCTCCTTCTCGGACGTGGTGAGAATGTCATCATAGGGAAACCAGAAACCAAAATGCTTATGGGATAACCGAGAACTGAAAGGATGAAAGGAAATTCTAAAATCCATAAGTCCATGAGAAAAACAATCTACTCTGGAGCTTTCAGGTTATTTACAATGACACTTTCTCAGACTTTTTGCCAATTTCTGTGATAAAAGCTGAAGAATGATTTTTGTATCTCTCTCCCTTTCCAAATGGCTTCATTCTAGCAATTCGCTTGCCAGTTTCACCCATTCCCTCCCTATTAGAAAGAGAAATAGAAACTTCCAAATTGCTTACACAGCCATAACCCTTCATAAGTATGATCTATATCTCTTTCTCTTTTTAATTCCCACCTGATCAGTTTATTTGAATTAATTTCAGCTCCCGAGTACTATCCTCTTAGAAGACTGAACCTATCCTCTTGATTTTCATTTCAGCCTCATTCCCCAAACTTAGTGTTAGTCACTTTTACTGCAGGGATTAGTTGTCCTATTATATCTCCATAGGGTTTTTAAACTCTTTTTCTTAGACCATCACCTCAGCCCAGTTTAACTGCAGAGGAGTACTGGACTTCCTATTTGTGCCTTAGATGCACCAGATTATTTTCATGGCTTCTTCCCAAATAACACAAGTTAACATTTCCCAAATATTGCTAAAACAATCTTGCTTCTACAGAAAACAATAGAAGGAAAGTTAAAAGTAAGATTCTGGAACTTGTTTAAAACTACACACACACGCTTATATCCCTTGTTGACATATGTGTATATGTGCTACAAAATGAGTAATTTCAGTGTTTTTAATTTCTATGCCTTGTCTGATGTCTGAACTGCCACATAATTTTGTTCTGTTATTCTTAACAATTTCTCTTATGTTTGTGAAGATGCCACATTGTAGGAGGTATAAAAAAGTAACTATGGCAAAAAGGCTCCAAAAAAAAGGGTGTCTCAACAAACAAAAACGAACCAGCCAAATGAACTAAAAATCTACTTTATTCCAACTTTTGTTTAGTTTCCCACTGCCCTCTTTCAAACCACAGGCTCTGCTCCAGTTTTGAGAGTGTTTCCAAAAGCTCTGAATTCTTAAAGCATCAGCGCAATTTGAAATGGACCAGTATATAGGCTGCTCTAGGATAATAGTACAGTCCATCTCCAAGGCTAATTACCAGAACATAGCAGTGCACAGTATGGTTTTTTTATCCTTGTTTCTGTATGTGTGAGGTTTATCTGTTAACAGCTGTCGGCTTTTCATTAGCATTACTGGCCCGCAAGCTTGTGCATATGATATGCATGTTTAGGAATCTATGTTTGACTTGCAACCTTGAGAGACATACACCCAGTTGGGGCTGAAAGGCAACCCCAGCCAACCCCGCGATGCATCTAGTGGCAAGATCCCTACACAGCAGGCACTCTGGATGTTCGTGTCCAGCACACCTGGCCAGCTGCCCCCCTGCATGGTGGGGTGAGCTGGGGCCGGCTCCAGCATTTGTTCTTCACTGCCTGCTTTCAAACTCGACCTTTCACATTATTGCAATTCATTGCTTGGTGTGAGACTGTATCAAAGCTCCATCAGATCCTTGGGTGCCTAATATATATTTGTTGTCAGGCTTTTTAACAGGAAAAGAAAAAGATGAATCGTCAGTCCCTAAAACAACTGTTTCTTTAAAACGTGCCAGAACTGGGTCCTTCTGCATTGGTGGCTTCCATTTGCAAAAGCCTGTGACTCCCTGCCTCATTTTATGACCAATGCATGCAGCACTAAGTATCAGTGATTTAGGCACATTGAGAGCTTTCAGTATGCATGGAAGAGGGACATCTTCCAGATAGAAACACAAAGTTCCATATTTCTAACTTCCCTTTGTCAAAAAGCATCACCAGGTGCAAAATATGTAGTAGGAACAGAAAGCTTGCATGACCCCTTCATTTGGCATTCCTGCTGCAGTTATGGGCTGATTATCTCCAATTCTGGTATTGACAATTCAAAGAGTATAATGAAAATGATGCAAAAAATGTAGAGAAGAGCCATAAGAATGCTTAAAGGATTAAAAAATGTCCTGCATCAGTGAAAAACTACAAGCTTAGTCTATTTAGCTTACAATGAAAAGTTAAGAAGCAATTTAACCCCTTTCTGTGAGTAATAACATGAAGAGTAAAAGGCCGTTTGGATTAGCAGACATGACTGTAACTGGCTAAAAGGTGCAGATAGACTCATCTAGATGGGGAATAAAGTGCTTTTTCTGTAAGTGGTAATAGTTAAGCACTGGACCAACTTGTCAAGGGCTGTGGTGAATTCTCCATGGCTGGTAGTTTTTGAAAAAGGAGCTGAGGTTTTCATTAAAATTATGCTTTGGTTCTAATAGCAATTATTTGGGGGAAATTCTAAGACCGGTGTTATGGAGGGAAGACAAGCTGGAGTCTCTGTGACCGCTTCTGATGTTGTAATCTACAGATCATTGTATTTACTTTAAAGAATCAGCTAGACCTTTGTATGACTGACCCTGTGTTTAGATGCCTTCTATGGGTCAGGTCATAGATAGTCATAGGTTTCCTGTCTTTAGATGGTATCACAACATTCAAAAAGGGGAGCATCGCTGTAGACTCGTCTGGAGATTTTTCATGGTAGCTATTTAGGTCAATAAAGAGAACATACCTGGAGTATTGATCATAGATCCCTGTCCTGGTTTCAGCTGGGATAGAGTTAACTGTCTTCCTAGTAGCTGGTACAGTGCTATGTTT
The DNA here is from genome assembly GCF_026419915.1 of Harpia harpyja. Lineage (NCBI taxonomy): Eukaryota > Metazoa > Chordata > Aves > Accipitriformes > Accipitridae > Harpia > Harpia harpyja. The sequence continues at coordinate 33,953,995 of NC_068941.1, read as the reverse complement.
TGAGTTCAGAGCGAAGAATGTTGATAACACTGATGTTTTCAGTTGTTGCTCAGTAGTGTTTAGACTAATGTCAAGGATTTTTCAGCTTCTCATGCCCAGCCAGTGAGAAAGCTGGAGGGGCACAAGAAGTTGGCACAGGACACAGCCAGGGCACCTGACCCAAACTGGCCAACGGTGTATTCCATACCATGTGACGTCCCATCCAGTATAGGAACGGGGAAGTGGGGGGTGGGGATTCGCCGCTCGGGGGACTGGCTGGGTGTCGGTCGGCGGGTGGTGAGCAATTGCACTGTGCATCATTTGTACATTCCAATCCTTTCATTATTGCTGTTGTCATTTTATTAGTGTTATCATTATCATTATTAGTTTCTTCTTTTCTGTTCTATTAAACCGTTCTTATCTCAACCCACAGGTTTTGCTTCTTTTCCCGATTTTCTCCCCCATCCCACTGGGTGGGGGGGAGTGAGTGAGCGGCTGCGTGGTGTTTAGTTGCTGGCTGGGGTTAAACCACGACAATCCCATATTTATTGAAGCGTTTCACAATGGCTATATGTATACACACAGCATTAGCATGTGTAAGTCTAGCTTATTAATTAAATACAATGTTGTATTTTAAGAAGTGCTTCTGCAAGCATCTGTATTTCAGCATATACTTTACAGATAAAACAAGATAATTAACAGTATCTTGTCTGAACAAGAGCCAAAAAATCAATGCAAAAGTATAGCAGAACCTTGAAGTAAAAGAGGACCTCTGGTTTTGGCTTTCAGTTTGCACTTTTCGTGAGGAAGAAATTTAGTAATTTCCACACTTATGGGGGATGGCTATCCTAGCATTGCTAAGGGTTTTTTATTATGTGATCACTTCCTAGAAGTGCTTTATGACTGATAAAATTACTTTTTGTGGCTTTTAGGTCCATGATTTCTACATCAAGCCATCTGCTGATAGAAGGCTCTCAAACTGAGTCTTATAGTCCAATTTAGCAATGCTATATCTAAATACATATATTTGAATTAAAGTGTACTGGCAGCATTTTAGTTAGTGCTATTAACCCATTTTCTAAGAACGTTGGATATCTGAAGATTCAAGAAGAGTTTCTTGTGGTCAGAAATGTCTGCAAGAGAAAGGTTGTTCAGAGACATCTCAGCATAAAAAGTGTAACTGAGGGCGAGGAGGGCCTTTTTCATCCAACCTCTTTCTCCAACAGTGTAAGTGCAGATAAAGCAGAGGAAATGCAGTCCCCTGCAAATGATTTAATGGGCCCACAAGTAGAACAGCAAAAGCATTACCTCAGAGTAGCCTCTGAATGCATTGGCCATTGTTGTCCTCATTATGACATTGAGACACCGAACATTTGAAGTCCCTTCCTTACTTAAAGCTTTTTGAATTTTTTATGTGCACTGCCAGAGTAGTCTTTTTAATAAAAAGAAAACTCCTGATAAAGGGCATTAAAGCCCAAAAGAAAGCAGCAGCAGCAAGCTCTGGCTTCATTCAGCCACATGAAACAGCTGGTAGCTAGCTTTTACTGAGAGCTGCCAAGAAAAGGTTGATTGCCGTATCTGGCAGTGAGGATCCCATGCCTGACCTCACCAGGCAGAGAGCAATGGGGCATGGGGATTTCCAACAGGATGGGGCTGAAACTCAGCTGTAAAGCAATGATCCAAACATACAAAGCAGCTCTGATGTGAGTGTTTCAGTTTAAGTTCAAAGGCAGATTAGAGCCCGGCTGGAGCCCGATTTGAACTTCCAAAAAGTTGAAAGGCATTTCAGTGTGGTGTTCATTTTCTTTTCAATAAAGATCTAGCTATTGATCTTCTCTATTACCTTACAAACTGTGTCTACTTCCACTCAAAAGGAAATGTGGAGGATCACGTTACCCCTTATGGCTAGCTGATACAAAAGAATCTACTGGACACCTGGAGTTATTAAAAAGGTCTTACTTACTGGAAAGCAAGCTGTAATTAACTCTTTTATGCTAGTCAGCAACTACTTAGTTTGTGGAGGGGTTACTTAAGCAGTTTAAACCTTTCCTCCTCCATACACATTAGAAATTTCAGCTATTTTCAACTAATATCTGTTTTTCTGTATTCAGTGTTCCCTCGTATTTCGTGAAACAAGAAAGTTTGACACACTTGGCTCTGCTAAATTGAGATATTCTGAAAATCCACCCAAGCTTCCTCTGGAGTTCAAGATTGATTATATTTTAGCTTGGCAAGTCAGATCCAATTCTTTCCATGGCCAGCCAGAAATCATTCCAGAAGAACAAAACCAACTGAAACATGGTCGTTCTGGTCCAGCTGCCACAATACCTGGGAGAGTAGGATCTTGCCAACGAATCAGGTAGAAGAGCTGTTGCAAAAGAATCTTTTCAGAGGCCACATAAGGTAATTTTACACTACCCCAACCTTGTGTTGAGGTCACAGAACATAACAGAATCCTAGTGGCACAGAACAAGTCACATTCCTTAAAAAGGGCAAATAACTCAGTACCCTTGGTCCTTACTTGCTCTCTTGTTGACCAAATTTTCCACAGATGCTTCTGTCCATCTGTATATATATCTCAGTATAAATGACCTTTGCAACAGGCTCAGCTCATGTACATGTGTACATGAATCATCTCAGAGACACGTCAGTCCCTATCACTAGGGCCATGTCAGGAAGCATTGTACACTTACACTGCTTGTATTGAATATCACGCTTAATAGAATTTTGTCCAAGGTTCAGGCATGTGTAAGAAAACATGCTTTTGTGTCACCATGTCAGTCCACACAAGCTCTTATTTTCAGTCAGAACTAATCCCACATAAAATATGTTCATACTAAATTGCACAGATCCCAACAACTATGCAGAATAAGTTGCATATACAGTCATGGGCAGGAATTTCCTAAAACTGCAGCATGTACTGCCATCTACTAAGATTTACCCATGGTTTCTACTGGCAGTCAACCTTTATTTTCAGAAATATAACTTTCTAGGCAGAAATTGCAGTTTCTGAGGTCAGAACTGCGTAAATTTGAACTCACTGAACGTAAAACCCTTTGCTAAAGAAAAAACCACCTCAATCAGATGCTGAAAAAAATGAAAAAAGGCTTTAAGAGTAACCAAAGTAGGTTACTTTGATTTAAAGAATAAATAATTCTGTTTATATGAGGAGATGAATGTCAAATTTTCATTTCTCTAGTAAACTTGTCTCTGCATGCAAATCAGCAGCAACTGAAATTACTAAAACCTTCATGTCCAAAATTTGACACTGTTCTCATCTCTAAACAGGACTTCTTAGTGCTGGTCCAATTCTGAACCAGACAACAATGCAAAAAACAACAAGATGCTTGCTTAACATCATGGGAAATTTTAATTCTTGAAAAAAACCCCAAACCCAACAGGTATGTTATCATATATTAAGAGGAATAAATACATAAAGAATTAAATGAGGAAGATCATTCCTCTTCAGTTAAAAAATGAGGTATAAATACATTATATATAACATACACATATTGTCCAGAGTCTTGGAATCAAGACAGAGTAAACAACCGAAAAACCCCCAAGCCAAGCCTACTCAACAGAACATATTATAAAAAACTTTGGCTTCTGAATGAGGACCTTTTTTGTTTATTTCAGTAATTTGCTTTCTTCTGGTATTCAACTTCATGTCCCCTCTTTGAAGATATCTTCTTTTTCCTACTGAAATGAAAGCATTATTTTCTTTAGCAAAGGATTTGTGATAAGAGGTAGGTGAAATATGAGGAAAAATAAATACTTTAGTATTTTCTTCATCCAGAATCCATAGGTTTATTATAGGAGGGCCACTTCTGACTCATTAGAAATCAAAACTAGAATGGCATGAAGAGAAAAACTAATTTAGCTGTTATAGGTTAATTTCAAATGCTACCAATAAACTTTTCAAAGGAAGGTTAATTGAATCATTGCTTATGATCCTCAGAGCAGTCATATCTGAACAACTGATTTGGCTACAGAGATGGATCTAACAAGAAAGACAAATTCCTCTAATTTAGTTACTGTGGGGTAAAACAGAAGAAAAGACAGGCAAATATTTTGATGAGCTCTCTACTGTAGTCACATTTCATCAAGGACCAAAGGGCATTGTAAATTATACTAGTCACATGCTTCCTCTTAAAATTTTGTGTAGGACTCAGTGACTATCAGAATTTTTAGAAGAATCAAACCTAAGAATCCTGAATTAATTTCAAGGAAAGTGGGATACTTTCTGTTTACCACAGTACACTGAGAGTGTCTGGGACTTCATGGAGTACTTACTTATGAAAGGTGGTGCTTAAACTCTAAAAAGAAGCAGAAGGAATCTGAAAAAAATTGTCGCATAGTATGGTCCGCAGAGCTGTGTCTGATGGAATGGAGATAATATTTGGTACAAAGAGTCTTTAATGAAAATCTCTCCTAGAACTGTTCTTTGACCAGAAGGCAACACAAATTAAATTAGGATAGGCTTCTGATACTGAGATGGAAAATACGTTTGTAAACTGAATTGACTAAAGATGGTTCTGCATGGGAACTCCCAAGTGAGGAGAGCAGTGGATCTTCTATACAGATGTTCTCATATAAATATCATGATGAAAACATTAGCACAGACTCTGATGTGGAGGGAAAGTGAATTATTCAGGGTTTGGATCCTTCTGTAGAGGCCAGGCTGAGATGGATGATTATTCAGAAAGTAATATGGTAGGGCTCCCAGGCTGAGTATGTATACTGAGATGCCGGTTGAACATAATTATAGATTTCAAGTATATATTCAAAAGTTGACTGCCTCTCTTTTGCTGTTGAACTTTCTTAGTACTTTTCTGCTATTTGGGACTGTTAAAGATTTTCCCACAAAGAAGAAAGGGAGCATGAACATTCAGCCCACACTCTGCATCATCTGTCCCTGTTGTATCTGTGCTATTAAGTTTTATTATATTTGTCTACCTACTCCTACAAAATTCTACTCAGTTTTCTTAGATGAAACAGGATGGCAAAAGAGCACCAAAGGAGATGATCCACAGTTGTCTTCCTGGTTTTTTTTCCCTAGTGGCCAGTAAACCAGGGTAAGAATTGGACATACTGAAGAGTTGTCCTAGTCGTTTTATTGATGGGAATATTGCTTGTCTCTGAAAGAATTTGCTCTTTCGTCGCAGAAGACATGGGACAAAGTAAGAGAAGATGGGAGCCATTAAGCTGTATACTAGTTCTAGACAACAGTAGCTCGATAGAGTGCCTAAAAGGAAAACATTATATGGATGTATATATACACACATATACAGCAATGTTCTTTCATTTTATGACTGCTATCTTTGTCTTAGCTCTACCTGAAATAACATATGAAAAATACAAGTCACAAAGACCTTCTTCCATGGAATATACAGGCAGAAGTATGCAAAAGTAAGCAGCAGCTGGCGTAAAAGAGGAGAAGGCAGCAGCACTGCAATTATTGTGTAAGAGGCCAGGGAGTCACTGACTTACTTAGGAAATGACTGTACCATCACACTTGGTGTGATGGCTTAAAGGCCTTTTTTTTGGAAAGCTTTACCAAATGTGCACTCACAAGAAGCCTTCCAACTCTGAAGTACTTGCTGATGCTGAGGATGTCACTGCTCTGCTCATGTGTAATTTGGGGTGGATGTCTGTTTGTACTATGGCCTTTTACTGAGAGTCACATCTTCACATGGAATAGCTGTTAATATAACCCTTGATGGCTATTCGAATGATATAACTAGGCTTCAGAAATTTGAAAGCTCTTCATTAATGCTTCTGTCTAGCCATGGAAATACACTCTTTAAAGCAGGGTTGGGAAATATTTGCCTTAATGGAAACCAAACAGGAATTTCAAGTACCTTTCTACAAAGCAACCACAAGGCTACATCTCAGTCTTATTTCTCCATTCCCTGCAGCTCTTCACATTACACTGTGATCTTGCATGGCCCAAAGCCCTGCTGTGCCCTGGCCTTCCAGCCTCCTGTCTCCAGAATCCAGCCAGTGCACAGCACTAGCTCAGAGTCCCCACCAGCACCCTGCCCAGGGTTTTGCTACTGCACCAGGTTCCTTCCACACCCCACAACAAGCAGCCCCATACCACTGCCACTGAACTCACCAACACTGTCACGTTCGCCCCAGTACTCAAGCTTCCCTAAGGGCTGCCCACAGCATCTCTCAAACATTGCTCAAGTCCTGCACAGGGCACAGGAATGGTTTGGAAGGTCATCTTCACAAATAAAATAGAAAAAAAATATTAGAGACTCATGAGCAGTGTGGCTGTATGGCATGCTAGCAATAAAAGCTCTGACTGACTCACAAACCAATTTCATCAGTAAATACCTGCTGGAATTTGTTTCCCCAGACAATTACTGCTATCTTTCTTTTTCATGCACATGCACAGTGCAGTATTCCAGCCTATTATTTCTTATTTAACTCATTTACCTTTTCCCAGTACACTGTACAGTTTTTTGCCATTTTCTATCCATGAATTTCACAGCAGAATGGAGAAACAGGCCAGACATATCTGACGCATGAAACTTGTATGTCTTCCAAAATGGCTGTTCAAACTTAATCCATAACAATTCCAAACAGCAGAAGGTATCATTAAAGTATGTATTACTTGTTTATAGCATGTACAGGTGTTAACAACACCTGGAATTATGTACTCTGAATTGTGAGATAATTTCTGATGAACAAACATTGAATACAGTTGTGATATATTGCCCCTCTAAGCCTACTTATAAGAAAAGTATGGACATCTGTTTGAATAAATCTCACTTTCCTCCTGACCTTTTTTCTACTGCTAGAGAAGTTAAGCTTGTTGGTTTTTAATTTGTCTCTCAAACATGAACTCAGTTTATTAGAGACAGAAGTAAATTTGGTGTTACAGAGATTATGTTTAGCTTTGCAATTCTGGTATTAATTCATTCTTACAACTAATCACAGGGTGACATAGTTTTATTTTCTGAAAAAGCTTGATCTCTTATTAGCATATACAGTTACTTCATGAGTTGTTGCCTGAAGCTAAACTGATGCCTTGGTAGCAAAAAATGAAGTACAGATGCCCTCTAGGCCAGAAGAATTAAAACTCTTAATAGTGCTGAATCCTGAACACTTAAGTTTTGCTGTTAAATGTTAACGCATACAGTCCAAAGCAGAGAATAACAAATGCTGACCTCTGCACTCAGGCATTTGATTTTAACATCTACACCTCAAGAAGATTCAAACTGCTAGCAGAAACCTTAACATGAAAAACAGAATGTGTGAAATAGACATGAAAGATGAGATCAAATACAAACACGAAATGAAAGTGCAACATACAACCTGGAGCAATTTCTGAGTATTTATAGTTCAAAGGAGACTAAAACACACTGCTTCTGTACCTGTGGCAAAGGATGGTTTCTGTTAGTGACCTCTGCTGTGAACACTAATTTGTGCTGTGCCATATGCCTGTATGGTGATGCACAGCCTTACCCTTCATTGTCTTGATTAATGCACAGCATTCAAAAACAGTATTTACTGTTACGTTAAATAACATGTCTCATGTATCTGTCTCGACTCTGATCCTGGATGCAGAAGTCTTGTCAAAGTTTTCCTCTGTGGCCTACTGACATCACTCTTTGGCTTGAGAGGTTAGGGTATCTCTGGGATGTCGTCACTTTCCACATTACCAACATATAATGTATCACGTACACTGGCCCTTGGCATCAGTGTGAAATTCAAATTAGCACATGGCACAGGACATAACCCTTTTGTATTTTTGGACACTAGCCCTGGATATTTCACTGTGCCATGTCACCAAAGAGCCAAACTCTATGCAATAGTGACAGGATTTCCGTGTGTGTGCCCTATATATATGGCATTGAAGGTGTTACTGAACTGCAAAGAATAAAAGCATATACACATAGACTTCCATAGCCATCCTGTTTGTACCATTTGTGCTTTAGCTATTTTGTTCCTATTTTTTTATTTCAGTGAATTAAATAGTTTTCTTTATGTACGTTTATAGAGAAGTGTATTCATTTATGCTCAGCTCACCTTTACATCTTAGACCAAATACACAGTGACCTAAATATACAAATTTACACAAGATTTTACGGAGATCACAGTATGATACACAACCCTGAAAGCATTCATTCAATACATAAGAAAGATTTTCATTTAATCTACTTTGGGGCAGGGTGGGGAGAGACACACAATGTGCCTCTTCCATAAAGTAAATTAAATTGCTTTTCATTGACACAGGTTACCCTGGGCACTGCTCATTCTAACGCAGCCTTATTAAATTCAGAGAAGGCTGCTACAGTGAAGTCTGGGGTAAACTAAACAGTGCTCAGATGCTACACTTCAGATATGTATTTCAGATGCTGTGTTTGAAGAATGACATGTAATGGAAACAGTGCTTAACTTGCTCCAGGAACACGTCTTTAAAAAGTCTTCTGCTGTCTAATTACAGTAACTCAAAGACATTTAAGCTAGAAAGGTCATTAACATTTTAAGCATACACTATGCCACAACTGCTGCATATTTCCTGACATTCCGATAAAACCTAACACTCTTGGGAAACTGATGGCTCATAGGGTTGTTAATGAGTGAGAGACCCTTCGCCTCTTGATCACTGGTCTGAATTCTGTTTAATCTGGAAGCAGCAAAGAACTGTCAGTGGCTGGTGGTGTTTATGAATTAATTTGATAACTATTCTTGGTTTAGTCTGTAGCAGGAAAATGTCCCAGTTTAAGAACCTTTCCTTACCTTCCTCGCCCCCTTATTCATGAAATCATCTCTGATGTGTCTGGATCAGCAAGGCACAGAAAACTACAGACTCCTACAAGAGACTGGACAGACAGAATGTCAGTGGTCACACAGCTTCATCACGGCTTGCCGAGGTGACCGTATAGCTCACTGAGTACACAAAAGGTGCAGTATAGACCTACTGACTCCAGGTCAGATTACAAACTCTTCTTCCTTCCCAAGGATACTACTGTGTGCTGGGAAGAAAAATTCTCCTTTATGAATGAGTAAGATGAAGTTATGGGATTTGCTTTAAGGACTGTGCTGGATGCTTCTGGAAAACATGAGGGCATTTCCTCCTCATTACCTCATTTGCTTGTAATGAAGGTTTCCTCTAAAACATGTTTTTGGCAGAGCTGGATATAAAATCCCCTTTCTTACAACTTGGCAGATACACAACCCAGATATGGCCCCAACAGTGGTCTATTTCCCTGGCATATGGGACTTTTAAATGCATTAGGGAAAAAACGTCCTGGAGGGGTAAGTAACAGAGATGGGACTCCTCTTACCTGGCAGACTGAGGCAAAGACTTTCCTCCCTTTCCGTATCCCCTTCTCTTTCCCCTCTTTCCTTTTTGTGCTGGACCTGTGTTAATTTAATGAAAAAATAGTATGAATTACAAAGGCAGAATGGTCTGAATCAGACAAGGTATCACCAGATGCTTCCCACTATCTTTTTACTGCACGTCATTCTACTAGTCACTCTTCAGCCTGGCTAAAGCACTTTCCTAATGTGTTGAATGAATGAATACCACCCTGTGACATCTAAGGCAATGAGCATTATTACAACATTTAGGAAACAGCAGTATCTCCAGGTAAAAAGACTGAATTGTTACTGGAAGTACATGGGCTTCTCCATGTATTGGTATCTACCTCTTTCATTCTGAAGACAGAGATTTTCTTAGGCTGCATCTGAAGTGATGTGTGGATATGTGCCATGATGTTCTTGGGTGTCCTGTGATCATCCAGACTAGAGACAAGCTCAGAGCAGACCAGGATTTCTATCCATTCCATGTGCCAAGATTCCCACTTAGTAGAAATCAAGGCACCAAGGAGTGGAGAACCTAATGAATGCTTGAGTCTTACCCAACATGCAACCGGGATGTGGCAAAGTGGGATACACCAACTATATATATCTAGTCTCCAAAAATGTCCAGCAAGCGATTTTTTTGAGACTTTTTCTGTTAACCTGGTAGAGTTTTAAGTACTGAGAAGGAAATTCTGACTCCACTGGAGACTATGATGAATTTCCTATTGACTTAAGCAAGGATAGCACATTAATTTGGTAACAGCATAGTTTGGCTTCTCACTCTTCTAAAAGTTCTTCCTGGTTCATCTCTGATCTACAAGGAGGGCACAGTTTACACCACCCACAGCTCTGCAGTCCCCAGATCAAAATATTTTGCTTCTGTTTTCTGACATTATCTTATGGTAGTTAAGTCTAGCAGCTGCCTGCTCAGAGAGACAGAACGGGAATAAGTGTGATAGAATGTAAAACATTGCTAAGTCTATATGACAACTTTGGTGATATTTGCTGCTTCTCACCTTTTCTTAATTACAGGATCAGTAGAGAGAATCATCCCTCACCTAATTTTCCTGCCCCTTCATTTGCTGTATGCAACTGGTTACAAATATCAGCTCACTAAGTAACTATCTGTGGCCCAGCATCAAGACTAATTCCACAGGGATCTGAGATTAATATTAATGACTATTTTTAATTAATTTGGTATAGGATGGAGATTGCTGAGAACAAACTCAAGATGCTATAACCTGGGAAGGGATGTCAAATTATTCAAGGATAAGATTAAAGTGCATCACAGTGAATGAATGAGAGAACCAGACACAATCAGTGGGGCAAAATATGGGTAGTAGCTGACATCCCAATAGGAGATAGAGTATTCTAGCCTGCTCAGTGGCTCATATTCCTCAGGTACAGTTTGTGAGAAACCAGAGAAATTCAGGTGTGTTAGGGAGGCTTCCTGGTCATTATCTGCTGTCTAAAAATTGTTCTGAATTAGCTAGATGTTGTTGTTATGTCTGTACAAGTGTACCATACCTCTAAACAGGGCGTGAATTTCAGCACTAGATCATGACCATTTATATTGTTTAATTGTTAGCATGCTGCCTGGCATGAATTTGGTTCATACCAATTAGTGCTCTCCCAGACAATACCACAGCATGGCTCAGCAGTAGGACATAGTCCATTTTCTGTAAGTAAGTAGCAAGGACAGATTATACCAAGAGAAGACATTAGTCATATAGTTGTAAGCTCTGACATGCCTCTGCAGAGGATAGGCCATGGCATTATGAAGTTTATAGCATAAAGAGATGCAGCCCATGTGTTTGCATTGTGGCAAGCCTTTGGAGGAAAACTGCATATGCAACAAATCTATCCATTTCCCCTCTTTTTAAAATAAACTTCTTGTTGTGTCTTGGAAGGGGGGCCAGATATTGTACAGAAATACTGATAGACAAGATGGCTTTTGTTACTTCAGACTATACAGACAACAGCCTCACTGTATGTGTCATAAGAGCTGTAGAAACTAGTTCTGCAGAAACTAACTAGTGCATGAAGCAGTATGGATGTTCCCCCAGCCAGGAGACATTATCCCAAACATAGATGTCTTTTCATATTTAATGATGCCTTATTAATGCATATTTGTAGCTTCAACAATAATGGTAGAGCTGTCTCTGCTGGATCTTGAAACAGTGAATTTCTGAAGTCTCAATAAAAAAGACAGTATTGCTAAGGTGTGTCATTCCCAGTCATCACTGGGCATATGTGAAGGACCACAGTGAAAAATGTGGGCAATGCCTGGTTTAACTATAAGATGGCCAGAGTCTGGCACCCATTGTGTTATCCCCAGCTGAGGAACAAGCCTCCTGCCTTCCTGCCTCATGACCATCCTATTCAAGTTGTTGACCTTCAGGTCCTTCTTCAGACTGGGTTGTTTTGCCTGGTGTCTGGAGGAGGAGACATGCAGTTTATCATGAGTTTATGAGTTTTTGGAGAGCTTCTGGTTCTAAGACGTGCATTATTTTGGTGACAGAGTTACTTTTGTAATGTACAGTATGTCTAGAACATGCAATGGGCAGGGGTTTTATGTTTCTTTTTATGCTAGTGTGTTTAAAAGGTTTATTTTTCCTGTCAAATTTAGCTATGCTTTCAAAAGCGCAAACACTTCTTGATAGGACAGCAGACATACTTGTAAGAAACTCCAAATTGTTTCCTTCGCCCACTCCCCATTTTAGATCATCTTTCACATGGGAACAGCTTCCCTCCTCCTCACTCACCTCCTCCTCCAAAAAATTTCTGACATCTGTTCCTTTACCTCTCTAGCAGCCACTCTCCTCTCATCATTTGCCTTTTATTTTATGGTACCCACTTGTGCACTTCAACTCCATGCTCTTTGGGGTAGGAGCTGTAATTTGTGTTGCACTTCTAACCCTTTGTAAAGCGTCTTAAATGTTATAGACATTTACAGCACAATATAAATGATAATGTAGTTAGACTGGAAAGGCAATTCCCTAGTTAACACCTCCCACATGTGGTGATTAAGTACTAGGCTCAAAAGCGTACAGCAAACCCAGTGCAGATACATTTCTAGAAAGAGACTGCAAATTCCTAACTCCAGATGGTCTGCAGTTTGTGAATAATTACATGGATTGTTTGGTGCTTCACTAATCAATCATGACAGCAACAAGGAGAAAAAGCGTGTCTGGGTAGAGGAAAATGTCCTTTGGATAAACCCCAAGTTAGCATTTCATGCATTTGATCTGCTCATCAAACATCTTTTTTTCCCTTTTCTGGTCTTATGCTGTTCTTAATTGTTTAAGAATAAATCCAGAAAAAGAAGTTGGGTTTTTTCCCTATAAAATACACAAGAGGGGAGGCTGAACAGCATCAGGATGACTGCAAGGCTGCATTCTATTTCACAGACTGCAAAAATTATAAATAGGAGAGAAAGGAGCAGAGAATTAATCTGCATTAGGTTCTGGAGACCATGAAGGCTTCTCCAACTATTTCTTTAAAATCAGCACAAAACCTGCAATTTAGTATGTAGAAAACAAAGATTGGAAGGGAGAATGCCCATCTCCAAATTTCTTCCTCACAGCATGAAAACAGTTTGATTTAAAAAAAAAAGTAATTATCTGAATCAGACCATACATGATGAAACTTCAGCTTTAACTGAACAAAGTCCAACATTATCTTAATTACATACAGTTTAAATTGATCGCTCAGTGCACCAAAAGGAGGGAAACAGTACAATAAATACATAAAAGATAGAAAGGGTGGAGGGAGATACTGCAGGAGTCAGAAGTAGAATAGGCAGTTTGGAGGTTTTATTTGGGGGGTGGGCAGGAGGGGGAAAAGTAATAAGAAGGCCAGTTATCCTATTGAATCTGTTGTTCTGAGTGCAACATAGCATTTGCAAATGGTCCAGGAAACTATCACATAACCTACATTTTCTTCTAAAGTAGTAAGTCTTGAAGAAATGAACTGTATGGTAGTAGTCACAATAAAATGTAATGAGCATGATAAACTGTGTGGCTGTTGTTCAAAGTTTGGACATAAGAGCAGCAGAGAGCTGTATTTCAATCTGTCCAGATTTTCCATCAAATAAGCAAAACTAGTTTTCAATTACTGTAGGCATGACTCAGAAAAAAACAAGTGGGCAATATAGAAAGGCTGTGAAAGCAGTGAGGTAAAAAGTACAGAATAGCTGGATTTCAGAGATCTAAAATTACAGAAGATTTATCCATATTAAGGCGTCGTGGTTTAACTCCAGCCAGCAACTAAGTACCACGCAGCCGCTCACTCACCTCCCTCACAGTGGGGTGGGGGAGAGAATCAGAAGAGTAAAAGTGAGAAAACTCTTGGGCTGAGATAAAGACAGTTTAATAGGTAAAGCAAAAGCCGTGCACGCAAGCAAAGAAAAACAAGGAATTAATTCACCACTTCCCATCGGCAGGCAGGTGTTCAGCCATCTCCAGGAAAGCAGGGCTCCATCACGTGTAACAGTTACTTGGGAAGACAAACGCCATCACTCCGAACGTCCCCCCCTTCCTTCTTCTTCCCCCAGCTTTATCTGCTGAGCACAATGTCATATGGTCTGGGATATCAGCTTTGGTCAGTTGGGGTCAGCTGTCCCAGCTGTGTCCCCTCCCAACTTCTTGTGCCCCCCAGCCTCCTCGCTGGTGGGGTGGGGTGAGAAGCAGAAAAGGTCTTGGCTCTGTGTAAGCCCTGCTCAGCAGTAACAAAAACATCCCTGTGTTATCAACACTGTTTCCAGCAGAAATCCAAAACACAGCCCCATACTAGCTACTATGAAGAAAATTAACTTTATCCCAGCCAAAACCAGCACATAAGGCTAACTACTGTTTATCTCTCAGTACTACTTCTTTAGAAGTCATGTAGCATATAACTAATCTGATCTTCTTAGGGAGGATAGTTGCCAAAAGGTGGATACTGCACACTGATGACATTAATACTTCCTTCTAGTACCAGCCTAAGTAATTTGGAATGAGATCTACATAACTTATGTGCAGATACTGCTGGTGGCAGTGCTTTTGCTGATGTTTCAGAAGGTATGCCTGGAACACAGGCTAAGCTAACAAAGTATTGATCCATGTACAATGGGAAGAAAATTAGGTGAAGAATAAGCTTTTATCTGCTTTTCTTTTCTTCATTACCTTGGACTTAAAATGTGTTGAAAAAAGTCTTAAACAGTAACTATCTTTTATTGTTCCAAATGACCAAAGTTTCAATAAGTTGCTTTTCTTACATTCATTTGCTTACAGACCACTATATGATCTATTTCACTATGTGTGTCTTGCTCAAAGAAGACTCACCTGTAAACAGCAGTTTTTAGGGTGGTATTTAAAGTAAGCCACTGAGGAGCTCACAAGAAATGCAAGAGAATTCAGGACTGGTCAACTCTGTTTGAACAGTAGAAGAAAAAGCAATGGATTTGGCTGGGAACATTTCTGACAGAATTTTTAGAAACCTTCTTGAGAGAATGCATTGTTGAAATGCAGAGTACAGTACAGTAGACCCCACCATTTCCTATCATTCTAGTTTTTCCCATCTGGTACAAAGCACAGTCATTCC